>NC_137350.1:1336249-1338749 GCF_965287045.1 Carcharhinus amblyrhynchos
CTCTCCCTCACTCTCTCTGTCTCTCTCACTCTCTGCTTCTCTCTCTCTCACTCTCTGTCTCTGTCTCTCTCTCTCTGTCTCTCACTCTCTGTCTGTCTGTCTCTCTCACTCTCTCTGTCTCTGCCTCTCTGACTCTGTCTCTCCCTCGCTCTCACTCTCTGTCTCTCTCTCTCACACTCACTCTCTCTCTCTCGTCTCTGTCTGTCTGTCTGTCTGTCTCTCTCTCGGTCTCTCTCTCTATCCCCCATCACTATCAGTGTCCCTCGTTCTGTCTGTCTCTCTCTCTCTGTCAATCTCTCTCTCTGTCTCTCTCTTTGTCTCTCCGTCCCTCTCTCTCAGTATGTCTTTATTTCTGTCTCTCTCTCTCTCTCTGTCACTCTGCCCCCTGTCTCTCTCACTCTGTCTCTCCCTCTGTTAATCTCTCACTCTCTCTGTCTCTGTCTTTCTCTCTGTCTGTCTCTCACATTCAGTCTGTCTCTCTCTCTCTGTCTCTCACTGTGTCTCTCACTCTGTCTCTGTCTCTCACTCTGTCTATCTCACACTGTCTCTCTCTCTCTGTCTCTCACTCTGTATATCTCTCACTCTGTCTCTCTCTCAGTCAGTCTCTCTCTCTCTCACTCTGTCTCTCTCTCTCACTCTGTCTCTCTCTCTGTGTGTCTCTCTTTCTCTTTCCCTCTGTCTCTCACTCTCTCTCTCGATGTCACTCTCTCTTTCTCACTCACTCTGTCTCACTCTCTGTTTCTCTGTCTTTGTCTCTATCTCTCACTCTGTCTCTCGCTCTGTCTCTCTCACTGCCTCTCTCTATGACTCTGTCTCTCTCTCTCTTCTCCCACTCAGTCTCCATCTCTCTCTCTGACTCTCTGTCTCTCTCTGTTTTTTTCTCTCTCTGTCTCTCTCTGCCTCTCTCTTTCTATCTCTCTCACTCTCTCTCTCTCTCAATCTCTCTGTCTCTCTCTCATCCTCTCTCTCTCTCCGTCTCTGGCTCTCTCTGTCACTGTCTCCCTGTCACTCTCTCTCTCTCCTTGTCACTGGCTCTCTGCCTCTTCCTCTCTGTATCTCTCCCTCTCTGTCTCTCCCTCTTTGTCTCTCTCTCCCTCTCTGTCACTCTCTCTCTGTATGTTACTCTCTCCCTCTGTCTCTCTCTCGCTCTCTGTCTCCCTTTCTCTCTCTCTATCTCTCTCTGTCTCTCTCTCTCAGTCTGTCTGTCTCCCTCTCTCACTCTCTCTCAGTCTGTCTTTCTCTCTGTCTGTCTCTCTCTCTGTCACTCTCTCTCTTCCTCTTCAGGTACTTGAGCAATTGGGGCTCATTCTGGGGAAGGTGGGACCTCTATAAGAGTGATGGTCTACACCTGAATCAGAGGGGAACCAATATCCTGGGGGGTAAATTTGTGAAGGCTATGCAGGCTAACTGATTCGGAGGGGGGGTGGGATCCTGAGTCGAGGGGGTGAAAGTGAGGGGGGCATAGATGGGGAATGCAAGGCACGGCATCGTGGGTGTGGGGTGGAGCAGGGTTTGAAATGCGTATACTTTAATGCGAGGAGTATTTGCAATAAAATGGATGAACTTGCAGCGTGGATCAGTACCTGGGACTTTGATGTTGTGGCCATTTCAGAGACATGGATAGAGCAGGAGTTGAAGAGAGAGTTAAGAAGGGCTAAAAGAGGACATGAGAAGACTTTGGCTGATAGGGTTAAGGAGAATCCTAAGGCGTTCTATAGGTATGTCAAGAACAGGAGGTTGGTTAGGGCAAGATTAGGGCCAGTTATAGACAGCAGAGGGAAGTTATGTGTGGAACCGGAGGAGATTGGAGAGGCTTTGAACCAATATTTCTCTTCGGTGTTCACGCAGGGGGACATGGATATAGCTGAGGAGGACACTGGGTTGCAGGGGAGTAGAATAGACAGTATTACAGTTGATAAGGAGGATGTGCTGGATATTCTTGAGGGATTGAAAATAGATAAGTCCCCTGGTCCGGATGGGATCTACCCTAGGATTCTCTGGGAGGCAAGAGAAGTGATTGCAGAGCCTCTGGCTCTGATCTTCAGGTCGTCGTTGGCCTCTGGTATAGTACCAGAAGATTGGAGGTTAGCGAATGTTGTCCCATTGTTTAAGAAGGGGAACAGAGACTTCCCTGGGAATTATAGACCGGTGAGTCTCACTTCTGTTGTGGGCAAGGTCTTAGAAAAAATTATTAGGGATAGGATTTATAGTTATTTGGAGAGTAATGAATTGATTGGAGATAGTCAGCATGGTTTTGTAGCGGGTAGGTCGTGCCTTACTAACCTTATTGAGTTTTTTGAGAAAGTGACCAAAGAGGTGGATGGGGGTAAGGCAGTTGACGTGGTATATATGGATTTTAGTAAGGCGTTTGATAAGGTTCACCATGGAAGGCTTCTGCAGAAAATGCAGATGTATGGGATTGAGGGTAATCTAGGAAATTGGATCAGGAATTGGCTAGCAGATAGGAGACAGAGGGTGGTGGTTGATGGTAAATATTCGT
>NC_137350.1:1341249-1346249 GCF_965287045.1 Carcharhinus amblyrhynchos
TCTCACTCTGTCTCTCTCTCTATCTGACCCCCCACCTCTCTCTATCCCTCTCTGTCTCTCTCTCTCTGACTGTTTCTCTCTCTGTCTCTCTCTCCGTGGATAGGTCTGTCTGTCTCTCTCTTTCTCCCCCTCTGTCTCTTGCTCTGTCTCTCACTCTCTCTCTCACTCTCTGTCTCTCACTCTCTCTCTCTGTCTTGCTTTCACTGTCTCTCACTCTCTATCTCTCTCACTCTGTCTCTCTCTCTCTCTCTCAGCCTTTCTCTCTCTCTCTCTCTCTCTCTCACTCTGTCTCTCTCTGTCTGGCTCTCTTGTCTCTCTGTCTCTCTATATCTCACTGCCTGTCTCTGTATCTGTCTCTGTCTCTCTCTCTCTCTCTCCCTCTGTCTCTCTCTCTCTGTCTCTCTCTCTATCTCTTTCCTCTCTATCTCTCTCTCTCTCACTGTCTCTGTCTCTCTCTCTCTATCTCTATCTCCCTGTGTCTCTCTCTCTCCCTCTATCTCTTGCAATGTCTCTCTCTCTCTTCCTCTCTCTCTCTCTCTCTCCTTCTCTGTCTCTCTCTCTATCTATCTCTCTCTGTCTCTCTATCTCTCGCTGTCTCACTATCTCTCCCTCTGTCTCTCCCTCTGTCTCTCTCTCTCAGTCTGTCTTTCTCTCTGCCTCTCTCTCTGTCACTGCGTTTCCCCTCTCTCTCCCTCTGTCTCTCTCTCCCTCACTCTGTCTCTCTCTGTTAATCTCTCAGTCTCTCTCTCTCTGTTTCTAAATCTCTCTCTCTCTCTGACTCTCTGTCCCTCTCTGTTTCACTCTCTCCCTCTCTGTCTCTCTCTCTCTGACCCTCTCTCTCTATCTCTCTCTGTCTCTCTCTCCCTCACTCTGTATCTCTCTCACTCTATCTCTCACTCTATCTCTCACTCTGCCTCTGGCTCTCTCTCTCACGCAGTCTCTCCCTCTCTCTCACTGTGACTCTCTTTCTCTCCCTCTGTCACTCTCTCTGTCTCTCTGTCAGTCTCTCTCTTTCTCTCCCACTCTGTCTCTCAATCTTTGTCTCTCACTCTCTCTCTCTATCTTGCTTTCTCTGTCTCTCATCTGTATCTCTCTCACTCTGTCTCTCTCTCTCTCTCAGTCTCTCTCTCTCTGTCTCTCTCACTCTCTCTGTCTCTGTCTCTCTGTGTCTCCCCCATCTCTTTCTCTGTATCTCGCTCTCTCTGTCTCTGTCTCCCTGTCACTCTCTCTCTCTCCTTGTCTCTCTCTCTGTCTCTCTCTCTCTCTCCTTGTCTCCCTCTCTCTCTGTCTCTGTCTCACTCCATCTCTGTCTCTCTCTCTCCCTCTCTGTCTCTCTCTCTCTTCCACTCTCTCTTTCTTTCTCTCTCTGTCTCTCTCTCTCTCTGTCCCTCTCTCTCACTCTCTCTCTCTCTACCTCTGTCTCCCTCTCACTCTCTCTGTCTCTCTCTCTCTCTCTCTGCCTCTCTGCCATTGTCCCTCTTTCTCTCTCCCTCTCTCTTCAACTCTCTCTGTCTCACTCTCCCTCTCTCTCTGTCTCTCTCACTCCGTCTCTCTCCTTCTCTGTCTCTCTCTCTTTGTCTCTCTATCTCTCTCTGTCTGTCTCCCGCTGTGTCTCTCTTTCTCTCTCTCTCTGTCCCTCTCTCGCTCCGTCTCTCTCTCTCTCTGTTTTTCTCTCTATCTCTCTCTCTCTCTTTCTCTGCCTCTCTCTCTCTCTCACTCTCTCTCTGTCTCTCTCTCCCTCTGTCTCTCTCTCTCTCTCACACTGTCTTGGTCTCTTTCTCTGTCTCTCTCTCTCTCTCTCTCTTTCACTCTCTGTGTCTCTCGCTCTGTCTGTCTCTGTCTCTCTGTCACTCTCTCTCACTCCTTGTCTCTGTCTCTCTCTCCCTCTGTGTCTCTCTGTGTCTCTCTCTGTCTCTCTCCGTCTGTCTCTCTCTCTCTGTCTCTCCCTCTCTCTCTGTTTCTCTCCATTTGTCTCTCTGTCTCTCTCTCTCTGCCTCACTCACTCTCCCTCTGTCTCTCTCTCTGTCTCTCTCTCTCTGTCTCTCTCCCTCTCTTTCTCTCTCTGTCTCTCTCTCTCTCTCACTCTGTCTCTCACTCTGTCTCTGTCTCTCTCTCTTACTCTCTCTCTCTCTCGCTGTCCCTCGCTCTCTCTCCCTCTGTCACTCTATCTGTCTCTCTGTCTGTCTCTCTCTTTCTCCCCCTCTGTCTCAAGCCCTGTCTATCACTCTCTCTCTCACTCTCTGTCTCTCACTCTCTTTCTCTGTCTCGCTTTCTCTGTCTCTCACTCTGTATCTCTCTCACTCTGTCTCTCTCTCTCTCAGTCTCTCTCTCTCTCACTCTGTCTCTCACTCTGTCTCTGTCCCTGTCCCTCTGTCTCTCCATCTTACTCTCTCTCTCTCTCACTGTCCCTCTCTCTCTCTCCCTCTGTCACTCTCTCTGTTTCTCTGTCTGTCTCTCTCTTTCTCCCCCTCTGTCTCTTGCTCTGTCTCTCACTCTCTCTCTCACTCTCTGTCTCGTTTTCTCTGTCTCTCACTCTGTCTCTCTCTCTCTCACTCTGTCTCTCTCTCTGTCTCTCTGTCTCTGTCTCTCTCTCTCTCCGGCTCTCTCTGTCTCTCAGTATCTCACTGTCTGTCTCTGTCTCTCTCTATCTCTCCTCTCTGTCTCTCTCTCTCTCTCAATGTCTCTGTCTTTCTCTCTCTCTCTCTCTGTCTCTATCTCTGTCTCTCTCTCTCGCTATCTCTATCTCTCTGTGTCTCTCTCTCTCCCTCTGTCTCTCTCAATGTCTCTCTCTTCCTCTCTCTGTCTCTCTCTCTCTCTCCTTCTCTGTCTTTCTCTCTGTCTCTCTCTCTCTATCTCTCTCTCTCTGCCTCTCTCTCTCTCTCTCACTGTCTCTGTCTCTCTATCTCTCTCTATCTCACTCTCTCCCCTGTCTCTCCCTCTATCTCTCTCTCTCAGTCTGTCTTTCTCTCTGTCACTCTCTCTGGCACTGTGTTTCCCCCCTCTCTCCCTCTGTCTCTCTCCCTCACTCTGTCTCTCTCTGTTAATCTCTCACTCTCTCTATCTCTAACTCTCTCTCCCTCTCTCTCTCTGACTCTCTGTCCCTCTCTGTTTCTCTCTCTCTCTCTCCCTCTCTGTCTCTCTCTCTGTCTGACCCTCTCTCTCTCTATATCTCTCTCTGTCTCTCTCTCCCTCACTCTGTCTCTCTCTCACTCTCTCTGTCTCTCTCACTCTGTGTCTCTCACTCTGTCTGTCACTCTGTCTCTGTCTCTCTCTGTCTCTCTCTCTCTCACTCAGTCTCTCTCTCTCACTGTGTATGTCTCTCTCTCCCTCTGTCACTCTGTCTCTCTGCCGTTCTCTCTCTTTCTTTCCCACTCTGTCTCTTGCTCTGTCTCTCACTCTGTCTCTCAATCTTTGTCTCTCACTCTCTCTCTCTATCTCGCTTTCTCTGTCTCTCATCTGTATCTCTCTCACTCTGTCTCTGTCTCTCTCTCTCTGGTGCTCTCTGTCTCTCTGTATCTCTCTGCCTGTCTGTCTGTCTCTCTCTCTTGCTCACTCTGTCTCTGTCTCTGTCTCTCTCCCTCTGTCTCTCTATCTCTCTCCTCTCTCTCTCTGCCTCTCTCTCTCACTGTCTCGGTATCTCTCTCTCTCTTTGTCTCTCTGTCTCTCACTCTCTGTGTCTCTCGCTCTGTCTGTCTCTGTCTCTCTGTCACTCTCTTTCACTCCTTTTATCTGTCTCTGTCTCTCTCTCTCTGTTTCTCTCCATTTGTCTCTCTCTGTCTCTCTCTCTCTCTCTGTGTCACTCTTTGCCTCACTCTCTCTGCCTCACTCTCTCTCCCTCACTCTCTCTCCCTCTCTCTCTGTCTCTCTGTCTCTGTCTCTCTGTCTCCCTCCCTCTCTCTCTCTGTCTCTCTCTCTCTCTCTCTCGCTCTGTCTCTCTCTCTCCTCTCACTCTCGGTCTCTCTCTCTCACTCTCTCTGTCTCTGTCTCTCTGTGTCTCCCCCATCTCTTTCTCTGTCTCTTGCTCTCTCTGCCTCTGTCTACCTGTCACTCTCTTTCTCTCCTTGTCTCTCTCTCTCTGTCTCTCTCTCTCTCTCTCTCCTTGTCTCTCTCTCTCTGTCTCTGCCTCACTCCATCTCGCTCTCTCTCTCTTTCTCACTCTCTGTCTCTCACCCTTCCACACTCTCCGTCTTTCTCTCTCTGTCTCTCTCTTTTTCTCTCTCTCTCTCTCCCGCTCTGTCTCTCTCTCTCTCTCTGTCCCTCTCTCTCTCACTCTCTCTCTCTCTACCTCTGTCTTCCTCGCAGTCTCTCTCTCTCTCTGTCGCTCTCTCTGTCTCTCTGTCTCCCTCTCCCTCTGCTTCTCTGTCATTCTCTCTCTTTCTCTCTCCCTCTCTCTTCATCTCCCTCTGTCTCACGGTCTCCAGCTCTCTCTGTCTCTCTCACTCCGTCTCTCTCCCTCTCTGTCTCTCTCTCAGTCTCTCTCTCTCTCTCTCTCTGTCTCTCTCTCCCTCTGTGTCTCTCTTTCTCTCTCCCTCTGTCTCTCTCTCTCTCTCTCCGTCTCTCTCTCTCTCTGTTTTTCTCCCTGTCTCTCTCTCTCACTCTCTGTCTCGGTCTCTGTCTCTCTCTCTCTCTGTCTCTTACATTCCCTCTCTGTCTGTCTCTCTCTCTGTAACTCTCTCTCTCCATCTGACTTTCTCTCTGTCCCTCTCTCTCTCTGTCACTCTGTTCCTCTCCCTGTCTCCCTCTCCCCCTTTGTCGCTGTCACTCTCACTCTCTCTCTCCCTCTGTCTCTCTCTCTCTGCCTCTCTCTCTCTCACTTTGTCTCTGTCTCTCTCTCTCTCTGTCTCTCTGTCTCTGTATCTCTCTCTCACTTTGACACTCTCTCTTTCTGTCTCTTTCTCTGTCTCGCTGTCTCTCTGTCTGGCTCTGTCTTTCTCTCTGTTTGTCTCTCTCTCTCTCACTCTGTCTCTCACTTTGTCTCTGTCTCTCAACTTCTCTCTGTC
>NC_137350.1:1353749-1758749 GCF_965287045.1 Carcharhinus amblyrhynchos
CTTTCTCTGTCTGTCTCTCTCTCTCCCTCTGCCTCTCTCTCACTTTGTCTCTCTCTCTCTAACTCTGCCTCTATCTCTCTCTCCCTCTGCCTCTCTCTCTCTCTCTCACTCTGTCTCTCACTCTGTCCCTCTCATTCTGTCTCACTCTCTCTGTCTCTCTCATTCTCTGTCTCCCTCTCTCTGTCTCTCTCTGACTCTCTCTGTCTTTCTCTCTCTCTGACTCTCTCCCTCTGTCTCTCTCTCTCTCTGTCTGTCTCTCTGTCACACCCACTCTGCCTCTCTCTCTCTCTCACTCTGTCTCTCTGTCTGTCTCTCTCTGTCTGTCACTCTGTTTCTCTCTCTCTCTCACCGTGTCTCCCTGTCTCTCTCTGACTCTCTCTCACTGTGTCTGTCTCCCTCTCTCTCACTCACCCTGACTCTCTCTGTCTCTCTCTTACTCTCTCTCTCTCTGTCTCTCTCTCTCTCTCACACACTGTCTCTCTCACTCTCTCTGTCTCTCTCTCTCAATCTCTGTGTCTCCCTCTCTCACTCCCTCTCTCTCTCTCTCACTCTCTCTGTCTGTCTCTCCCTCTGTCTCTCTCTCTCACTCTTTCTGTCTCTCTCACTCTGTCTTTCTCTCTCACTCTCTCACTCTGTCTCTCTCTCTCCCTGTCTCTCACTCGGTCCCTGCCTCTCTCTCTCTCACTCTCTGCCTATGTACGGCGTACGGTGTCTTGGCGTTTATTGGTAGGGGGATTGAATTTAGGAGTCGCAGTGTAATGTTGCAACTGTACACTACTCTAGTGCGGCCGCACTTGGAGTACTGTGTGCAGTTCTGGTCCCCGCATTACAAGAAGGATGTGGAGGCGTTGGAGAGGGTGCAGAGGAGGTTTACTAGGATGTTGCCTGGTATGGTGGGGAGGTCCTATGAGGAGAGACTGAGGGATCTAGGGTTGTTTTCGTTGGAAAGAAGGCGGCTAAGAGGGGATCTTATTGAAACATATAAGATGATTAGAGGTTTAGATAGGGTGGATAGTGATAGCCTTTTTCCTCGGATGGAGAAAGCTAGCACGAGGGGGCATGGCTTTAAATTAAGGGGGGGTAGCTACAGGACGGATGTCAGGGGTAGGTTCTTTACCCAGCGGGTGGTGAGGGATTGGAATGCCCTGCCTACTGCAGTTGTAAATGCGTCTAGTTTGGGGGCGTTTAAGAGATCTCTGGATAGGTTTATGGACGAAAAGGGATTGGTATAGGCTAGTGGGTCATTGTTTTTGTAACTGGTCGGCGCAACATCGTGGGCCGAAGGGCCTGTTCTGCGCTGTAATGTTCTATGTTCTATGTTCTATGTTCTATGTCTCTCTCTCTCTCTGTCTCCCTGTCTCTCTCTCTCTCTCTCTCTCTGACTGCTTCTCTCTGACACTCTCTCTCTGTCGCTCTGTCTCTGTCTGTCTGTCTCTCCCTTTCTGTCTCTCTCTCTCTCTCGCACTCTCTCACTCTCTCTCTCACTCTGACTCTGTCTCTCTCTGACTCTCGCACTCTCTCACTCTCTCGTCTGTCTCACTCCCTCTCACTCTTCTGTCTCTGTCTTCTCTCTCTCTCTCTCTGTCTCTCGCACACTATTTCCTTCTGTCTCTCTCTTTCTCGCTCCCTCTGTCTCTCTCTCTCTCTGTCTCTCTGACTCTCTCTCACTGTCGCTCTCCCTCTCTGTCTCCCTTCCTGTCTGTCTGTCTCTCTCTCTCGCTCCCTCTCTCGTCTGTGTGTCTCTCTCTCATCTGTGTGTCTCTCTCTCTCTCACACTCTCTCTCTCGCTCACTCTGTCTCTCACTCTGTCTGTCTCTCCCTCTGTCTGTCTCTCTCTCTGTCTCTTACACTCTCTCTCTGTTTCCCTCTCTGTCTCGCTCTCTCTGTCACTCTCTCTCTCAGTCTGTCTTTCTCTCTGTCTCTCTCTCTGTCACTCTCTCTCTATACTTGTCTCTTTCTCTCTCTCTCTCTGTCTCTTTCTCTTTCTCTCCCTCACTCTGTCTCTCCCTCTGTCTCTCTCTCTCTCTCACCCTCTGTCTTTCTCTCTCAGTCTGTCTTTCTCTCTGCCTCTCTCTCTCTGTCTCCCTCTCTCTCACTCTCTCTGTCTCTCTCTCTCTGTCTCTCTCTCTCTGCCTCTGTCTCTTACACTCTCTCTCTGTCTCTCTCAGTCTGTCTCTCTCTGTCGCTCTCTCTCTCAGTCTGTCTTTCTCTCTGTCTCACTCTCTGTCTCTCTCACTCTCTCTGTCCCTCTCTCTCTCTCTCACTCTGTCGCTCTCTCTCTCTCACTCTCTCTGTATCTCTGTCTCTCTCTCCCTCATCCCTCTCTCTTTCTCTCACCCTCTCTGTCTCTGTCTCTCTGCTCGACTCTTTCTGTCTCTCCTTCGCCTCTGTCTCTCTCTCTCTCTCTGTGAATACCTCTCTCTCTCTGTCTCTCCCTCTGTCTCTGTCTGTCAGTCTCGCCCTCTCTTTCTCTCTCTCTCTCCCTCTGTCCCTCTGTCTGTCTCTCTCTTTCTCTCTCCCTCTGTATCTCTCTCTCTGTCTCTCTGTTTCTCTCTCTGTCTCACTCTCTGTCTCTCTCTCTTTCTCTCTCTCTGCCCCTCTCTCTCTCTCTCTCTCTCTCTATCTGTCTCTCTCCCTCTCTGTCTCTCTCTCACTCTCTCTGGTTCCCACTCTGTCTCTCTCTCTCTGTCTCACACACACTGTCTCTCTCTCTCTGTCTCCCTCGATCTCTCACTGTCTCTCTCACTCTCTGTCTCTCTCTCTCTCCCTCTGTCTCTCTCTCTGTCTGTCTGTCTCTCTCTCTCAGTGTGTCATTCTCTCTGTCTCTGTCTCTCTCTCTCTGTCAGCCTGTTTCCCTCTCTCTCTCCCTCTGTCTCCCTCTCCCTCACTCTGTTTCTCCCTCTGTTATTCTCTAACTCTCTCTGTCTCTCTCTCTCTGTCTCTCACTCTGTATCTCACTCTGTTCTCTGTCTCTCTGTCTGTATCTCTCTTTCTCTCTCACTCTCTCTCTCACTCACTGTCTGTATCTCCCACTTTTTGTCCCTCACCCTCTCTCTCTGCCTCTCTCTCTCTGACTCTCTCTCATTCTGTCTCTCGCTCGCTCTCTCTCTGTCTCCCTTTCTCTCTCCCTCTGTTTCTACCTCTCGCTGTCTCCCTGTCTCTCTCTCACTCTGTCCCTGTCTCTCTCTGTCTCGGTCCCTGTCTCTCTCTCTCTCTCTCTCACTCTCTGTGTTTCCCCCATCACTCTCTCTGTTTCTCGCTGTCTCTGTCTCTCTCTCCCTGTCACTCTCTCGCTCTCCTTGTCTCCATCTCTCTGTCTCTCTCTCTCTCTATCTCTCCCTGTCTCTCTCACTCAGTCTGTCTCTCTTTCACTCTCTCTCAGTCTGTCTTTCTCTCTGTGTCTCTCTGTCACTCTGTTTCTCTCTCTCACCCTCTGTCTGTCTCTCTCCCTCTGTCTCTCTCTCTCTCACTCTCTCTTTCTCTCTGCATCTCTCTCACTTTCTCTCACTCTCTCTCTCCCTCTGTCTCTCTCTGACTCTCTCTCTCTGTCTCTCACTCTGTCTCTCTCTCACTCTCTCTCTCTCGCTCTCCCTGTCTCTCTCCCTGTCTGTCTGTCTCTCTCTCTGTCTCTCAGTGTCTCTCTCTCTCTTTCTGTCTCGCTCATCTCTCTTCTGACTCTCGCTCTCTCTGTCTCTGTTTCTCTCTCACTCTCTTTCTATCCTTGACTCTGTCTCTCTCTCTCTCCCTCTGTCTGTCTGTCTCTCTCTCTATCTGTCTGTCTGTCTGTCTCTCCCTTTCTGTCTCTCTCTCTCTCCCTCTTTCTCTCTCCCACTGTCTCTCTCTCTCTCTCTCTCTCACACCCTATCTCTCTCTCTGTTTCCCTCTCTCTCTGTCTCTCTCCCCCACTGTCTCTCTCTCTCTCTCTGTCTCTCTCTCTCTGTCTGTCTCACACTTTCTCTCTCCCTCTTTCTCTCTCTCTGTCTCCATCTGCCTCTCGCTCTCTGTCTGTCTCTCTGTGTCTCCCCCATCTCTCTCTCTGTTTCTCGCTGTCTCTGACATTCTCCCTGTCACTCTCTTTCTCTCCTTATCTCCGTCTCTCTGTCTCTCTCCCTCTTTGTCTCCCTCCCTCTCTGTCTTCCACTCTCGCTGTCTCTCTCTGTCTCTCTCTCTCTATCTCTCTCTGTCTCTCTCTCTCTCAGTCTGTCTCTCTCTCTGTCACTCCCTCTCGCAGTCTGTCTTTCTCTCTGTCTCCCTCCCTGTCGCTCTGTTTCTCTCTATCCCTCTGTCTCTCTCTCTCCCTCTGTCTCTGTCTCTCTCTCACTCACTCTGTCCCGCTGTCTCTCTCTCTGCATCTCGCTCTCTCTCTCTGTCTCTCCCTCTGTCTCTCTCTCTGTCTCTCTCTCACTCTCTCTGTCTCTTCCTCTCTCTGTCTCTCTCTCTCTGTCTCTGTCTCTCTCTCTCTCTGTCTCTCTCTCTCTCACTCTCTCTCTGTCTGTCTCTCTCTTTCTCTCTCCCTCTGCCTTCCTCTCTCCCTGTCTCACTGTCTCCCTCTCTCTCTGTCTCGCTCTCCCTCTCTCTCTCTCTCTGTCTCTCTCTCTTTCTCTCTCTCTCATTTCTCTCTCCGTCTCTCTCTATGTCTCTCTCTCTCAGTCTGCCTTTCTCTCTGTTTCTGTCTCTCTCTGTCTCACTCTCTCTCTGTCTGTCTCTCTCTTTCTCGCTCCCTCCGTCTCTCTCTGACTTTGTCTCTCACTCTGTCTCTGTCACTTTCACTGACTCTCCGTCTGCCTGTCCCGCTCTCTCTCTCTCTGTCTGTCACTCTGTTTTTCTCTCTCTCTGTCTCTGTCTCACTCTGTCACTCTCTCTCTCCATCTGCCTCTTTGTCTCTCAGTCTGTCTCTCTCGTTCTCTCTCTCTCTGTCTCCCTGTCTCTATCTCTCTCTCTCTGCCTCTGTCTCCCTCTCCCTGTCTCTCTCTCTCTGTCCCTCCCTCTCACTCTCTCATTCTGTCTCACTCTCTCTCTCTGACTCTCTCTCTCTGTCTCTCTCTCTCTGTCCCTCTCTCTCTCACTCTCTCTGTCTCTATCTCTCTGTCTCTCT
Organism: Carcharhinus amblyrhynchos; assembly: GCF_965287045.1. Taxonomy (NCBI): domain Eukaryota; kingdom Metazoa; phylum Chordata; class Chondrichthyes; order Carcharhiniformes; family Carcharhinidae; genus Carcharhinus; species Carcharhinus amblyrhynchos. Next base: position 1,358,845 of record NC_137350.1, read on the forward strand.
CTCACATACTCTCACTCTCTCTCTCTCTGTCTCTCTCTCCCTCTGTCTCTCTCTCTCTGTCTTTCCCTCTCTCTCCCTCTGTCTCTCTCTCTGTCTTTCCCTCTCTATCGCTCTGTCTCTCTCTGTATTTCTCTCTCTCTGCCTCTGTCTCTGTCTCTCTCTCTGTCTCTCTCTCTCTCTCTCACTCTCACTGTCTCTCTCTCCCTGTCTCTCACGCTCTATTTCCATCTGTCTCTCTCTTTCTCTCTCCCTCTGTCTCTCTCTTTCTGTCTCTCTCGGTTTCTCTCTCTCTCTGTCTGTCTCTCTCTTTCTCGTTCCCTCTGTCTCTCTCTCTCTCTCTCTCTGTCTTTCTCTGTCTCTCTCTCTGTCTCTCTCTCTCTGTGTCACCCCCATCTCTCTCTCTCTCTGTATCTCGCTGTCTCTGTCTCCCTTCACCCTCTCTCCTTGTCTCCGTCTCTCTCTCTGTCTCTCTCCCTCTCTGTCCCTCTCCCTCTCTGTCTTCCTCTCTTGCTGTTTCTCTCTGTCACCGTCTCTTTCTCTCTCTCTCTCTCTCTCAGTCTGTCTCCCTCTCTGTCACTCTCTCTCTCAGTCTGTCTTACTGTCTGTCTGTCTCTCTGTCACTCTGTCTCTCTCTCTCTCCCTCTGTCTCTGTCTCTCTCTCACTCTCTCTCTTGCCCTCTGTCTCTCTCTCTGCCTCGCTTTCTCTGTCTGTCTCCCTCTCTGTCTTTCAGTCACTCTGTCTCTCTCTCCCTCTCTCTTTCTGTTTCTCTCTCTCCCTCTCTGTCTCTGTCTCTCCCACACTTTCTGTCTCTCTCTGTGTCTCTGTCTGTCTGTCTCTCTCTCTCCCACTGTCTTTCCCTCTGTCCCTCTCTCTCCCTCACTCTGGCTCTCCCTCTGTTAATATCTCTCTCTCACTCTGTATCCCACTCTGCCACTCACTCTGTCTCAGTCTCTCTCTCTGTCTCTCTCTCACTCCATCTCTCTCCCTGTCCCTCTGCCTGTCACTCTCTTTCTCTCTCCTTTGTCTCTCACTCTCTCTCTCTCACTCTCTCTCTATCTCTCTCTCTGTGTCCCTCACTCTCTCTGTCTCTGTCTCTCTCTCTCTCTCTGTCTCTCTCTCTCTCACTCTGTCTCTTTCTCTCACTCTTTCTGTCTCACTCTTTCACTCTCTCTCACTCTGTCTCTATCTGTCTCTGTCTCTCTCTCTGTCTCTCACTCTGTCTCTGTCCCTCTCTCTGTCTCTCTCTCTCTTCACCCCCTCTGTCTTTCTCCCTCGCTGACTCCCTCTCACGCTGTCTCTCTCTGTCCCTGTCTCTGTCTCTGTCTGTCTCTCTCTCTCTATCCATCTCTCTCTCTCTCAGTCTGTCTCTCTCTCTGTCAGTCACTCTCTCAGTCTGTCTTTCTCTCTGTCTCTCTCTCTCTCTGTCGCTCTGTTTCTCTCTCTCTGTCCCTCTCCCTCTCTCTCTCTCCCCCTCTCTCTGTCTCTCTCTCACTCTCACTCGCCCTCTGTCTCTCTCTCTGCCTCTCTCTCTGTCCCTCTCCCTCTCTGTCTCTCTGTCTCTCTCTCTCTCTCGCTGTCTCTCTCTCTCGCTCTCTGTCTCTGTCTCTCTCACACCGCCTCTCTCTCTGTCTCTCTCTCTCTCTCAGTCTGTCTTTCTCTCTGTCTCTCTCTCTCTCTCCTTCTGTCTCTCTCTCCCTCACTCTGTCTCTACCTCTGTTAATCTCTCACTCTCTTGGTCTCTTTCACTCTGTATCTAACTCTGTCTCTCGCTCTGTCTCTCTCTCTCACTCTGTCTCTCTCCCTGTCTCTCTCTTTCTGTCTCCCTCTGTCTCTCGCTCTGTCTCTCACTCTCTCTCTCTCAATCTCTGCCGCTATCTCTCTCTCTGTCTCTCTGTCTATAACTCTGTTTCTTTCTCTCTCACTCTGTCTCACTGTCACTCTCTGACTCTCTCCCTCTCTCTCTCACTCTCTCCCTCCCTGCCTCTGTCTCTCTGTCTCTATCTCTGTCCCTCTCTCTCTCTGTCTCTCTCTCACTCTCTCTCCCTCTCACTCGCTCTCTCTCTGTCTCATTCTCTGTCTCTCCCTCTCTCTCTGTTTCTCTCTCCCTGTTTCTCTCTCTCTCTCTCTCTGTCTCTCTCACTCCCTCTGCCTCTCCGTCTGTCTCTCTCTTTCTCTCTCCCTCTGTCTTCCTCTCTCTCTGTCTCACTGTCTCCCTCTCTGACTCTCTCTCTCTCTCTGTCTCTCTCCCTCTCTGTCTCTCTCTTTCACGCTCTATCTCTCTCTCTCTCTATTTCTCTCTCTCTCTCTCTCTCTGTCTCACTCTCTGACTGTGTGTCTCTCTCTGTCTCTCTTTCTCTCTTCCTCTATCTCTGTCTCTCACTCGCTCTCTCTGTCTCTCTCTCTGTCTTTGTCTCTCTCCTTCTCTGTCTCACTCTGTCCCTCTCTCTCTCTCTCTGTCCTTCCCTCTGTCTCTCACTTTGTCTCTGTCTCTCTCTCTCTCTCTCTCTCGGTTCCTGTCTCTCACTCTCTCTCTCACTCTCTCTCTCTCTGTCACTTTCTCTCTGTCTCTCTCTCTCTCACCCTCTCTCTGTCTCTCTCTCTCTGACTCTCTCCCTCTTCCTCTCCCTCTCACTGTCTCGATCTCCCACTCTCTCACTCCCTCTCTCTGTCTTTCCATCTCTTTCTCGCTGTCTCTCTGTCTGTCTCTCTCTCAGCCTCTGTCTCTCTCTCTTACTCTCTCTGTCTGTCTCTCTCTGTCCCTCACACTCTATTTCCCTCTGTGTCTCTTTTTCTCTCTCCCTCTGTCTCTCTCTCCCTCTCTCTCTCTCTCTGTCACCCCCATCTCTCTCTCTGTTTCTCGCTGTCTCTGTCTCCCTGTCACTCTCTCTCTCACCTTGTCTCCGTCTCTCTGTCTCTCTCCGTCTCTGTCTCTCTGTCTGTCTGTCTGTCTCTCTCTCCCACTGCCTCTCTGTCTGTCTGTCTGTCTCTCTCTTTCTCCCTCCCTCTGTCTTCCTCTCTCTCTCTCTCTCAGTCTCTCACTCTGTCTCTCTCTCTCTGTCACTCTCTCTCCCTGTCCCTCTCTCTCTGACTCGTTCTCTGTCTCTCTCTCTCACTCTTTCACTCTGTCTCTCTCTCCCTCTCTCTCTGTCACTCTCTCTCTCTTTCTGACTCTTTCTGTCACTATCTCTCTCTCTCTGTCTCTCTTTCTCATCTGTCTCTCTCTCACTCTCTCTCTCTCACTCTGTCTCTATCTCTCTGTCTTTCTCTCTCTCTCTTTCTTCTCTCTCTCTCTCTGTCTGTGCCTCTCATTCTGTCTCTCACTCTGTCTCTGTCTCTCTCTCTCTCTCACTCTGTCTCTCTGTCTGTCTCTCTCTTTCTCACTCCCTCTGTCTCTCGCTCTGTCTCTCAATCTTCCTCTCAGACTCCCTGTCTCTATCTCTCCCTATCTGTCTCTCACTCTGTATCTCTCTCACTCTGTCTCTCTCTCTCTCCCTCTGCCTCTTTCTCTCACTCCCTCTCTCTCTCTCTCTCACTCTGTCTCTATCGCTCTCTCTGTCTCTCTTCCTCTATCCCTCTATTTCTCTCACTCTCTCTCTCACTCTGTCTCTCACGCTGCCTCTGTCTCTGTCTCTCTCTCAGTCCCCGTCTCTGTCTCTCTCTCTCTGCTTCTCTCTCTGTCTCTCTCTCAGTCTCTGTCTCTGTCTCTCACTCTCTCTATCTCTCTCCTCTCTGTCTCTCTCTCAGTCCCCATCTCTGTCTCTCTCTCTCTGCCTCTCTCTCTGTCTCTCTCTCAGTCTCTGTCTCTCTCTCTCACTCTCTCTATCTCTCTCCTCTCTGTCTCACTCTCTCTTTCTCTCTCCCTCCGTCTCCCTTTCTCACCATCACTCTGTCTCTCTCTCTCTCACTGTCTCTCTCTCTGTCTGTCTCTCTCTCACTGTGTCTCCCCCATCTCTCTCTCTGTTTCTCGCTGTCTCTGTCTCCCTGTCACTCTCTCTCTGTTTCTCTCTCCCTCTGTCTTCCTCTCTCTGTGTCTCACTGTCTCCCTCTCTCTCTGTCTGTCTCTCTCTATCTCTCTCTGTCTCTCTCCCTCTGTCTCTCCTCTCTCTGTTTCCCTCTCTCTCCCTCACTCTGTCTCTCCCTCTGTTAATCGCTCACTCTCTCTGTCTCTCTCTTTCTCTCACTCTGCCTCTCACCCTGTCTCTGCCTCTCTCTCTGTCTCACACTCTCTCACTCTGTCTCTCTCTGTCTCTCTCCCTCTGTCTCTCTCTCTCTGTCTCTTTCTCGCTCACTCACACTATCTCTAACTTTCTCTCTGTCTCTCTTTCTCTCTCCCTCTGTCTCTTTCTCTCACTCTCTCTCTCACTCTGTCACTGTCTCTCTCTCGCTGCCTTTGCCTCTCTCAGTCTCTCTCCCTCTCCCTTTGTCCTTCACTCTGTCTCTCATTCTGTCTCTGTCTCTCTCTCTGTCTCTCTCTCAGTCCCTCTCTCTCTCCCTCTCACTGCCTCTCTCTCTGTCTCTCTTTCTCAGTCTCTGTCTCTCTCTCTCAATCTCTCTGTCTCTCTCCCTCTCTGTCTCTCTCTCTCTCTCCCTCTGTCACCCTCTCTCACTCTGTGTCTCTGTCTCTCTCCCTCTCTCTCTCGCTGTCTCTCTGTCTCTCTCTCTCTCGCTGTCTCTTTGTCAGTCTCTCCCTTTCCCTCTCCCTCTGTCGCTCGATCTGTTTCTCACTCTCTGTCTCTATCTCTCTCCCTCTGTCACTCACTCTGTATCTCTCTCACTCTGTCTCTCCCTCAGTCTCATAGAACATAGAACATAGAACACTACAGCACAAACAGGCCCTTCGGCCCACGAGTTGCGCCGATCACATCAACACCTACCAACCTATAGACCTATCTATAACCCTCAATCTCATTAAACCCCATATAGTCATCCAGAAGTCTTTTAAAAGACCCCAGCGAGTTCGCCTCCACCACCACTGACGGCAGCCGATTCCACTCACTCACCACCCTCTGAGTGAAAAACTTACCCCTAACATCACTTCTGTACTTTCCTCCCCGCACCTTAAATCTGTGTCCTCTTGTAGCGACCATTTCAACCCAGGGAAATAGCCTTTGAGAATCCACCCTATCTATTCCCCTCAACATTTTATAAACCTCTATCAGGTCGCCTCTCAACCTTCGTCTCTCTAGGGAAAAGAGACCCAGTTCCCTCAACCTAACTTCATAAGGCATGCCTCCCAGTCCAGGCAACATCCTTGTAAATCTCCTCTGTACCCTCTCAATAGCTTCTACGTCTTTCCTATAGTGAGGCGACCAGAACTGCGCACAGTACTCTAAATGAGGCCTGACAAGGGTCTTATAAAGTTGCAGCATTACCTCCCGACTCCTAAACTCAATCCCTCGGTTAATGAAGGCCAGTACACCATACGCCTTCTTGACCACATCCTCCACCTGCGAGGCCGATTTAAGAGTCCTGTGGACCCGGACCCCAAGATCCTTCTGCTCTTCAACACTACCAAGACTCCTGCCCTTGATAGTGTACTCGTTCATCCCGTTGGTTCTGCCAAAATGGACGACTACGCATTTATCCGTGTTGAAGTCCATCTGCCACTTCTCCGCCCAGTCCTGCATCCTATTTATGTCCTGCTGCAACTTTTGACATCCTTCCAGACCATCCACAACACCACCGACCTTCGTGTCATCTGTGAACTTGCTAACCCATCCCTCCACTTCCTCATCCAGGTCATTTATGAAAATGACAAACAGCAAGGGTCCTAGAACAGATCCCTGGGGCACTCCACTGGTGACTGACCTCCATTCAGAAAAAGACCCATCCACAACCACTCTCTGCCTTCTGCAGGCAAGCCAGTTCTGGATCCACAAGGCCAAAGGCCCTTGGATCCCATGCCCTCTCACCTTCTCAAGAAGTCTTGCATGGGGGACCTTATCAAACGCCTTGCTGAAGTCCATGTACACCACGTCCACGGCACTTCCTTCGTCAATGTGTTCAGTCACATTATCGAAGAACTCAACTAGGCTCGTAAGGCACGACCTGCCCTTGACAAATCCATGCTGACTATTCCTGATCATGTCAAACCTCTCCAAATGCTCATAAATCTTGTCCCTCAGAAGCCTCTCCATCAGCTTACCAACCACTGAGGTCAGACTCACCGATCGGTAATTTCCCGGGCTATCTCTGTTCCCTTTCTTGAAAATAGGGACTACATCCGCAATCCTCCAATCTTCCGGAACCTCTCCCATCTCCATTGACTACGCAAAGATCATCGCCAGGGGCTCTGCAATCACTTCCCTCGCCTCCCACAGTATCCTGGGGTATATCCCATCTGGTCCTGGCGACTTATCTATCTTGATAGAATTCAAAAGTTCTAATACATCCTCCACCTTAATATCCACAAACTCAATCTTTTCCATCTGCTGCAAATCCGTAGCAAAATCTCCCAGATCAGCTTCCACTGTGAATACTGAGGCAAAGTACTCATTAAGCACCTCTGCCATTTCTTCTGGTTCCACACAGACCTTTCCCCCTTCACCTTTTATAGGTCCTATCCCTTCTCTTCTCATCCTTTTACCTTTCACATATTTATAAAAGGCCTTGGTCTCCCTCTCACTCTGTCTATCTCTCTCTCTCTCTCTCTCTGTCCTTCTCTCTCTCACTCTCTCTCTGTCTCTCTTTCTCTATCCCTCTGTCTCTTTGTCTCTCACTCTCTCTCTCCCTCTCTCTCTCACACACAATCTGTCTCTCTGTCTCTGTCTCTCTCTCTGTCTTTGTCTCTGTCTCTCTCTCAGTCTCTCTCTCCCTGTCTCACTCTCTCTGTGTCTCTCTCTCTGTCTCTCACTCTGTCTCTCACTCTGTCTCTGTCTCTCTCTCTCTCTGTCTCTCTGTCTCAGTCCCTGTCTCTCTCTCTCTGTCACTCTGTCTGTCTGTTTCTCTCTCTCTGTCACTTTCTCTCTGTCTCTCTCTCTCTCATTCTCTCTCTGTCTCTCTCTCTCTGACTTTCTCCCTCTGTCTCTCACTCCCTCTCTCTGTCTCGATCTCTCTGTCTCTCTCTCTCTCTCAATCTCTCTCTGTCTCTCTCTGTCTTTCCGTCTCTTTCATTCTCTGTCTCTCTCTCTCTGTCTGTCTCTCTCTCAGTCTCTGTCTCTCTCACTGTCTCTCTCACTCCCTGTCTTTCTCTCTCACTCTCTCTGTCTCTCACTCTCTCTGGCTCTCTCACTCTCGCTGTCACTCTATTTCTCTCACTCTCTGCCTCTCTCGATCTCACTCCCTCTGTCTCTGTCTCAGTGTCACTATCTCTCTCTTCTTGTCTCTGCCTCTCTCTCTCTCTCTTCCTCTGTCTCTCTCTCTCTCTCTGTCTCTCCCTCTGTCTCTGTCTGTCTGTCTCTCCCTTTATCTCTCTCTTTCTCCCTCTGCCTCGCTGTCTCTCTGTCTGACTCTCTCTTACTCTCTCCCTCTGTCTCTCTCTCACACACACACTCACTCTGCCTCTCTCTGTCTCCCATTCTGTCTCACTCTCTCTGTCCCTCTGTCTGTCTCTCTCTCTCTCTGTCTCTTTCCCTCTCTGTCACTCTCTCTCTGTCACTCTCTCTCTCTTTCTCTCTCTCTCTCTCTCCCCCTGTCTTTCTCTCTCAGCGTCTCAGAATCTCAGAGTCTCAGAGTCTCTGCGTCCCAGAGTCTCCGCGTCTCTGCGTCTCTGCGTCTCAGTGTCTCGGCGTCTCAGAGTCTCAGCGTCTCAGAGTCTCAGATTTATTGCGTATCAGAGTCTCTGTGTATCAGAGTCTCAGCGTTTCTGCATCTCAGAGTCTCAGAGTCCCTGCGTCTCAGATTCTCTGCGTCCCAGAGGCTCTGTGTCACTGTGTCTCTTCGACTCTGCATCTCAGAGTCTCTGTGTCTCAGAGTCTCAGATTCTCAGAGTCTCTGCGTCTCAGAGTCTCAGGGTCTCAGCGTTTCTGCGTCTCTGCGTCTCAGAGTCTCCGCATCTCAGAGTCTCTGTGTCTCAGAGTCACTGCGTGTCACAGTCTCAGAGTGTCTGCATCTCAGAGTCTCAGCGTCTCTGAGTCTCTGCGTCTCAGTCTCAGAGTCACTCATCTCTGCGTCTCAGCATCTCACAACCTCTGTGTCTCTGTGTCTCAGAGACTCTGCGCTTCAGAGTTTCTGCATCTCAGAATCTGAGAGTCTGAGCGTCTCAGAGTGTCCATGTCTCTGAGTCTCTGCATCTCAGGCTCTCTGAGTCTCGGCATCTCAGAGTCTCTGCATCTCAGGGTCTCTGAGTTTCAGTGTCTCTGCGTCTCAGCGTATCAGAGTCTCAGCGTCTCCACGTCACAGAGTCTCTGCATTTCAGACTCTCTGAGTCTCGGCATCTCAGAGTTTCTGCGTCTCAGAGTTTCTGCGTCTCACAGTTCCTGCATCTCAGAGTATCTGTGTCTCAGAGTCTCTGCACCTCTGCATCTCAGAGTCTCTGTGTCTCAGAGTCTCTGCGTCTCAGAGTCTCAGAGTTTCTGCGTGTCAGAGTCTCAGTGTCTATGTGTCTCAGAGTCTCAGAGACTCAGAGTCTCTGCGTCTCAAAGTCTTGGAATCTCAGGGTCTCAGAGATCTGCGTCTCAGATTCTCAGCGTCTCTGCGTCTCAGAGTCTCTGTGTCTCAGAGTCTCTGTGTCTCAGAGTCTCTGCGTCTCAGAGTCTCAGAGACTCTGCGTCTCTGCCTCTCAGAGTCACTGCATCTCTGCGTCTCAGCGTCTCTGCGCCAGTGCGTCTCGGAGGCTCTGTGCTTCAGAGTCCCTGTGTCTCTGCGTCTCAGAGTCTCTGCGACGCAGAGTCTGTGCATCTCAGAGACTCTGCGTCTCTGTGTCTCAGAATCTCTGCGTCTCAGAGTGTCTGCGTCTCAGAGTCTCAGCGTCTCAGAGTCTCTGCGTCTTTGCGTCTCTGCGTCTCAGAGACTCTGCATCTCTGCGTCTCAGAAACTCTGCGTCTCTGCGTCTCAGAGTCTCAGCGTCTCGGAGTCTCTGCGTCTCAGAGTCTCAGAGTCTCAGCATCTCAGAGGCTCTGCGTCTCAGAGTCTCTGCGTATCTGCTTCTCAGATTCTCTGCGTCTCAGAGTCGCAGAGTCTCTGCGTCTTTGCGTGTCAGACTGTCAGCGTCTCTGCGTCTCTGTGTCTCAGAGTCTCTGCGTCTCTGTGTTTCAGAGTCTCTGCGTCTCAGAGTCTCTGCATCTCCGAGTCTCTGCGTCTCAGGGTCTCTGCGTCTCAGAGTCTAAGAGTTGCTGCGTCTCAGATTTTCTGCATCTCAGAGTCTCAGTGCCGCAGAGTCTCAGAGTCTCTGCTTCTCCGAGTCTCTACGAATCAGTTTCTCTGCGTCTCTGCGTCTCAGAGTCTCTGCGCCTCAGAGTCTCAGAGTCTCGCAGTCTCGGCGTCTGAGAGTCTCAAAGTCTCTGCATCTCAGAGTCTCTGCGTCTCAGAGTCTCTGCATCTCTGCGTCTCAGAGACACTGCGTCTCTGCGTCTCAGAGTCTCTGCATCTCTGCGTCTCAGAGACACTGCGTCTCTGTGTCTCAGAGTCGCTGCATCTCAAAGTCTCTGCGTCTCAGAATCTCAGCGTCTCAGAGTCTCTGCGTCTCAGCGTCTCAGAGTCTCGGAGTCTCAGAGTCTCGGAGCCTCTGCGACTCTGCCCCTCTGCGTCTCAGCGTCTCTGCGTCTCAGAGTCTCAGCGTCACTGCCTCTCAGCGTCTCAGAGTCCCTGCATCTCAGAGTCTCTGCGTCTCAGAGTCTCTGCGTCTCAGAGTCTCTGTCTCTCTGCATCTCAGAGTCTCTGTGCCTCAGAGTCTCTGCGTCTCAGAGTCTCTGCATCTCAGAGTCTCTGCGTCTCAGAATCTCTGCGTCACAGAGCCTCTGTGTCTCTGCATCTCAGAGTCCCTGTGGCTCAGATTGTCTGCGTTTCAGATCTCTGTGCCTCAGATTCTCTGCGTCTCAGCGTCCCTGCATCTCAGAGTCTTCGTGTCTCAGAGTCTCAGAGCCTCTACGTCTCTGAGTATCAGAGACTCAGAGTCTCTGCGTCTCAGAGTCTCTGCGGCTCAGTGTCTCTGCGTCTCAGAGGCTCTGCGTCTCAGAGTCCCTGCGTCTCAGAGTCACAGACTCTCTGCATCTCAGAGTCGCTGCATCTCAACGTCTCAGAGTTTCTGCGTCTCAGAGTCTCTGAGTCTCAGAGTCTCTGCGTCTCAGAGTCGCTGTGTCTCACGTCTCTGCATCTCAGAGTCACTGCGTCTCAGTGTCTCAGCGTCGCTGCGTCTCAGAGTCTCTGTGTCTCAGAGTCTCTGCGTCTCAGAGTCTCAGAGTCTCAGATTCCCTGCGTCTCAGATTCTCTGTGTCTCAGATTCTCTGCGTCTCAGACGCTCTGCGTCTCAGAGTCTCTGCGTCTTTGCGCCTCATAGTCTCTGCGTCTCAGAGTCTCTCCATCTCAGATTCTCTGCGTCTCAGAGTCTCAGACTATCTGCGTCTCTGCGTCTCTGTGTCTCTGCGTCTCGGCGTCTCTGCGTCTCTTCATCTCTGCGTCTCTGCGTCTAAGAGACTCTGCGCTTCAGAGTCTCTGCTTCTCTGCACCTCAGAGTCTCAGAGTCTCAGCGTCTCAGAGTCTCTACTTCTCAGAGTCGCTGCATCTCAACGTCTCAGAGTTTCTGAGTCTCAGAGTCTCTGAGTCTCAGAATCTCTGAGTCTCAGAGACTCTGCGCCTCAGAGTCTCTGCGTCTCAGAGACTTTGCGTCTCAGAGTCTCTGCGTCTCAGAGTCTCTGTGTCTCTGCGTCTCAGGTTCTCTGTATCTCAGATTCTCTGCATCTCAGCATCTCTGCGTCTCAGAGTCCCAGAGCCTCAGAGTCTTCGCGTCTCAAAGTCTCTACGTCTCAGAGTATCAGAGACTCAGCATCTCTGCTTCTCAGAGTCTCTGTGCCTCAGTTCTCTTCGTCTCAGCTTCTCAGAGTCCCTGCGTCTCAGATTCTCTGCATCTCAGAGTCGCTGCATCTCAGCGTCTCAGAGTTTCTGCGTCTCGGAGTCTCGACGTCTCAGAGTCTCTGAGTCTCAGAGTCTCTGCGTCTCAGAGTCGCTGTGTCTCAAGTCTCTGCATCTCAGAGTCGCTGCGTCTCAGTGTCTCAGCGTTGCTGCATCTCAGATTCTCTGCGTCTCAGAGTCTCTGCGTCTCAGAGTCTCAGAGTGTCAGATTCCCTGCGTCTCAGATTCTCTGTGTCTCAGATTCTCTGTGTCTCAGACGCTCTGCGTCTCAGAGTCTCTGCATCTCTGCGTCTCATAGTCTCTGCGTCTCAGAGTCTCTCCATGTCAGATTCTCTGCATCTCAGAGTCTCAGACTATCTGCGTCTCTGCGTCTCGGCGTCTCTGCGTCTCTTCATCTCTGCGTCTCAGAATCTCTGCGTCTCTGCGTCTAAGAGACTCTGCGCTTCAGAGTCTCTGCGTATCTGCGCCTCAGAGTCTCAGAGTTTCAGAGCCTCTGCTTCTCAGAGTTTCAGAGTCTCAGAGTCCATGCATTTCAGAGTCTCTGCGTCTCAGAACCTCTGCTTCTCTGCGTCTCAGAGACTCTGCGCCTCAGAGTCTCTGTGTCTCTGCGTCTCAGAGTCTCTGTGTCTCAGATTCTCACAGTCTCAGAGTCTCTGCATCTCAGAGTCCCTCCACCTCAGAGTCTCTGGGTCTCAGAGTCTCTGCGTATCGGAGTCTCTGTGTCTCAGAGTCTTTGCGTCTCAGAGTCTCAGAGACTCAGCAGCTCTGCGTTTCAGAGTCTCTGAGTCTCAGAGTTACAGAGTGTCTGCCTCTCAGAGTCTCTTGCGTCTCTGCGACTCTGCGTCTCTGCGTATCAGAGTCTCTGCATTTCAGAGTCTCAGCGTCTCAGAGTCTCAGATTCTCTGCGTCTCAGACTCTCAGAGTCTCAACTTCCCAAGTTTCTGCGACTCAGATTCTCTGCATTTCAGCGTCTCAGAGTCTCTGCGTCTCAGAGTATCTGCGTCTCAGAGTCTCTGTGTCTCATAGTCCCTGCATCTCAGACTCTCAGAGACTCAGCAGCTCTGCACCTCAGAGTTACAGAGTGTCTGCGTCTCAGAGTCTCTTGCGTCTCTGTGACTCTGCATCTCTGCATCTCAGAGTCTCAGCGTTTCAGAGTCTCTGCATCTCAGAGTCTCTGCGTCTCTGCTTCTCTGTGTCTCAGAGTCTCTGCGTTTCAGGGTCTCTGCTTCTCAGAGTCTCATAGTCTCTGTGTCTCAGAGTTTCTGAGTCTCTGCGTCTCAGGATCTGTGGATCACAGTCTCTGAGTCTCTGCATCTCAGAGTCTCAGCGCCTCAGAGTCTCTGCGTCTCGGAGTCTCAGTGTCTCAGAGTCTCTGCGTCTCAGAGTCTCAGAGTATCTGCGTCTCAGCATCGCAGAGTCTCAGAGTCTCAGAGTCTCTGCGTCTCAGACTCTCAGAGTTTCAGTGTCTCTGCGTGTCTGAGACAATGTGCCTCAGAGTCAATGCGTTTCAGTGTCACTGCATCTCAGAGTCACTACGCCTCAGCGTCTCTGCGTCTCAGAGTATCAGAGTCTGAGTGTCTCAGAGTCTCTGCTTCTCAGAGTCCCTGCTTCTCAGAGTCTCTGTGTCTCAGAGTATCTCTGTCTGTGAGTCTCAGATTGTCTGGGTCTCTGCATCTCAGAATCTCTGCGTCTCAGAGTCTCTGCGTGTCTGCGTCTCAGAGTCTCTGTGTCTCAGAATCTCTGCTTCTCTGCGTCTCAGAGTCTCTGTGTCTCAGAGTCTCGGTGTCTTAGAGTCTCAGCATCTCTGTGTCTCTGTTTCTCAAAGTGTCTGCGTTGCTGCGTCTCAGTGTCTCTGCGTCTCAGCGCCTCTTCGTCTCAGAGCCTCTGCTTCTTACATTCTCTGTGTCTCTGAGTCTGAGCGTCTCTTCTTCTCAGAGTCTCTGCGTCACTGTGTCTCTGCATTTCAGAGTCTCTGCGTCTCAGCGTCACTGCATCTCTGCGTCTCAGAGTCTTTGCGTCTCAGACTCTCAGTGTCTCTGCGTCTCAGTATCTCTGCGTCTCAGAGTCTCTGCATCTCAGAGTTTTTGCGTCTCAGAGTCACTGCGTCTCAGAGTCAGTGCATGTCTGCGTCTCTGTGAATCTGCGTCTCAGAGTCTCTGCGTCACTCCGTCTCAGAGTCTCTGCATTTCTGCATCTCAGAGTCTCTGCGTCTCAGAGTCTCAGAGTCCCTGCATCTCAGAGTCATTGCGTCTTTGCATCTTAGAGTCTCTGTTTCTCAGAGTCCCTACATCTCTGCGCCTCAGAGTCTCAGCGTCTCAGAGTCTCTGCATCTCTGCGTCTCAGAGTCTCTGCGTCTCAGAGTCTCAGCATCTCTGTGTCTCTGTGTCTCAATGTCTCTGCTTCTCAGAGTCTCAGCGTCTCAGAGTCTCTGCGTCTCAGAGTCTCTGCGTCTCAGAGTCTCAGCATCTCTGTGTCTCTGTGTCTCAATGTCTCTGCTTCTCAGAGTCACAGCGTCTCAGAGTCTCTGCGTCTCAGAGTCTCAGCATCTCTGCGTCTCTGTGTCTCTGCATCTCAGAGTCTGTGCATCTCAGAGTCTCAGCGTCTGTGCATCTCTGCGTATCTGCGTCTCTGAGTCTCAGATTCTCTGCATCTCTGCATCTCAGAGTCTAAGCGCCTCAGAGTCTCAGTGTCTCAGAGTCTCTGCGTCTCAGATACTCACAGTCTCTGCGTCTCACAGTCTCTGCATCTACGAGTCCCAGAGTCTCAGCGCCTCAGAGTCTCTGCGTCTCTGCTTCTCTGCGTCTCAGTGTCTCTGCATCTCAGAGTCTCTGCGTCTCAGACTATCAGAGTCTCTGCTTCTCGGAGTCTCTGCGTCTCAGAGTCTCATCGTCTCTGTGTCTCTGCATCTCAGAGTTTCAGAGTCTCTGTGTCTCAGAGTCTCTGTGTCTCAGAGTCTCTGCGTCTCAGAGTCTCTGCGTCTCTGAGTCTCAGCGTCTCAGAGTCTCTGTGTCTCAGAGTCTCAGAGTCTCAGTGGCTCTGCGTCTCAGAGTCTCTGTGTCTCAGAGTTTCAGTATGACTGTGTCACTGCATCTCAGAGTCTCTGTGTCTCAGAGTTTCAGTATGACTGTGTCACTGCGTCACAGTGTCTCTGTGTCTCTGCGTCTCTGCATCTCAGAGTCTCTGCGTCTCAGTCTCATTGTCTCAGAGTTTCTGCGTCTCAGAGACTCGGCGTCTCAGAGTCTCAGAGTTTCTGTATCTCTGCGTCTCAGTATCTCTGCATCTCAGAGTCTCAGAGTTTCTGCATCTCTGCGTCTCAGTGTCTCTGCGTCTCAGAGTGTCTCCGTCTCAGCGTCTCGGCCTATCAGGTTCCCTGCGTCTCAGCATGTCAGAGTCTCTGCCTCTCAGAGTCTCTGCACCTCTGCGTCTCAGAGTCTCTGCGTCTCAGATGCTCGGTGTCTCAGAGTCTCTGCGTCTCAGAGTCTCTGCGTCTGAGAGGCTCGGCGTCTCAGAATCACTGCACGTCAGAGCCAGTGCATCTCTGCGTCTCGGTACCTCAGAGTCTCTGCGTCTCTGTGTCTCTGCGTCTCAGAGTCTCCGCGTCTCAGAGTGTCAGCGTCTCTGCGTCTCAGCGTCTCTGCGTCTCATAGTCTCTGCGTCTCAGAGACTGTGCATCTCAAAGTCTCAGCGTCTGTGCATCTGTGCATCTCAGCGTCTCTGTGTCTCAGAGTCTCTTCGTCTCTGCGTCTCAGATTCTCTGCATCTCTGCATCTCTGCGTCTCAGAGTCTCAGATTCTCTGCATCTCTGCGTTTCAGAGTCTCAGATTCTCTGCATCTCTGCATCTCTGCGTCTCAGAGTCTAAACATCTCAGAGTCTCTTCGTCTCAGATACTCAGAGTCTCTGCGTCTCACAGTCTCTGTGTCTCCGAGTCCCAGAGTCTCAGCGTTTCAGAGTCTCTGCGCCTCAGAGTCTCTGCGTCTCTGCTTCTCTGCGTCTCAGTGTCTCTGCGTCTCAGAGTCTCTGCTTCACAGAGTCTGTGCGTCTCTGTGTCTCATCGTTTCAGAGTCTCTGCGTCTCAGAGTCTCTGCGTCTCATCGTCTCATCGTCTCTGCGTCTCATAGTTTCAGAGTCTCTGCGTCTCAGAGTCTCTGCGTCTCAGAGTCTCAGATCTCAGCGTCTGAGTCTCTGCGCCTCAGAGTCTCAGAGTCTCAGCGGCTCTGCGTCTCAGAGTCTCTGTGTCTCAGTTTCAGTATGACTGCGTCACAGTGTCTCTGCGTCTGAGAGTCTCTGCGTCTCAGAGTCTCAGCGTCTCAGAGTCTCTGCGTCTCTGCTTCTCAGAGTCTCAGTGTCTCTGCGTCTCAGAGTGTCAGATTCTCAGCGTTTTAGAGCCTCTGTGTCTCAGAGTCTCTGCGTCTCAGAGTCTCAGATTCTCAGCATTTCAGAGCCTCTGCGTCTCGTGTCTCTGCGTCTCAGATTCTATGCATCTCAGAGTCTCTGCGTCTCAGAGTCTCTGCATCTCCTCGTCTCAGACTCTCTGCTTCTCAGAGTCTCAGCGTCTCTGAGTTTCTGTGTCTCAGAGTCTCTGCGTCTCAGTTTCTGCTTCTCAGAGTCTCAGTGTCTCTGCGTCTCAGAGTGTCAGATTCTCAGCGTTTTAGAGCCTCTGTGTCTCAGAGTCTCTGCGTCTCAGAGTCTCAGATTCTCAGCATTTCAGAGCCTCTGCGTCTCGTGTCTCTGCGTCTCAGATTCTATGCATCTCAGAGTCTCTGCGTCTCAGAGTCTCTGCATCTCCTCGTCTCAGACTCTCTGCGTCTCAGAGTCTCAGCGTCTCTGAGTTTCTGTGTCTCAGAGTCTCTGCGTCTCAGTTTCTGCGGCTCAGAGTCTCTGTGTCTCTGCATCTCAGAGTCACTGCTTCTCAGAGTCACTGCTTCTCAGAGACTCGGCGTCTCAGAGTCTCAGAGTTTCTGCATCTCTGCGTCTCAGTGTCTGCGTCTCAGAGTTTCTGCGTCTCAGAGTCTCTGCGTCTCAGATTCTCTGTGTCGCAATTTTTCAACATCTCTTCTTCTCATAGTCTCTGCGTCACTGTGTCTCTGCGTCTCAGTATTTCTGCGTCTCAGAGTCTCTGCGTCTCAGCGTCTCTGCGTCTCAGCATCTCAGCGTCTCGGCCTATCAGGTTCCCTGCGTCTCTGTATCTCTGCGTCTCTGCATCTCTGCGTCTCAGTGTCTCTGCGTCTCAGATGGTCGGTGTCTCAGGGTCTCTGCGTCTCATCGTCTCAGAGTCACTGGGTCTCAGAGTCTCTGCGTCTCAGCGGCTCGGCGTCTCTGTGTCTCTGCATCTCATCGTCTCAGAGTCTTTGGGTCTCAGCGTCTCTTCTTCTCAGAGTCTCTGCATCTCAGAGTCTCAGAGTTTCTGCGTCACAGAGTCTCTGCATCGCAGAGTCTCTGCGACCCTGCGCCTCAGAGTCTCTGCATCTCAGAGTCTCTGTGTCTCTGAGACTCAGAGTGTCTGCATCGCCGCGTCTCAGAGTCCCTACGTCACAGCGTCTCGGAGTCTCTGCGTCTTAGAGTCTCTGCGTCTCTGCGTTTCTGCGAGTCAGAGTCTCTGTATCTCTGCGTCTCAGAGTCTCTGCGTCTCAGAGTCTCAGCATCTCTGCGTCTCTGTGTCTCAGAGTCACTGCTTCTCAGAGACTCGGCGCCTCCGAGTCTTGGCACCTCCGAGTCTTGGCGTCTCAGAGTCTCAGCGCCTCAGAGTCTCTGCATGTCTATGTCTCAGAGTCTCTGATCTCAGAGTCTCAGCATCTCTGCATCTCTGTGTCTCAGAGTCTCTGCGTCTCAGAGGCTCTGCTTCTCAGAGTCTCAGTGCCTCTGCGTCTCAGAGTCTCAGAGTGTCTGCCTCTCAGAGTCTCTGCGTCTCAGAGTCTCAGCGACTCTACGCCTCTGCGTCTCAGTGTATCTGCGTCTCTGTGTCTCTGCGTCTCAGGGTCTCTGCGTCTCAGATTCTATGCATCTCAGAGTCTCTGCGTCTCAGAGTCCCTGCTTCGCAGAGTCTCTGCGTCTCAGAGTCTGTGCGTCTCTGTGTCTCAGAGTCTCTGCGTCACAGAGTCCCTGCTTCTCAGAGTCTCTGCATCTCAGAGTCTCAGGGTCTCTGCGTCACAGAGTCTCTGCGTCTCAGAGTCTCAGAGTCTCTGCGTCTCTGCGTCTCTGCCTCTCTGTGTCTCAGAGTCTCTGTGTCTCAGAGTCTCAGCGTCTCTGCGAACCTGTGTCTCAGAGTCTCTGCGTCTCAGTGTCTCTGCGTCTCAGAGTCTCTGTGTCTCTGCTTCTCTGCGTCTCAGAGTCTCATCGTCTCTGCGTCTCAGAGTTTCAGAGTCTCTGCGTCTCAGGGTCTCTGTGTCTCACAGTCACTGCGTCTCTGCTTCTCAGCGTCTCAGCGTCTCAGAGTCTCTGCGTCTCAGAGTCTCAGAATCACTGTGTCTCTGCGTCTCAGAGTCTCTGCGTCACAGAGTCGCTGCGTCTCAGAGTCTCTGCGTCTCAGAGTCTCAGAGCCTCTGCGTCTCTGCGTCTCAGATTCTCTGCGTCACAGAATCTCTGCGTCTCTGCGTCTCAGAGTCTCTGCATCTCTGTGTCTCAGAGTCTCTGTGTCTCAGAGTCTCAGCATCTCTGCGAACCTGTGTCTCAGAGTCTCGGCGCCTTAGGGGCTCTGCGTCTCAGAGTCTCTGCATCTCTGTGTCTCAGGGTCTCTGTGTCTCAGAGTCTCAGCGTCTCTGCGAACCTGTGTCTCAGAGTCTCTGCGTCTCAGTGTCTCTGCGTCTCAGAGTCTCTGCTTCTCTGCGTCTCAGAGTCTCTGCGTCTCAGAGTCTCATCGTCTCTGTGTCTCAGAGTCTCATCGTCTCTGCGTCTCAGAGTTTCAGAGTCTCTGCGTCTCAGGGTCTCTGTGTCTCACAGTCACTGCGTCTCTGCTTCTCAGCGTCTCAGCATCTCAGAGTCTCTGCGTCTCAGAGTCTCAGAGTCACTGTGTCTCAGAGTCTCAGAGTCTCAGCGTCTCAGAGTCTCCGCGTCTCAGAGTCTCAGAGTCTCAGCGGCTCTGCGTCTCAGAGTCTCTGTGTCTCAGTTTCAGTATGACTACGTCACAGTGTCTCTGCGTCTGAGAGTCTCTGCGTCTCAGAGTCTCAGCGTCTCAGAGTCTCTGCGTCTCTGCTTCTCAGAGTCTCAGTGTCTCTGCGTCTCAGAGTGTCAGATTCTCAGCGTTTTAGAGCCTCTGTGTCTCAGAGTCTCTGCGTCTCAGAGTCTCAAATTCTCAGCTTTTCAGAGCCTCTGCGTCTCGTGTCTCTGCGTCTCAGATTCTATGCATCTCAGAGTCTCTGCGTCTCAGAGTCTCTGCATCTCCTTGTCTCAGACTCTCTACGTCTCAGAGTCTCAGCGTCTCTGAGTTTCTGTGTCTCAGAGTCTCTGCGTCTCAGTTTCTGCTTCTCAGAGTCTCAGTGTCTCTGCGTCTCAGAGTGTCAGATTCTCAGCGTTTTAGAGCCTCTGTGTCTCAGAGTCTCTGCGTCTCAGAGTCTCAGATTCTCAGCATTTCAGAGCCTCTGCGTCTCGTGTCTCTGCGTCTCAGATTCTATGCATCTCAGAGTCTCTGCGTCTCAGAGTCTCTGCATCTCCTCGTCTCAGACTCTCTGCGTCTCAGAGTCTCAGCGTCTCTGAGTTTCTGTGTCTCAGAGTCTCTGCGTCTCAGTTTCTGCGGCTCAGAGTCTCTGTGTCTCTGCATCTCAGAGTCACTGCTTCTCAGAGTCACTGCTTCTCAGAGACTCGGCGTCTCAGAGTCTCAGAGTTTCTGCATCTCTGCGTCTCAGTGTCTCTGCGTCTCAGAGTTTCTGCGTCTCAGAGTCTCTGCGTCTCAGATTCTCTGTGTCGCAATTTTTCAACATCTCTTCTTCTCATAGTCTCTGCGTCACTGTGTCTCTGCGTCTCAGTATTTCTGCGTCTCAGAGTCTCTGCGTCTCAGCGTCTCAGCGTCTCGGCCTATCAGGTTCCCTGCGTCTCTGTATCTCTGCGTCTCTGCATCTCTGCGTCTCAGTGTCTCTGCGTCTCAGATGGTCGGTGTCTCAGGGTCTCTGCGTCTCATCGTCTCAGAGTCACTGGGTCTCAGAGTCTCTGCGTCTCAGCGGCTCAGCGTCTCTGTGTCTCTGCATCTCATCGTCTCAGAGTCTTTGGGTCTCAGCGTCTCTTCTTCTCAGAATCTTTGCATCTCAGAGTCTCAGAGTTTCTGCGTCACAGAGTCTCTGCATCGCAGAGTCTCTGCGACCCTGCGCCTCAGAGTCTCTGCATCTCAGAGTCTCTGTGTCTCTGAGACTCAGAGTGTCTGCATCGCCGCGTCTCAGAGTCCCTACGTCACAGCGTCTCGGAGTCTCTGCGTCTTAGAGTCTCTGCGTCTCTGCGTTTCTGCGACTCAGAGTCTCTGTATCTCTGCGTCTCAGAGTCTCTGCGTCTCAGAGTCTCAGCATCTCTGCGTCTCTGTGTCTCAGAGTCACTGCTTCTCAGAGACTCGGCGCCTCCGAGTCTTGGCACCTCCGAGTCTTGGCGTCTCAGAGTCTCAGCGCCTCAGAGTCTCTGCATGTCTATGTCTCAGAGTCTCTGATCTCAGAGTCTCAGCATCTCTGCGTCTCTGTGTCTCAGAGTCTCTGTGTCTCAGAGGCTCTGCTTCTCAGAGTCTCAGTGCCTCTGCGTCTCAGAGTCTCAGAGTGTCTGCCTCTCAGAGTCTCTGCGTCTCAGAGTCTCAGCGACTCTACGCCTCTGCGTCTCAGTGTATCTGCGTCTCAGGGTCTCTGCGTCTCAGATTCTATGCGTCTCAGATTCTCTGCGTCTCAGAGTCCCTGCTTCGCAGAGTCTCTGCGTCTCTGTGTCTCAGAGTCTCTGCGTCACAGAGTCCCTGCTTCTCAGAGTCTCTGCATCTCAGAGTCTCAGGGTCTCTGCGTCACAGAGTCTCTGCGTCTCAGAGTCTCAGAGTCTCTGCGTCTCTGCGTCTCAGAGTCTCTGCGTCGCAGAATCTCTGCGTCTCTGCGTCTCTGCGTCTCTACATCTCTGTGTCTCAGAGTCTCTGTGTCTCAGAGTCTCAGCGTCTCTGCGAACCTGTGTCTCAGAGTCTCGGTGCCTTAGAGGCTCTGCGTCTCAGAGTCTCTGCATCTCTGTGTCTCTGAGTCTCTGTGTCTCAGAGTCTCAGCGTCTCTGCGAACCTGTGTCTCAGAGTCTCGGCGCCTTAGAGGCTCTGCGTCTCAGAGTCTCTGCATCTCTGTGTCTCAGAGTCTCTGTGTCTCAGAGTCTCAGCGTCTCTGCGAACCTGTGTCTCAGAGTCTCTGCGTCTCAGTGTCTCTGCGTCTCAGAGTCTCTGCGTCTCAGAGTCTCTGTGTCTCTGCTTCTCTGCATCTCAGAGTCTCTGCGTCTCAGAGTCTCATCGTCTCTGTGTCTCAGAGTTTCAGAGTCTCTGCGTCTCAGGGTCTCTGTGTCTCACAGTCACTGCGTCTCTGCTTCTCAGCGTCTCAGCATCTCAGAGTCTCTGCGTCTCAGAGTCTCAGAGTCACTGTGTCTCTGCGTCTCAGAGTCTCTGCGTCACAGAGTCGCTGCGCCTCAGAGTCTCTGCGTCTCAGAGTCTCAGCGTCTCAGAGTCTCTGTGTCTCAGAGTCTCAGAGTCTCAGTGGCTCTGCGTCTCAGAGTCTCTGTGTCTCAGAGTTTCAGTATGACAGTGTCTCTGCATCTCAGAGTCTCTGTGTCTCTGCTTCTCTGCGTCTCAGAGTCTCTGCGTCTCAGAATCTCAGCGTCTCAGAGTCTCTGCGTCTCTGCTTCTCAGAGTCTCAGTGTCTCTGCGTCTCAGAGTCTCAGAGTCTCAGAGTCTCAAAGTCTCAGCGTTTCAGAGCCTCTGCGTCTCAGAGTCTCTGCGTCTCAGAGTCTCAGATTCTCAGCGTTTCAGAGCCACTGCATCTCAGTGTCTCTGCATCTCAGATTGTATGTGTCTCAGAGTCTATGCGTCTCAGAGTCTCTGCATCTCCTCGTCTCTGACTCTCTGCGTCTCAAAGTCTCAGCGTCTGTGTCTCAGAGTCTCTGCGTCTCAGATTCTCTGTGTCGCAGTTTTTCAACGTCTCTTCTTCTCACAGTCTCTGTGTCACTATGTCTCTGCGTCTCAGAATTTCTGCTTCTCAGAGTGTCTGCATCTCAGAGTTTCTGAGTCTCAGTGTCTCTGCGTCTCAGAGTCTCTGCATCTCAGAGTTTCTGAGTCTCAGTGTCTCTGCGTCTCAGAGTCTCTGCATCTCAGAGTTTCTGCGTCTCTGCGTCTCAGAGTCTCTGAGTCGCTGCGTCTCAGAGTTTCTGCATCTCAGAGACTCGGCGTCTCAGAGTCTCAGAGTTTCTGCATCTCTGCATCTCAGTGTCTCTGCGTCTCAGAGTCTCAGGGTTTCTGCATCTCTGCGTCTCAGTGTCTCTGCGTCTCAGAGTCTCTCCGTCTCAGTGTCTCGGCCTATCAGGTTCCCTGCGTCTCAGCGTGTCAGAGTCTCTGCCTCTCAGAGTCTCTGCACCTCTGCGTCTCAGTGTCTCTGCGTCTCAGATGCTCGGTGTCTCAGAGTCTCTGCGTCTCAGCGTGTCAGAGTCTATGCCTCTCAGAGACTCTGCATCTCTGCGTCTCAGTGTCTCTGCGTCTCAGATGCTCGGCGTCTCAGAGTCTCTGCGTCTCATCATCTCAGAGTCACTGGGTCTCAGAGTCTCTGCGTCTGAGAGGCTCGGCGTCTCAGAATCACTGCATATCAGAGCCAGTGCGTCTCTGCGTCTCGGTGCCTCAGAGTCTCTGCGTCTCTGTGTCTCTGCGTCTCAGAGTCTCTGCGTCTCAGAGTCTGTGCGTCTCTGCGTCTCATAGTCTCTGCGTCTCAGAGTCTGTGCGTCTCTGCGTCTCATAGTCTCTGCGTCTCAGAGTCTGTGCGTCTCTGTGTCTCTGTGTCTCTGCGTCTCAGAGACTGTGCATCTCAAAGTCTCAGCGTCTGTGCATCTCAGCGTCTCTGTGTCTCAGAGTCTCTTCGTCTCAGATTCTCTGCATCTCTGCGTCTCAGAGTCTCAGATTCTCTGCATCTCTGCATCTCTGCGTCTCAGAGTCTAAGCGTCCCAGAGTCTCTGTGTCTCCGAGTCCCAGAGTCTCAGCGTTTCAGAGTCTCTGCGTCTCTGCTTCTCTGCGTGTCAGTGTCTCTGCGTGTCAGTGTCTCTGCGTCTCTGCTTCTCAGAGTCTCTGCATCTCAGAGTCTCATCGTCTCTGCGTCTCATAGTTTCAGAGTCTCTGTGTCTCAGTGTGTCTGCGTCTCAGAGTCTCTGCGTCTCATCGTCTCAGAGTCTTTGGGTCTCCGAGTCTCTGCTTCTCAGAGTCCCTGCATCTCAGAGTTGCTGCGTCTCACAGTCAGTGCGTCTCCGCGTCTCGGCGCCTCAGAGTCTCTGCGTCTCTGTGTCTCTGCGTCCCAGAGTCTCAGCGACTCAGAGTCTCTGCGTCTCAGAGTTTCTGCATCTCAGAGTCTCTGCGTCTCTGCATCTCAGAGTCTCAGAGTCTCTGCGTCACAGAGTCTCAGAGTTTCTGCATCTCTGTGTCTCAGTGTCTCTGCGTCACAACGTCTCTGCGTCTCAGTGTCTCTGTATCTCAGTGTTTCTGCGTCTCAGAGTCTCTGTGTCTCAGTGTCTCTGCGTCTCAACGTCTCTGCGTCTCAGCGTCTGTATCTCAGTGTCTCTGTGTCTCAGAGTCTCTGCGTCTCTGTGTCTCAGAATCTCTGCGTCTCAATGTCTCTGCGTCTCTGTGTCTCTGCATCTCAGTGTCTCTTCGTCTCAGAGTCTCTGCGTCTCAGTGTAGTGGTAGGGGATGGGGATATGGCTAAGGTATTGAATAACTTTTTTGTTTCTGTCTTCACGGAGGATAGAGGAGAGCCGGTGGATGTGGTCTTTCTAGATTTTCAGAAGGCGTTTGACAAAGTGCCTCACAAGAGGTTATTGCAGAAGGTCGAGGGACATGGAGTTGGGGGTAGGGTGTTAGCGTGGATAGAGGATTGGTTGTCAAATAGGAGGCAGAGAGTGGGGGTCAACGGGTGCTATTCGGATTGGCGGATGGTGACTAGTGGAGTGCCCCAAGGGTCGGTGCTGAGGCCTCAGCTTTTTACCATTTATATAGATGATCTGGAGGAGGGAACCGAGTGTAGAGTGTCGAAATTTGCTGATGACACCAAGATTGGGGGAACGGCAAATTGTGCGGAGGGTGTGGAGAGTCTGCAGAAGGATCTAGATAGGCTGGGCGAATGGGCCAGGAAATGGCAAATGGAATTTAATGTTGGCAAGTGTGAGGTGGTCAACTTTGGTAGGAAAAATGGTAGGAAGGACTATTACTTACGTGGCGAAAAACTGCAGCAGGCGACGGTGCAGAGGGACCTCGGGGTCCTTGTGCATGAGTCGCAAAAACCCAGCTTGCAGGTGCAGCAGGTGGTCAGGAAGGCGAATGGGATGCTGGCCTTCATAGTGAGGGGGATTGAATATAAAAGTAGGGAGGTCTTGCTGCAGCTGTATAGGGCATTGGTGAGGCCGCAACTGGAGTACTGTGTGCATTTTTGGGCGCCGCACCTGCGCAAAGATATTTTGGCCTTGGAGGGAGTGCAGAGGAGGTTTACTAGGCTGATACCGGAGCTGAGGGGGTTGAGCTATGAGGAGAGGCTGAATAAACTGGGCTTGTACTCGTTAGAGTTTACAAGAATGAGAGGAGATCTCATTGAGACGTATAAGATGATGAATGGGAACTGAGCAGCGACAGATCAGCCATGATCTTATTGAATGGTGGGGCAGGCTCGAAGGGCTGGATGGCCTACTCCTGCTCCTATTTCTTATGTTCTTACGTCTCAGAGTCTCTGCATCTCTGCATCTCAGTGTTTCTGCGTCTCTGCATCTCAGTGTCTGCGTCTCAGAGTCTCTGCGTCTCTGCGTCTCAGTGTCTCTGCGTCTCAGTGTCTTTGCGTCTCAGAGTCTCTGCGTCTCAGTGTCTCTGCGTCTCAGAGTCTCTGCATCACTGCGTCTCAGCGTCTCTGCATGTCAGTGTCTCTGCGTCTCAGGGTCTCTGCGTCTCTGCATCTCAGTGTCTCTGCGTCTCAGTGTCTCTGCGTCTCAGAGTCTCTGCATCTCTGCATCTCAGTGTCTCTGCGTCTCTGTGTCTCTGCGTCTCAGAGTCTCTGCGTCTCAGATTCTTTGCGTCTCAGTGTCTCAGAGTCTCTGCGTCTCAGAGTCTCTGCGTCTAATTTTCTGCGTCTCAGAATCTATAAGTCTCAGAGTCTCTGCATCTCAGAGTCTCAACGTCTCAGAGTCTCTGTGTCTCACAGTCTCTGCGTCTTACAGTTTGAGATTGACAGATTCTCAGAGACTCAGTGTCTCTGCGTGAGTGTCTCTGTGTTTCAGAGTCTCTGCGTCTCAGAGTCTCAGAGTCTTTGCGTCTTAGATGCTCTGCATCTCAGCGTCTCAGAGTCTCTGCGTCTCAGAGTCTCCGCATCACAGAGTCTTTGTGTCTCAGTCTCCCTGCGTCTCAGAGTCTCTGCGTCTCAGAGTCTCTGCGCCTCAACTTCTCTGCGTCTCAGTGTCTCTGCGTCTCAGTGACTCTGCGTCACAGTGTCTCTGCGTCTCAGTGTCTCTGCGTCTCAGTATCTCTGCGTCTCAGAGTCTTTGCATCTCTGCGTCTCAGCGTCTCTGCATCTCAGTGTCTCTGCGTCTCAGTGTCTCTGCGTCTCAGAGTCTCTGCGTCTCAGTGTCTCTGCGTCTCAGCGTCTCTGCATCTCATTGTCTCTTCATCTCAGTGTGTCTGCGTCTCAGAGTCTCTGCGTCTCAGTGTCTCTGCATCTCAGAGTCTCTGCGTCTCAATGTCACTGCGTCTCAGAGTCTTTGTGTCTAAGTGTCTCTGTGTCTCAGAGTCTCTGCGTCTCAGTGTCTCTGTGTCTCAGAGTCTCTGCATCTCTGCGTCACAGTGTCTCTGCGTCACAGTGTCTCTGCGTCTCAGAGTCTCTGCGTCTCTGCATCTCAGTGTCTCTGTGTCTCAGAGTCTCTGCGTCTCTGCATCTCAGTGTCTCTGCGTCTCTGCATCTTAGTGTCTCTGTGTCTCAGAGTCTCTGCATCTCTGCGTCACAGTGTCTCTGCATCTCAGTGTCTTTGCGTCTCAGAGTCTCTGCGTCTCAGTGTCTCTGCGTCTCAGAGTCTCTGATTTTCTGCATCTCAGTGTCCCTGCATCTCAGAGTCGCTGCGTCTCTGTGTCTCAGAGTCTCTGCGTCTCAGTGTCTCTGCGTCTCTGCATCTCAGAGTCTCTGCGTCTCAGTGTCTCTGCGTCTCAGTGTCTCTGCGTCTCAGTGTCTCTGCGTCTCAGAGCCTCTGCACCTCTGCATCTCAATGTCTCTGCCTCTCAGAGTCTCTGCGTCTCTGCATCTCAGTGTCTCTGCATCTTAGTGTCTCTGCGTCTCAGAGTCTCTGCCTCTCTGCGTGTCAGTGTCTCTGCGTCTCAGTGTCTTTGCGTCTCAGAGTCACAACGACTCAGAGTCTCTGTGTCTCACAGTCTCTGCGTCCCTCCATCTCAATATCTCTGGGTCTCAGAGTCTCTGCTTCTCAGCGTCTCTGCGTCTCAGTGTCTCAGTGTATTTGCGTCTCAGAGTCTCTGTGTCTCAGTGTCTCTACCTCTCAACGTCTCTGCGTCTCAGTGTCTCTGCATCTCAGTGTCTCTGCGTCTCTGCTTCTCAGTGTCTCTGCGTCTCTGTGTCCCTGCGTCTCGTAGTCTCTGCGTCACAGTGTCTCTGCGTCTCAGTGTCTCTGCGTCTCAGTGCCTTTGAGTCTCAGAGTCTCTGCGTCTTGGTTTCTCTGCGTCTCAGAGTCCCTGCGTGTCTGAATCTCAGTGTCTCTGCGTCTCAGAGTCTCTGCGTCTCTGCATCTCAGTGTCTTTGCGTCTCAGAGTCTCTGCGTCTCAGTGTCTCTGCGCCTCAGCTTCTCTGCGTCTCAGTGTCTCTGCGTCTCAGTGACTCTGCGTGACAGAGTCTCTGCGTCTCAGTGTCTTTGTGTCTCAGAGTCACTGCGTCTCAGCGTCTCTGAGTCTCAGCGTCTCTGCATCTCATTGTCTCTTCATCTCAGTATCTCTGCGTCTCAGAGTCTCTGCGTCTCAGTGTCTTAGAGTCTCTGCATCTCAGAGTCTCTGCGTCTCAACGTCTCTGCGTCTCAGAGTCTCTGCGTCTCTGCGTCTCAGTGTCTCAGTGTCTTTGCATCTCAGAGTCTCTGTGTCTCAGTGTCTCTACCTCTCAACGTCTCAGCGTCTCAGTGTCTCTGCATCTCAGTGTCTCTGCGTCTCAGAGTCTCTGCGCCTCTGCGTCTCAACGTCTCTGCGTCTGAACGTCTCTGCGTCTCTGCGTCTAATTTTCTGCTTCTCAGAATCTCTAAGTCTCAGAGTCTCTGCGTCTCAGAGTCACTGCGTCTCTGCATCTCAGTGTATCTGCGTCTCAGATTCTCTGCGTCTCTGCATCTCAGTGTCTCTGCGTCTCAGAGTCTCTGCTCTCTGCATCTCAGTGTCTTTGCGTCTCAGAGTCTCGGCGTCTCAGTGTCTCTGCGTCTCTGTGCCTCTGCATCTCAGTGCCTCTGCCTCTCAGAGTCTCTGCGTCTCTGCATCTCAGTGTCTCTGCGTCTCAGAGTCTCTACGTCTCTGCGTCTCAGAGTCTTTGCGTCTCTGTGTCCCTGCGTCTCAGTGTCTCTGCGTCTCAGAGTCTCTACGTCTCTGCATCTCAGAGTCTCTGCGCCTCTGCATCTCAGTGTCTCTGCCTCTCAGTGTCTCTGCGTCTCTGCATCTCAGTGTCTCTGCGTCTCTGCATCTTAGTGTCTCTGCGTCTCAGAGTCTCTGCGTCTCTGCGTCTCAGTGTCTCTGCGTCTCAGAGTCTCTGCGTATCAGCGTCTCTGCGTCTCAGAGTCTCTGCGTATCAGCGTCTCTGCGTCTCAGAGTCCCTGCGTCTCAGAGTCTCTGCGTCTCAGTGTCTCTGCGTCTCAGCGTCTCTGCGTCTCAGTGTCTTTGAGTCTCAGAGTCTCTGCGTCTCAGTGTCTCTGCATCTCAGAGTCACTGTGTCTCTGCATCTCAGTGTATCTGCGTCTCAGATTCTCTGCGTCTCTGCATCTCAGTGTCTCTGCGTCTCAGAGTCTCTGCTCTCTGCATCTCAGTGTCTTTGCGTCTCAGAGTCTCCGCGTCTCAGTGTCTCTGCGGATCTGCGTCTTACAGTTTGAGAGTGACAGTTTCTCAGAAACTCAGTGTCTCTGCGTCTCAGTGTCTCTGCGTCTCAGAGTCTCTGCGTCTCTGCATCTCAGTGTCTCTGCGTCTGTGTGTCTCTTCGTCTCAGAGTCTCTGCGCCTCAGAGTCTTTGCGTCTCAGTGTCTCTGCGTCTCAGAGTCTCTGCGTCTCAGAGTCTCTGCATCTAATTTTCTGCGCCTCAGAATCTCTGAGTCTCAGAGGCTCTGCGTCTCAGAGTCTCAACGTCTCAGAGTCTCTGTGTCTCACAGTCTCTGCGTCTCTGCGTCTTACAGTTTGAGAGTGACAGATTCTCAGAGACTCAGTGTCTCTGCGTCACAGTGCCTTTGCGTTTCAGAGTCTCTGAGTCTCAGAGTCTTTGTGTCTCAGTGGCTCTGCATCTCAGCGTCTCAGAGTCTCTGCGTCTCAGTGTCTCTGCGTCTCAGAGCCTCTGCGTCTCTGTGTCTCAGAGTCTCTGCGTCTCAGAGTCTCAGAGTCTCTGCGTCTCGACGTCTCTGCGTCTCAGAATCTCTGCGTCTCTGCGTCTCAGTGTCTCTGCGTCTCTGTGTCTCTGCGTCTCAGAGTCTCTGCGGCTCAGTGTCTCAGCGTCTCAGAGTCTCTGCGTTTCTGCATCTCAGTGTCTCTGCGTCTCTGTGTCTCTGCGTCTATGAGCCTCTGTGCCTCAGAGTCTCTGCGTCTCAGTGTCTCTGCATCTCAGTGTCTTTGCGTCTCAGAGTCTCTGCGTCTCAGTGTCTCTGCGTCTCAGTGTCTTTGTGTCTCAGTGTCTCTGCGTCTCAGTGCCTCTGCGTCTCTGTGTCTCTGCGTATCAGAGTCTCAACGTCTCAGAGTCTCTGTGTCTCACAGTCTCTGCGTCTTACAGTTTGAGAGTGACAGATTCTCAGAGACTCAGTGTCTCTGCGTCACAGTGTCTCTGCGTTTCAGAGTCTCTGCGTCTGAGAGTCTCAGAGTTTTTGTGTCTCAGAGGCTCTGCATCTCAGCGTCTCAGAGTATCTGATTCTCGAGTCTCTGCAACACAGAGTCTTTGTGTCTCAGTCTCTCTGCATCTCAGAGTCTCTGCGTCACAGAGTCTCTGCGTCTCAGCTTCTCTGCGTCTCAGTGTCTCTGCGTCTCAGTGTCCCTGCGTCACAGAGTCTCTGCATCTCAGAGTCTTTGCGTCTCAGTGTCTCTGCGTGTCAGTGTCTCTGCGTCTCAGTGTCTTTGAGTCTCTGCGTCTCAGTGTCTCTGCGTCTCAGAGTCCCTGCGTCTCTGCATCTCAGTGTCTCTGTGTCTCAGATTCTCTGTGTCTCTGCATCACAGTGTCTCTGCTTCTCAGAGTCTCTGCGTCTCTGCATCTCAGTGTCTCTGCGTCTCAGAGTATCTGCGTCTCTGCATCTCAGTGTCTTTGCGTCTCAGAGTCTCTGCGTCTCTGTGTCTCTGCGTCTCAGAGTCTCTGCATCTCTGCATCTCAGTGTCTCTGCGTCTCAGAGTCTCTGCGTCTCTGCATCTCAGTGTCTCTGCGTCTCTGCATCTTAGTGTCTCTGCGTCTCAGAGTCTCTGCGTCTCTGCGTCGCAGTGTCTCTGCGTCTCAGTGTCTCTGCGTCTTAGATTCTCTGCGTCTCAGTGTCTCTGCGTCTCAGAGTCTTTGCGTCTCAGAGTCTCAACGTCTCAGAGTCTCTGTGTCTCACAGTCTCTGCGTCCGTCCATCTCAGTATCTCTGGGTCTCAGAGTCTGTGCTTCTCAGCGTCTCTGCATCTCAGTGTCTCAGTGTCTTTGCGTCTCAGAGCCTCTGTGTCTCAGTGTCTCTACCTCTCAACATCTCTGCGTCTCAGTGTCTCTGCATCGCAGTGTCTCTGCGTCTCAGAGTCTCTGCGTCTCTGCGTCTCAGATTCTCTGCGTCTCAACGTCTCTGCGTCTCAGATTCTCCGCGTCTCTGCATCTCAGTGTCTCTGTCTCAGAGTCTCTGCGTCTCTGTGTCTCTGCATCTCAGAGTCTCTGCGTATCAGCGTCTCTGCGTCTCAGAGTCTCTGCGTATCAGCGTCTCTGCGTCTCAGAGTCCCTGCGTCTCAGAGTCTCTGCGTCTCAGTGCGTCTGCGTCTCGTAGTCTCTGCGTCTCAGTGTCTCTGCGTCTCAGCGTCTCTGCGTCTCAGTGTCTTTGAGTCTCAGAGTCTCTGCGTCTCAGTGTCTCTGCGTCTCAGAGTCACTGCGTCTCTGCATCTCAGTGTATCTGCGTCTCAGATTCTCTGCGTCTCTGCATCTCAGTGTCTCTGCGTCTCAGAGTCTCTGCTCTCTGCATCTCAGTGTCTTTGCGTCTCAGAGTCTCGGCGTCTCAGTGTCTCTGCGTCTCTGTGTCTCTGCGTCTCAGAGTCTCTGCGCCTCAGAGTCTTTGCGTCTCAGTGTCTCTGCGTCTCAGTGTCTCTGCGTCTCAGAGTCTCTGCATCTAATTTTCTGCGCCTCAGAATCTCTAAGTCTCAGAGGCTCTGCGTCTCAGAGTCTCAACGTCTCAGAGTCTCTGTGTCTCACAGTCTCTGCGTCTTACAGTTTGAGAGTGACAGATTCTCAGAGACTCAGTGTCTCTGCGTCTCAGCGTCTCTGCGTCTCAGTGTCTTTGAGTCTCAGAGTCTCTGCGTCTCAGTGTCTCTGCGTCTCAGAGTCACTGCGTCTCTGCATCTCAGTGTATCTGCGTCTCAGATTCTCTGCGTCTCTGCATCTCAGTGTCTCTGCGTCTCAGAGTCTCTGCTCTCTGCATCTCAGTGTCTTTGCGTCTCAGAGTCTCGGCGTCTCAGTGTCTCTGCGTCTCTGTGCCTCTGCATCTCAGTGCCTCTGCCTCTCAGAGTCTCTGCGTCTCTGCATCTCAGTGTCTCTGCGTCTCAGAGTCTCTACGTCTCTGCGTCTCAGAGTCTTTGCGTCTCTGTGTCCCTGCGTCTCAGTGTCTCTGCGTCTCAGAGTCTCTACGTCTCTGCATCTCAGAGTCTCTGCGCCTCTGCATCTCAGTGTCTCTGCCTCTCAGTGTCTCTGCGTCTCTGCATCTCAGTGTCTCTGCGTCTCTGCATCTTAGTGTCTCTGCGTCTCAGAGTCTCTGCGTCTCTGCGTCTCAGTGTCTCTGCGTCTCAGAGTCTCTGCGTATCAGCGTCTCTGCGTCTCAGAGTCTCTGCGTATCAGCGTCTCTGCGTCTCAGAGTCCCTGCGTCTCAGAGTCTCTGCGTCTCAGTGTCTCTGCGTCTCAGCGTCTCTGCGTCTCAGTGTCTTTGAGTCTCAGAGTCTCTGCGTCTCAGTGTCTCTGCATCTCAGAGTCACTGTGTCTCTGCATCTCAGTGTATCTGCGTCTCAGATTCTCTGCGTCTCTGCATCTCAGTGTCTCTGCGTCTCAGAGTCTCTGCTCTCTGCATCTCAGTGTCTTTGCGTCTCAGAGTCTCCGCGTCTCAGTGTCTCTGCGTCTCTGCGTCTTACAGTTTGAGAGTGACAGTTTCTCAGAAACTCAGTGTCTCTGCGTCTCAGTGTCTCTGCGTCTCAGAGTCTCTGCGTCTCTGCATCTCAGTGTCTCTGCGTCTGTGTGTCTCTTCGTCTCAGAGTCTCTGCGCCTCAGAGTCTTTGCGTCTCAGTGTCTCTGCGTCTCAGAGTCTCTGCGTCTCAGAGTCTCTGCATCTAATTTTCTGCGCCTCAGAATCTCTGAGTCTCAGAGGCTCTGCGTCTCAGAGTCTCAACGTCTCAGAGTCTCTGTGTCTCACAGTCTCTGCGTCTCTGCGTCTTACAGTTTGAGAGTGACAGATTCTCAGAGACTCAGTGTCTCTGCGTCACAGTGCCTTTGCGTTTCAGAGTCTCTGAGTCTCAGAGTCTTTGTGTCTCAGTGGCTCTGCATCTCAGCGTCTCAGAGTCTCTGCGTCTCAGTGTCTCTGCGTCTCAGAGCCTCTGCGTCTCTGTGTCTCAGAGTCTCTGCGTCTCAGAGTCTCAGAGTCTCTGCGTCTCGACGTCTCTGCGTCTCAGAATCTCTGCGTCTCTGCGTCTCAGTGTCTCTGCGTCTCTGTGTCTCTGCGTCTCAGAGTCTCTGCGGCTCAGTGTCTCAGCGTCTCAGAGTCTCTGCGTTTCTGCATCTCAGTGTCTCTGCGTCTCTGTGTCTCTGCGTCTATGAGCCTCTGTGCCTCAGAGTCTCTGCGTCTCAGTGTCTCTGCATCTCAGTGTCTTTGCGTCTCAGAGTCTCTGCGTCTCAGTGTCTCTGCGTCTCAGTGTCTTTGTGTCTCAGTGTCTCTGCGTCTCAGTGCCTCTGCGTCTCTGTGTCTCTGCGTATCAGAGTCTCAACGTCTCAGAGTCTCTGTGTCTCACAGTCTCTGCGTCTTACAGTTTGAGAGTGACAGATTCTCAGAGACTCAGTGTCTCTGCGTCACAGTGTCTCTGCGTTTCAGAGTCTCTGCGTCTGAGAGTCTCAGAGTTTTTGTGTCTCAGAGGCTCTGCATCTCAGCGTCTCAGAGTATCTGATTCTCGAGTCTCTGCAACACAGAGTCTTTGTGTCTCAGTCTCTCTGCATCTCAGAGTCTCTGCGTCACAGAGTCTCTGCGTCTCAGCTTCTCTGCGTCTCAGTGTCTCTGCGTCTCAGTGTCCCTGCGTCACAGAGTCTCTGCATCTCAGAGTCTTTGCGTCTCAGTGTCTCTGCGTGTCAGTGTCTCTGCGTCTCAGTGTCTTTGAGTCTCTGCGTCTCAGTGTCTCTGCGTCTCAGAGTCCCTGCGTCTCTGCATCTCAGTGTCTCTGTGTCTCAGATTCTCTGTGTCTCTGCATCACAGTGTCTCTGCTTCTCAGAGTCTCTGCGTCTCTGCATCTCAGTGTCTCTGCGTCTCAGAGTATCTGCGTCTCTGCATCTCAGTGTCTTTGCGTCTCAGAGTCTCTGCGTCTCTGTGTCTCTGCGTCTCAGAGTCTCTGCATCTCTGCATCTCAGTGTCTCTGCGTCTCAGAGTCTCTGCGTCTCTGCATCTCAGTGTCTCTGCGTCTCTGCATCTTAGTGTCTCTGCGTCTCAGAGTCTCTGCGTCTCTGCGTCGCAGTGTCTCTGCGTCTCAGTGTCTCTGCGTCTTAGATTCTCTGCGTCTCAGTGTCTCTGCGTCTCAGAGTCTTTGCGTCTCAGAGTCTCAACGTCTCAGAGTCTCTGTGTCTCACAGTCTCTGCGTCCGTCCATCTCAGTATCTCTGGGTCTCAGAGTCTGTGCTTCTCAGCGTCTCTGCATCTCAGTGTCTCAGTGTCTTTGCGTCTCAGAGCCTCTGTGTCTCAGTGTCTCTACCTCTCAACATCTCTGCGTCTCAGTGTCTCTGCATCGCAGTGTCTCTGCGTCTCAGAGTCTCTGCGTCTCTGCGTCTCAGATTCTCTGCGTCTCAACGTCTCTGCGTCTCAGATTCTCCGCGTCTCTGCATCTCAGTGTCTCTGTCTCAGAGTCTCTGCGTCTCTGTGTCTCTGCATCTCAGAGTCTCTGCGTATCAGCGTCTCTGCGTCTCAGAGTCTCTGCGTATCAGCGTCTCTGCGTCTCAGAGTCCCTGCGTCTCAGAGTCTCTGCGTCTCAGTGCGTCTGCGTCTCGTAGTCTCTGCGTCTCAGTGTCTCTGCGTCTCAGCGTCTCTGCGTCTCAGTGTCTTTGAGTCTCAGAGTCTCTGCGTCTCAGTGTCTCTGCGTCTCAGAGTCACTGCGTCTCTGCATCTCAGTGTCTCTGCGTCTCAGAGTCTCTGCTCTCTGCATCTCAGTGTCTTTGCGTCTCAGAGTCTCGGCGTCTCAGTGTCTCTGCGTCTCTGTGTCTCTGCGTCTCAGAGTCTCTGCGCCTCAGAGTCTTTGCGTCTCAGTGTCTCTGCGTCTCAGTGTCTCTGCGTCTCAGAGTCTCTGCATCTAATTTTCTGCGCCTCAGAATCTCTAAGTCTCAGAGGCTCTGCGTCTCAGAGTCTCAACGTCTCAGAGTCTCTGTGTCTCACAGTCTCTGCGTCTTACAGTTTGAGAGTGACAGATTCTCAGAGACTCAGTGTCTCTGCGTCACCGTGTCTTTGCGTTTCAGAGTCTCTGCGTCTCAGAGTCTCAGAGTCTTTGTGTCTCAGTGGCTCTGCATCTCAGCGTCTTTGCGTCTCAGAGTCTCTGCGTCTCAGTGTCTCTGCGTCTCAGTGTCTCTGCGTCTCAGTGTCTCTGCGTCTCTGCATCTCAGCGTCTCTGCGTCTCAGAGTCTCTGCGTCTCAGTGTCTCTGCGTCTCAGTGTCTCTGCATCTCAGTATCTTTGCGTCTCAGACTCTCTGCGTCTCTGCATCTCAGTGTCTCTGCGTCTCTGTGTCTTACAGTTTGAGAGTGACAGATTCTCAGAGACTCAGTGTCCCTGCGTCACAGTGTCTCTGCGTTTCAGAGTCTCTGCGTCTCAGAGTCTCAGAGTCTTTGCGTCTCAGAGGCTCTGCGTCTCAACGTCTCAGAGTCTCTGCATCACAGAGTCTTTGTGTCTCAGTCTCTCTGCGTCTCAGAGTCTCTGCGTCTCAGAGTCTCTGCGTCTCAGCTTCTCTGTGTCTCAGTGTCTCTGCGACTCAGTGTCTCTGCGTCACAGAGTCTCTGCGTCTCAGAGTCTCTCCGTCTCAGAGTCTCTGCATCTCAGAGTCTTTTCGTCTCAGTGTCTCTGCGTCTCAGTGTCTCTGCATCACAGAGTCCCTGCGTCTCAGAGTCTCTGCGTCTCAGAGTCTCTGCATCTCAGAGTCTTTGCGTCTCAGTGTCTCTGCGTGTCAGTGTCTCTGTGTCTCAGTGTCTTTGAGTCTCAGAGTCTCTGTGTCTCAGTGTCTCTGCGTCTCAGAGTCTCTGCGTCTCAGATTCTCTTTGTCTCTGCATTTCAGTGTCTCTACGTGTCAGAGTCTCTGCGTCTCTGCATCTCAGTGTCTCTGCGTCTCAGCGTCTCTGCGTCTCTGCGTCTCAGTGTCTTTGCGTCTCAGAGTCTCTGCGTCTCAGTGTCTCTGCGTCTCAGAGTCTCTACGCCTCTGCATCTCAGTGTCTCTGCGTCTCAGAGTCTCTGCGTCTCTGCATCTCAGTGTCTCTGCATCTCAGAGTCCATGCATCTCTGCATCTCAGTGTCTCTACGTCTCAGATTCTCTGTGCCTCTGCATCTCAGTGCCTCTGCCTAACAGACTCTCTGCGTCTCTGCATCTCAGTGTCTCTGCGTCTCAGAGTCTCTGCGTCTCTGCGTCTCAGCGTCTTTGCGTCTCTGTGTCTCTGCGTCTCAGTGTCTCTGCGTCTCAGAGTCTCTGCGCCTCTGCATCTCAGTGTCTCTGCCTTTCAGAGACTCTAGTCTCTGCATCTCAGTGTCTCTGCGTCTCTGCATCTTAGTGTCTCTGCGTCTCAGTGTCTTTGTGTCTCAGAGTCTCTGTGTCTCAGTGTCTCTGCATCTCAGTGTCTCTGCGTCTCAGATTCTCTGCATCTCAGTGTCTCTGTGTCACAGAGTCTCAGAGTCTCTGCGTATCAGAGTCTCAGAGTCTCAGCATCTCCGACTCTCGATGTCTCTGCGTCTCAGAGCCTGTGCGTCTCTGTGTCTCTGTGTCTCAGTGTCTGTGCGTCACAAAGTCTCAGAGTCTCTGCGTGTCAGAGTCTCAGACTCTCACCGTCTTCGACTCTCAGTGTCTCTGCGTCTCAGAGTCACAACGACTCAGAGTCTCTGTGTCTCACAGTCTCTGCGTCCCTCCATCTCAGTATCTCTGGGTCTCAGAGTCTGTGCTTCTCAGCGTCTCTGCATCTCAGTGTCTCAGTGTCTTTGCGTCTCAGAGTATCTGTGTCTCACAGTCTCTGCGTCTCTGCGTCTTACAGTTTGAGAGTGACAGTTTCTCAGAAACTCAGTGTCTCTGCGTCTCAGTGTTTCTGCGTCTCAGGGTCTCTGCGTCTCTGCATCTCAGTGTCTCTGCGTCTCTGTGTCTCTTCGTCTCAGAGTCTCTGCGCCTCAGAGTCTTTGCGTCTCAGTGTCTCTGCGTCTCAGAGTCTCTGCGTCTCAGAGTCACTTCATCTAATTTTCTGCGCCTCAGAATCTCTAAGTCTCAGAGGCTCTGCGTCTCAGAGTCTCAACGTCTCAGAGTCTCTGTGTCTCACAGTCTCTGCGTCTCTGCGTCTTACAGTTTGAGAGTGACAGATTCTCAGAGACTCAGTGTCTCTGCGT
Source organism: Carcharhinus amblyrhynchos (assembly GCF_965287045.1). Lineage (NCBI taxonomy): Eukaryota > Metazoa > Chordata > Chondrichthyes > Carcharhiniformes > Carcharhinidae > Carcharhinus > Carcharhinus amblyrhynchos. The sequence continues at coordinate 1,394,250 of NC_137350.1, forward strand.
CACAGTGCCTTTGCGTTTCAGAGTCTCTGCGTCTCAGAGTCTTTGTGTCTCAGTGGCTCTGCATCTCAGCGTCTCAGAGTCTCTGCGTCTCAGTGTCTCTGCGTCTCAGAGCCTCTGCGTCTCTGTGTCTCAGAGTCTCTGCATCTCAGAGTCTCAGAGTCTCTGCGTCTCGACGTCTCTGCGTCTCAGAATCTCTGCGTCTCTGCGTCTCAGTGTCTCTGCGTCTCTGTGTCTCTGCGTCTCAGAGTCTCTGCGGCTCAGTGTCTCAGCGTCTCAGAGTCTCTGCGTTTCTGCATCTCAGTGTCTCTGCGTCTATGAGCCTCTGTGCCTCAGAGTCTCTGCGTCTCAGTGTCTCTGCATCTCAGTGTCTTTGCGTCTCAGTGTCTCTGCGTCTCAGTGTCTCTGCGTCTCAGTGTCTTTGTGTCTCAGTGTCTCTGCGTCTCAGTGCCTCTGCTTCTCTGTGTCTCTGCGTCTCAGAGTCTCAACGTCTCAGAGTCTCTGTGTCTCACAGTCTCTGCGTCTTACAGTTTGAGAGTGACAGATTCTCAGAGACTCAGTGTCTCTGCGTCACAGTGTCTCTGCGTTTCAGAGTCTCTGCGTCTGAGAGTCTCAGAGTTTTTGTGTCTCAGAGGCTCTGCATCTCAGCGTCTCAGAGTATCTGATTCTCAGAGTCTCTGCAACACAGAGTCTTTGTGTCTCAGTCTCTCTGCATCTCAGAGTCTCTGCGTCACAGAGTCTCTGCGTCTCAGCTTCTCTGCGTCTCAGTGTCTCTGCGTCTCAGTGTCCCTGCGTCACAGAGTCTCTGCATCTCAGAGTCTTTGCGTCTCAGTGTCTCTGCGTGTCAGTGTCTCTGCGTCTCAGTGTCTTTGAGTCTCTGCGTCTCAGTGTCTCTGCGTCTCAGAGTCCCTGCGTCTCTGCATCTCAGTGTCTCTGTGTCTCAGATTCTCTGTGTCTCTGCATCACTGTGTCTCTGCTTCTCAGAGTCTCTGCGTCTCTGCATCTCAGTGTCTCTGCGTCTCAGAGTATCTGCGTCTCTGCATCTCAGTGTCTTTGCGTCTCAGAGTCTCTGCGTCTCTGTGTCTCTGCGTCTCAGAGTCTCTGCATCTCTGCATCTCAGTGTCTCTGCGTCTCAGAGTCTCTGCGTCTCTGCATCTCAGTGTCTCTGCGTCTCTGCATCTTAGTGTCTCTGCGTCTCAGAGTCTCTGCGTCTCTGCGTCGCAGTGTCTCTGCGTCTCAGTGTCTCTGCGTCTTAGATTCTCTGCGTCTCAGTGTCTCTGCGTCACAGAGTCTCTGCGTCTCAGAGTCTTTGCGTCTCAGAGTCTCAACGTCTCAGAGTCTCTGTGTCTCACAGTCTCTGCGTCCGTCCATCTCAGTATCTCTGGGTCTCAGAGTCTGTGCTTCTCAGCGTCTCTGCATCTCAGTGTCTCAGTGTCTTTGCGTCTCAGAGCCTCTGTGTCTCAGTGTCTCTACCTCTCAACGTCTCTGCGTCTCAGTGTCTCTGCATCGCAGTGTCTCTGCGTCTCAGAGTCTCTGCGTCTCTGCGTCTCAGATTCTCTGCGTCTCAACGTCTCTGCGTCTCAGATTCTCCGCATCTCTGCATCTTAGTGTCTCTGTGTCTCAGAGTCTCTGCGTATGAGCGTCTCTGCGTCTCAGAGTCTCTGCGTATCAGCGTCTCTGCGTCTCAGAGTCCCTGCGTCTCAGAGTCTCTGCGTCTCAGTGCGTCTGCGTCTCGTAGTCTCTGCGTCTCAGCGTCTCTGCGTCTCAGCGTCTCTGCGTCTCAGTGTCTTTGAGTCTCAGAGTCTCTGCATCTCAGTGTATCTGCGTCTCAGATTCTCTGCGTCTCTGCATCTCAGTGTCTCTGCGTCTCAGAGTCTCTGCTCTCTGCATCTCAGTGTCTTTGCGTCTCAGAGTCTCCGCGTCTCAGTGTCTCTGCGTCTCTGCGTCTTACAGTTTGAGAGTGACAGTTTCTCAGAAACTCAGTGTCTCTGCGTCTCAGTGTCTCTGCGTCTCAGAGTCTCTGCGTCTCTGCATCTCAGTGTCTCTGCGTCTCTGTGTCTCTTCGTCTCAGAGTCTCTGCGCCTCATAGTCTTTGCGTCTCAGTGTCTCTGCGTCTCAGAGTCTCTGCGTTTCAGAGTCTCTGCATCTAATTTTCTGCGCCTCAGAATCTCTAAGTCTCAGAGGCTCTGCGTCTCAGAGTCTCAACGTCTCAGAGTCTCTGTGTCTCACAGTCTCTGCGTCTCTGCGTCTTGCAGTTTGAGAGTGACAGATTCTCAGAGACTCAGTGTCTCTGCGTCACAGTGCCTTTGCGTTTCAGAGTCTCTGCGTCTCAGAGTCTTTGTGTCTCAGTGGCTCTGCATCTCAGCGTCTCAGAGTCTCTGCGTCTCAGAGTCTCTGCGTCTCAGTGTCTCTGCGTCTCAGAACCTCTGCGTCTCTGTGTCTCAGAGTCTCTGCGTCTCAGAGTCTCAGAGTCTCTGCGTCTCGACGTCTCTGCGTCTCAGAATCTCTGCGTCTCTGCGTCTGAGTGTCTCTGCGTCTCTGTGTCTCTGCGTCTCAGAGTCTCTGCGGCTCAGTGTCTCAGCGTCTCAGAGTCTCTGCGTTTCTGCATCTCAGTGTCTCTGCGTCTCTGTGTCTCTGCGTCTATGAGCCTCTGTGCCTCAGAGTCTCTGCGTCTCAGTGTCTCTGCATCTCAGTGTCTTTGCGTCTCAGAGTCTCTGCGTCTCAGTGTCTCTGCGTCTCAGTGTCTTTGTGTCTCAGTGTCTCTGCGTTTCAGTGCCTCTGCGTCTCTGTGTCTCTGCGTCTCAGAGTCTCAACGTCTCAGAGTCTCTGTGTCTCACAGTCTCTGCGTCTTACAGTTTGAGAGTGACAGATTCTCAGAGACTCAGTGTCTCTGCGTCACAGTGTCTCTGCGTTTCAGAGTCTCTGCGTCTGAGAGTCTCAGAGTTTTTGTGTCTCAGAGGCTCTGCATCTCAGCGTCTCAGAGTATCTGATTCTCAGAGTCTCTGCAACACAGAGTCTTTGTGTCTCAGTCTCTCTGCATCTCAGAGTCTCTGCGTCACAGAGTCTCTGCGTCTCAGCTTCTCTGCGTCTCAGTGTCTCTGCGTCTCAGTGTCCCTGCGTCACAGAGTCTCTGCATCTCAGAGTCTTTGCGTCTCAGTGTCTCTGCGTGTCAGTGTCTTTGAGTCTCTGCGTCTCAGTGTCTCTGTGTCTCAGTTTCTCTGTGTCTCTGCATCACAGTGTCTCTGCTTCTCAGAGTCTCTGCGTCTCTGCATCTCAGTGTCTCTGCGTCTCAGAGTATCTGCGTCTCTGCATCTCAGTGTCTTTGCATTTCAGAGTCTCTGCGTCTCAGTGTCTCTGCGTATCAGAGTCTCTACATCTCTGCATCTCAGTGTCTCTGCGTCTCAGAGTCTCTGCGTCTCTGCATCTCAGTGTCTCTGCCTCTCTGCATCTTAGTGTCTCTGCGTCTCAGAGTCTCTGCGTCGCAGTGTCTCTGCGTCTCAGTGTCTCTGCGTCTTAGATTCTCTGCGTCTCAGTGTCTCTGCGTCACAGAGTCTCTGCGTCTCAGAGTCTTTGCGTCTCAGAGTCTCAACGTCTCAGAGTCTCTGTGTCTCACAGTCTCTGCGTCCCTCCATCTCAGTATCTCTGGGTCTCAGAGTCTGTGCTTCTCAGCGTCTCTGCATCTCAGTGTCTCAGTGTCTTTGCGTCTCAGAGCCTCTGTGTCTCAGTGTCTCTACCTCTCAACGTCTCTGCGTCTCAGTGTCTCTGCATCGCAGTGTCTCTGCGTCTCAGAGTCTCTGCGTCTCTGCGTCTCAGATTCTCTGCGTCTCAACGTCTCTGCGTCTCAGATTCTCCGCGTCTCTGCATCTCAGTGTCTCTGTGTCTCAGAGTCTCTGCGTCTCTGTGTCTCTGCGTCTCAGAGTCTCTGCGTATCAGCGTCTCTGCGTCTCAGAGTCTCTGCGTATCAGCGTCTCTGCGTCTCAGAGTCCCTGCGTCTCAGAGTCTCTGCGTCTCAGTGTCTCTGCGTCTCAGAGTCTCTGCGCCTCATAGTCTTTGCGTCTCAGTGTCTCTGCGTCTCAGAGTCTCTGCGTTTCAGAGTCTCTGCATCTAATTTTCTGCGCCTCAGAATCTCTAAGTCTCAGAGGCTCTGCGTCTCAGAGTCTCAACGTCTCAGAGTCTCTGTGTCTCACAGTCTCTGCGTCTCTGCGTCTTGCAGTTTGAGAGTGACAGATTCTCAGAGACTCAGTGTCTCTGCGTCACAGTGCCTTTGCGTTTCAGAGTCTCTGCGTCTCAGAGTCTTTGTGTCTCAGTGGCTCTGCATCTCAGCGTCTCAGAGTCTCTGCGTCTCAGAGTCTCTGCGTCTCAGTGTCTCTGCGTCTCAGAACCTCTGCGTCTCTGTGTCTCAGAGTCTCTGCGTCTCAGAGTCTCAGAGTCTCTGCGTCTCGACGTCTCTGCGTCTCAGAATCTCTGCGTCTCTGCGTCTGAGTGTCTCTGCGTCTCTGTGTCTCTGCGTCTCAGAGTCTCTGCGGCTCAGTGTCTCAGCGTCTCAGAGTCTCTGCGTTTCTGCATCTCAGTGTCTCTGCGTCTCTGTGTCTCTGCGTCTATGAGCCTCTGTGCCTCAGAGTCTCTGCGTCTCAGTGTCTCTGCATCTCAGTGTCTTTGCGTCTCAGAGTCTCTGCGTCTCAGTGTCTCTGCGTCTCAGTGTCTTTGTGTCTCAGTGTCTCTGCGTTTCAGTGCCTCTGCGTCTCTGTGTCTCTGCGTCTCAGAGTCTCAACGTCTCAGAGTCTCTGTGTCTCACAGTCTCTGCGTCTTACAGTTTGAGAGTGACAGATTCTCAGAGACTCAGTGTCTCTGCGTCACAGTGTCTCTGCGTTTCAGAGTCTCTGCGTCTGAGAGTCTCAGAGTTTTTGTGTCTCAGAGGCTCTGCATCTCAGCGTCTCAGAGTATCTGATTCTCAGAGTCTCTGCAACACAGAGTCTTTGTGTCTCAGTCTCTCTGCATCTCAGAGTCTCTGCGTCACAGAGTCTCTGCGTCTCAGCTTCTCTGCGTCTCAGTGTCTCTGCGTCTCAGTGTCCCTGCGTCACAGAGTCTCTGCATCTCAGAGTCTTTGCGTCTCAGTGTCTCTGCGTGTCAGTGTCTTTGAGTCTCTGCGTCTCAGTGTCTCTGTGTCTCAGTTTCTCTGTGTCTCTGCATCACAGTGTCTCTGCTTCTCAGAGTCTCTGCGTCTCTGCATCTCAGTGTCTCTGCGTCTCAGAGTATCTGCGTCTCTGCATCTCAGTGTCTTTGCATTTCAGAGTCTCTGCGTCTCAGTGTCTCTGCGTATCAGAGTCTCTACATCTCTGCATCTCAGTGTCTCTGCGTCTCAGAGTCTCTGCGTCTCTGCATCTCAGTGTCTCTGCCTCTCTGCATCTTAGTGTCTCTGCGTCTCAGAGTCTCTGCGTCGCAGTGTCTCTGCGTCTCAGTGTCTCTGCGTCTTAGATTCTCTGCGTCTCAGTGTCTCTGCGTCACAGAGTCTCTGCGTCTCAGAGTCTTTGCGTCTCAGAGTCTCAACGTCTCAGAGTCTCTGTGTCTCACAGTCTCTGCGTCCCTCCATCTCAGTATCTCTGGGTCTCAGAGTCTGTGCTTCTCAGCGTCTCTGCATCTCAGTGTCTCAGTGTCTTTGCGTCTCAGAGCCTCTGTGTCTCAGTGTCTCTACCTCTCAACGTCTCTGCGTCTCAGTGTCTCTGCATCGCAGTGTCTCTGCGTCTCAGAGTCTCTGCGTCTCTGCGTCTCAGATTCTCTGCGTCTCAACGTCTCTGCGTCTCAGATTCTCCGCGTCTCTGCATCTCAGTGTCTCTGTGTCTCAGAGTCTCTGCGTCTCTGTGTCTCTGCGTCTCAGAGTCTCTGCGTATCAGCGTCTCTGCGTCTCAGAGTCTCTGCGTATCAGCGTCTCTGCGTCTCAGAGTCCCTGCGTCTCAGAGTCTCTGCGTCTCAGTGTCTCTGCGTCTCAGAGTCACTGCGTCTCTGCATCTCAGTGTATCTGCGTCTCAGATTCTCTGCGTCTCTGCATCTCAGTGTCTCTGCGTCTCAGAGTCTCTGCTCTCTGCATCTCAGTGTCTTTGCGTCTCAGAGTCTCCGCGTCTCAGTGTCTCTGCGTCTCTGTGTCTCTGCGTCTCAGAGTCTCTGCGCCTCAGAGTCTTTGCGTCTCAGTGTCTCTGCGTCTCAGTGTCTCTGCGTCTCAGAGTCTCTGCATCTAATTTTCTGCGCCTCAGAATCTCTAAGTCTCAGAGGCTCTGCGTCTCAGAGTCTCAACGTCTCGGAGTCTCTGTGTCTCACAGTCTCTGCGTCTTACAGTTTGAGAGTGACAGATTCTCAGAGACTCAGTGTCTCTGCGTCACAGTGTCTTTGCGTTTCAGAGTCTCTGCGTCTCAGAGTCTCAGAGTCTTTGTGTCTCAGTGGCTCTGCATCTCAGCGTCTCAGAGTCTCTGCGTCTCAGAGTCTCTGCATCTCAGTGTCTCTGCGTCTCAGATCTCAGAGTCTCTGCGTCTCGACGTCTCTGCGTCTCAGAATCTCTGCGTCTCTGTGTCTCTGCGTCTCAGAGTCTCTGCGGCTCAGTGTCTCAGTGTCTCTGCGTCTATGAGCCTCTGTGCCTCAGAGTCTCTGCGTCTCAGTGTCTCTGCGTCTCAGAGTCTTTGCGTCTCAATGTCTCTGCGTCTTAGTGTCTCAGAGTCTCTGTGTCTCAGTGTCTCTGCATCTCTGCGTCTCAGCGTCTCTGCGTCTCTGTGTCTCTGCGTCTCAGAGTCTCTGCGTCTCAGCGTCTCTGCATCTCAGTGTCTCTGCGTCTCAGTGTCTCTGCGTCTCAAGTCTTTGCGTCTCAGAGCCTCTGTGTCTCTGCATCTCAGTGTCTCTGCGTCTCTGTGTCTTACAGTTTGAGAGTGACAGATTCTCAGAGACTCAGTGTCTCTGCGTCACAGTGTCTCAGCGTTTCAGAGTCTCTGCGTCTCAGAGTCTCAGAGTGTTTGCGTCTCAGAGGCTCTGCATCTCAGTGTCTCAGTGTCTCTGATTCTCAGAGTCTCTGCGTCTCAGAGTCTCTGCGTCTCAGAGTCTTTCTGTCTCAGTCTCTCTGCGTCTCAGAGTCTCTGCGTCTCAGCTTCTCTGCGTCTCAGAGTCTCAATGTCTCTGCGTCTCAGAGTCTGTGCGTCTCTGCGTCTCAGTGTCTCTGCGTCTCAGTGTCTCTGCGTCTCAGAGTCTCTGCGTCTCAGTGTCTCTGCGTCTCAGAGTCCCTGCGTCTCTGCATCTCAGTGTCTCTGTGTCTCAGATTCTCTGCGTCTCTGCATCTCAGTGTCTTTGTGTCTCAGAGTCTCTGCGTCTCTGCGTCTCAGTGTCTGTGCGACTCAGTGACTCTGCGTGACAGAGTCTCTGCGTCTCAGTGTCTTTGTGTCTCAGAGTCACTGCGTCTCAGAGTCTCTGAGTCTCAGCGTCTCTGCATCTCATTGTCTCTTCATCTCAGTGTCTCTGCGTCTCAGAGTCTCTGCGTCTCAGTGTCTCTGCGTCTCAGAGTCCCTGCGTCTCTGCATCTCAGTGTCTCTGTGTCTCAGATTCTCTGTGTCTCTGCATCTCAGTGTCTCTGCTTCTCAGAGTCTCTGCGTCTCTGCATCTCAGTGTCTCTGCGTCTCAGAGTCTCTGCGTCTCTGCATCTCAGTGTCTTTGAGTCTCAGAGTCTCTGCGTCTCAGTGTCTCTGCGTCTCAGAGTCTCTGCGTCTCTGCATCTCAGTGTCTCTGCGTCTCAGAGTCACTGCGTCTCTGCATCTCAGTGTCTCTACGTCTCTGCATCTTAGTGTCTCTGCGTCTCAGAGTCTCTGCGTCTCTGCGTCGCTGTGTCTCTGCGTCTCAGATTCTCTGCGTCTCAGTGTCTCTGCGTCACAGAGTCTCTGCGTCTCAATGTCTCTGCGTCTCAGAGTCTCTGCGTCTCTGCGTCTCAGGGTCTTTGCGTCTCTGTGTCTTTGCGTCTCAGTGTCTCTGCGTCTCAGATTCTCTGCGTCTCAGAGTCTCTGCGTCTCTGCATCTCAGTGTCTCTGCATCTCAGAGTCTCTGCGTCTCTGCATCTCAGTGTCTCTGCGTCTCAGTGTCTCTGCGTCTCAGAGTCTCTGCGTCTCTGCATCTCAGTGTCTCTGCGTCTCAGAGTCTCTGCGTCTCTGCATCTCAGTGTCTCTACGTCTCTGCATCTTAGTGTCTCTGCGTCTCAGAGTCTCTGCGTCTCTGCGTCGCTGTGTCTCTGCGTCTCAGATTCTCTGCGTCTCAGTGTCTCTGCGTCACAGAGTCTCTGCGTCTCAATGTCTCTGCGTCTCAGAGTCTCTGCGTCTCTGCGACTCAGGGTCTTTGCGTCTCTGTGTCTTTGCGTCTCAGTGTCTCAGCGTCTCAGATTCTCTGCGTCTCAGAGTCTCTGCGTCTCTGCATCTCAGTGTCTCTGCATCTCAGAGTCTCTGCGTCTCTGCATCTCAGTGTCTCTGCGTCTCAGTGTCTTTGCATCTCAGAGTCTCTGCATCTCAGTGTCTCTGCGTCTCAGAGTCTCTGTGTCTCAACGTCTCTGTGCCTCAGAGTCTCTGCGTCTCTGCATCTCAGAGTCTTTGCGTCTCTGTGTCTTTGCGTCTCAGTGTCTCTGCGTCTCAGATTCTCTGCGTCTCAGTGTCTCAGCGTCTCAGATTCTCTGCGTCTCAGTGTCTCTGCGTCACAGAGTCTCTGCGTCTCAACGTCTCTGTGTCTCAGAGTCTCTGCGTCTCTGCATCTCGGAGTCTTTGCGTCTCTGTGTCTTTGCGTCTCAGTGTCTCTGCGTCTCAGATTCTCTGCGTCACAGTGTCTCTGCGCCTCAGATTCTCTGCGTCTCAGTGTCTCTGCGTCACAGAGTCTCAGAGTCTCTGCCTGTCAGAGTCTCAGAGTCTCAGCATCTCCGACTCTCGATGTCGCTGCGTCTCAGAGCCTGTGCGTCTCAGTGTCTCTGTGTCTCAGTGTCTGTGTGTCACAAAGTCTCAGAGTCTCTGCGTGTCAGAGTCTCAGACTCTCACCGTCTCCGACTTTCAGTGTCTCTGCGTCACAGTGTCTCTGCGTTTCAGAGTCTCTGCATCTCAGAGTCTCAGAGTCTTTGCGTCTCAGAGGCTCTGCATCTCAGCGTCTCAGTATCTCTGATTCTCAGTGTCTCTGCATCACAGAGTCTTTGTGTCTCAGTCTCTCTGCGTCTCAGAGTCTCTGCGTCTCAGAGTCTCTGCGCCTCAGCTTCTCTGCGTCTCAGTGTCTCTGCGTCTCAGTGTCTCTGCATCACAGAGTCCCTGCGTCTCAGAGTCTCTGCGTCTCAGAGTCTCTGCATCTCAGAGTCTTTGCGTCTCAGTGTCTCTGCGTGTCAGTGTCTCTGCGTCTCAGTGTCTTTGAGTCTCAGAGTCTCTGTGTCTCAGTGTCTCTGCGTCTCAGAGTCTCTGCGTCTCAGATTCTCTTTGTCTCTACATCTCAGTGTCTCTACGTGTCAGAGTCTCTGCGTCTCTGCATCTCAGTGTCTTTGCGTCTCAGAGTCTCTGCGTCTCAGTGTCTCTGCGTCTCAGAGTCTCTGCGCCTCTGCATCTCAGTGTCTCTGCATCTCAGAGTCTTGGCGTCTCTGCATCTCAGTGTCTCTGCGTCTCTGCATCTTAGTGTCTCTGCGTCTCTGAGTCTCTGCGTCTCAGTGTCTCTGCATCGCAGTGTCTTTGCGTCTCAGAGTCTCTGCGTCTCAGTGTCTCTGCGTCTCAGTGTCTTTGTGTCTCAGTGTCTCTGCGTCTCAGTGCCTCTGCGTCTCTGTGTCTCTGCGTCTCAGAGTCTCAACGTCTCAGAGTCTCTGTGTCTCACAGTCTCTGCGTCTTACAGTTTGAGAGTGACAGATTCTCAGAGACTCAGTGTCTCTGCGTCACAGTGTCTCTGCGTTTCAGAGTCTCTGCGTCTGAGAGTCTCAGAGTTTTTGTGTCTCAGAGGCTCTGCATCTCAGCGTCTCAGAGTCTTTGATTCTCAGAGTCTCTGCATCACAGAGTCTTTGTGTCTCAGTCTCTCTGCATCTCAGAGTCTCTGCGTCACAGAGTCTCTGCGTCTCAGCTTCTCTGCGTCTCAGTGTCTCTGCGTCTCAGTGTCCCTGCGTCACAGAGTCTCTGCATCTCAGAGTCTTTGCGTCTCAGTGTCTCTGCGTCTCAGATTCTCTGCGTCTCAGTGTCTCTGCATCACAGAGTCTCTGCGTCTCAGAGTCTTTGCGTCTCAGAGTCTCAACGTCTCAGAGTCTCAGAGTCTCTGCGTCTCGACGTCTCTGCGTCTCAGAATCTCTGCGTCTCTGCGTCTCAGTGTCTCTGCGTCTCTGTGTCTCTGCGTCTCAGAGTCTCTGCGGCTCAGTGTCTCAGCGTCTCAGAGTCTCTGCGTTTCTGCATCTCAGTGTCTCTGCGTCTCTGTGTCTCTGCGTCTATGAGCCTCTGTGCCTCAGAGTCTCTGCGTCTCAGTGTCTCTGCGTCTCAGAGTCTTTGCGTCTCAGTGTCTCTGCGTCTTAGTGTCTCAGAGTCTCTGTGTCTCAGTGTCTCTGCGTCTCTGCGTCTCAGCGTCTCTGCGTCTCTGTGTCTCTGCGTCTCAGAGTCTCTGCGTCTCAGCGTCTCTGCATCTCAGTGTCTCTGCGTCTCAGTGTCTCTGCGTCTCAGTGTCTTTGCGTCTCAGAGCCTCTGTGTCTCTGCATCTCAGTGTCTCTGCGTCTCTGTGTCTTACAGTTTGAGAGTGACAGATTCTCAGAGACTCAGTGTCTCTGCGTCACAGTGTCTCAGCGTTTCAGAGTCTCTGCGTCTCAGAGTCTCAGAGTTTTTGCGTCTCAGAGGCTCTGCATCTCAGTGTCTCAGTGTCTCTGATTCTCAGAGTCTCTGCGTCTCAGAGTCTTTCTGTCTCAGTCTCTCTGCGTCTCAGAGTCTCTGCGTCTCAGCTTCTCTGCGTCTCAGAGTCTCAATGTCTCTGCGTCTCAGAGTCTCTGCGTCTCTGCGTCGCAGTGTCTCTGCGTCTCAGTGTCTCTGCGTCTCAGCGTCTCAGAGTCTCTGAGTCTCAGTGTCTCTGCGTCTCAGAGTCCCTGCGTCTCTGCATCTCAGTGTCTCTGTGTCTCAGATTCTCTGCGTCTCTGCATCTCAGTGTCTTTGTGTCTCAGAGTCTCTGCGTCTCTGCATCTCAGTGTCTCTGCGACTCAGTGACTCTGCGTGACAGAGTCTCTGCGTCTCAGTGTCTTTGTGTCTCAGAGTCACTGCGTCTCAGAGTCTCTGAGTCTCAGCGTCTCTGCATCTCATTGTCTCTTCATCTCAGTGTCTCTGCGTCTCAGAGTCTCTGCGTCTCAGTGTCTCTGCGTCTCAGAGTCCCTGCGTCTCTGCATCTCAGTGTCTCTGTGTCTCAGATTCTCTGTGTCTCTGCATCTCAGTGTCTCTGCTTCTCAGAGTCTCTGTGTCTGTGCATCTCAGTGTCTCTGCGTCTCAGAGTATCTGCGTCTCTGCATCTCAGTGTCTTTGAGTCTCAGAGTCTCTGCGTCTCAGAGTCTCTGCGTCTCTGCATCTCAGTGTCTCTGCGTCTCAGAGTCTCTGCGTCTCTGCGTCGCAGTGTCTCTACGTCTCTGCATCTTAGTGTCTCTGCGTCTCAGAGTCTCTGCGCCTCAGAGTCTTTGCGTCTTAGTGTCTCTGCGTCTCAGAGTCTCTGCGTCTCAGAGTCTCTGCATCTAATTTTCTGCGCCTCAGAATCTCTAAGTCTCAGAGGCTCTGCGTCTCAGAGTCTCAACGTCTCAGAGTCTCTACGTCTCAGAGTCTCTGTGTCTCACAGTCTCTGCGTCTCTGCGTCTTACAGTTTGAGAGTGACAGATTCTCAGAGACTCAGTGTCTCTGCGTCATAGTGCCTTTGCGTTTCAGAGTCTCTGCGTCTCAGAGTCTTTGTGTCTCAGTGGCTCTGCATCTCAGCGTCTCAGAGTCTCTGCGTCTCAGTGTCTCTGCGTCTCAGTGTCTCTGCGTCTCAGAGCCTCTGCGTCTCTGTGTCTCAGAGTCTCTGCGTCTCAGAGTCTCAGAGTCTCTGCGTCTCGACGTCTCTGCGTCTCAGAATCTCTGCGTCTCTGCGTCTCAGTGTCTCTGCGTCTCTGTGTCTCTGCGTCTCAGAGTCTCTGCGGCTCAGTGTCTCAGCGTCTCAGAGTCTCTGCGTTTCTGCATCTCAGTGTCTCTGCGTCTCTGTGTCTCTGCGTCTATGAGCCTCTGTGCCTCAGAGTCTCTGCGTCTCAGTGTCTCTGCGTCTCAGTGTCTTTGTGTCTCAGTGTCTCTGCGTCTCAGTGCCTCTGCGTCTCTGTGTCTCTGCGTATCAGAGTCTCAACGTCTCAGAGTCCCTGTGTCTCACGTCTCTGCGTCTTACAGTTTGAGAGTGACAGATTCTCAGAGACTCAGTGTCTCTGCGTCACAGTGTCTCTGCGTTTCAGAGTCTCTGCGTCTGAGAGTCTCAGAGTTTTTGTGTCTCAGAGGCTCTGCATCTCAGCGTCTCAGAGTATCTGATTCTCAGAGTCTCTGCAACACAGAGTCTTTGTGTCTCAGTCTCTCTGCATCTCAGAGTCTCTGCGTCACAGAGTCTCTGCGTCTCAGCTTCTCTGCGTCTCAGTGTCTCTGCGTCTCAGTGTCCCTGCGTCACAGAGTCTCTGCATCTCAGAGTCTTTGCGTCTCAGTGTCTCTGCGTGTCAGTGTCTCTGCGTCTCAGTGTCTTTGAGTCTCTGCGTCTCAGTGTCTCTGCGTCTCAGAGTCCCTGCGTCTCTGCATCTCAGTGTCTCTGTGTCTCAGATTCTCTGTGTCTCTGCATCACAGTGTCTCTGCTTCTCAGAGTCTCTGCGTCTCTGCATCTCAGTGTCTCTGCGTCTCAGAGTATCTGCGTCTCTGCATCTCAGTGTCTTTGCGTCTCAGAGTCTCTGCGTCTCTGTGTCTCTGCGTCTCAGAGTCTCTGCATCTCTGCATCTCAGTGTCTCTGCGTCTCAGAGTCTCTGCGTCTCTGCATCTCAGTGTCTCTGCGTCTCTGCATCTTAGTGTCTCTGCGTCTCAGAGTCTCTGCGTCTCTGTGTCGCAGTGTCTCTGCGTCTCAGTGTCTCTGCGTCTTAGATTCTCTGCGTCTCAGTGTCTCTGCGTCACAGAGTCTCTGCGTCTCAGAGTCTTTGCGTCTCAGAGTCTCAACGTCTCAGAGTCTCTGTGTCTCACAGTCTCTGCGTCCCTCAATCTCAGTATCTCTGGGTCTCAGAGTCTGTGCTTCTCAGCGTCTCTGCATCTCAGTGTCTCAGTGTCTTTGCGTCTTAGAGCCTCTGTGTCTCAGTGTCTCTACCTCTCAACGTCTCTGCGTCTCAGTGTCTCTGCATCGCAGTGTCTCTGCGTCTCAGAGTCTCTGCGTCTCTGCGTCTCAGATTCTCTGCGTCTCAACGTCTCTGCGTCTCAGATTCTCCGCGTCTCTGCATCTCAGTGTCTCTGTGTCTCAGAGTCTCTGCGTCTCTGTGTCTCTGCGTCTCAGAGTCTCTGCGTATCAGCGTCTCTGCGTCTCAGAGTCTCTGCGTATCAGCGTCTCTGCGTCTCAGAGTCCCTGCGTCTCAGAGTCTCTGCGTCTCAGTGCGTCTGCGTCTCGTAGTCTCTGCGTCTCAGTGTCTCTGCGTCTCAGCGTCTCTGCGTCTCAGTGTCTTTGAGTCTCAGAGTCTCTGCGTCTCAGAGTCTCAGAGTCTTTGTGTCTCAGTGGCTCTGCATCTCAGCGTCTTTGCGTCTCAGAGTCTCTGCGTCTCAGAGTCTCTGCGTCTCAGTGTCTCTGCGTCTCAGTGTCTCTGCGTCTCAGTGTCTCTGCGTCTCTGCATCTCAGCGTCTCTGCGTCTCATTGTCTCTGCGTCTCAAGTCTCTGCGTCTCAGTGTCTCTGCGTCTCAGTGTCTCTGCATCTCAGTGTCTCTGCGTCTCAGATTCTCTGCATCTCAGTGTCTCTGTGTCACAGAGTCTCAGAGTCTCTGCGTATCAGAGTCTCAGAGTCTCAGCATCTCCGACTCTCGATGTCTCTGCGTCTCAGAGCCTGTGCGTCTCTGTGTCTCTGTGTCTCAGTGTCTGTGCGTCACAAAGTCTCAGAGTCTCTGCGTGTCAGAGTCTCAGACTCTCACCGTCTTCGACTCTCAGTGTCTCTGCGTCTCAGAGTCACAACGACTCAGAGTCTCTGTGTCTCACAGTCTCTGCGTCCCTCCATCTCAGTATCTCTGGGTCTCAGAGTCTGTGCTTCTCAGCGTCTCTGCATCTCAGTGTCTCAGTGTCTTTGCGTCTCAGAGTATCTGTGTCTCACAGTCTCTGCGTCTCTGCGTCTTACAGTTTGAGAGTGACAGTTTCTCAGAAACTCAGTGTCTCTGCGTCTCAGTGTTTCTGCGTCTCAGGGTCTCTGCGTCTCTGCATCTCAGTGTCTCTGCGTCTCTGTGTCTCTTCGTCTCAGAGTCTCTGCGCCTCAGAGTCTTTGCGTCTCAGTGTCTCTGCGTCTCAGAGTCTCTGCGTCTCAGAGTCACTTCATCTAATTTTCTGCGCCTCAGAATCTCTAAGTCTCAGAGGCTCTGCGTCTCAGAGTCTCAACGTCTCAGAGTCTCTGTGTCTCACAGTCTCTGCGTCTCTGCGTCTTACAGTTTGAGAGTGACAGATTCTCAGAGACTCAGTGTCTCTGCGTCACAGTGCCTTTGCGTTTCAGAGTGTCTGCGTCTCAGAGTCTTTGTGTCTCAGTGGCTCTGCATCTCAGCGTCTCAGAGTCTCTGCGTCTCAGTGTCTCTGCGTCTCAGAGCCTCTGCGTCTCTGTGTCTCAGAGTCTCTGCGTCTCAGAGTCTCAGAGTCTCTGCGTCTCGACGTCTCTGCGTCTCAGAATCTCTGCGTCTCTGCGTCTCAGTGTCTCTGCGTCTCTGTGTCTCTGCGTCTCAGAGTCTCTGCGGCTCAGTGTCTCAGCGTCTCAGAGTCTCTGCGTTTCTGCATCTCAGTGTCTCTGCGTCTATGAGCCTCTGTGCCTCAGAGTCTCTGCGTCTCAGTGTCTCTGCATCTCAGTGTCTTTGCGTCTCAGAGTCTCTGCGTCTCAGTGTCTCTGCGTCTCAGTGTCTTTGTGTCTCAGTGTCTCTGCGTCTCAGTGCCTCTGCTTCTCTGTGTCTCTGCGTCTCAGAGTCTCAACGTCTCAGAGTCTCTGTGTCTCACAGTCTCTGCGTCTTACAGTTTGAGAGTGACAGATTCTCAGAGACTCAGTGTCTCTGCGTCACAGTGTCTCTGCGTTTCAGAGTCTCTGCGTCTGAGAGTCTCAGAGTTTTTGTGTCTCAGAGGCTCTGCATCTCAGCGTCTCAGAGTATCTGATTCTCAGAGTCTCTGCAACACAGAGTCTTTGTGTCTCAGTCTCTCTGCATCTCAGAGTCTCTGCGTCACAGAGTCTCTGCGTCTCAGCTTCTCTGCGTCTCAGTGTCTCTGCGTCTCAGTGTCCCTGCGTCACAGAGTCTCTGCATCTCAGAGTCTTTGCGTCTCAGTGTCTCTGCGTGTCAGTGTCTCTGCGTCTCAGTGTCTTTGAGTCTCTGCGTCTCAGTGTCTCTGCGTCTCAGAGTCCCTGCGTCTCTGCATCTCAGTGTCTCTGTGTCTCAGATTCTCTGTGTCTCTGCATCACAGTGTCTCTGCTTCTCAGAGTCTCTGCGTCTCTGCATCTCAGTGTCTCTGCGTCTCAGAGTATCTGCGTCTCTGCATCTCAGTGTCTTTGCGTCTCAGAGTCTCTGCGTCTCTGTGTCTCTGCGTCTCAGAGTCTCTGCATCTCTGCATCTCAGTGTCTCTGCGTCTCAGAGTCTCTGCGTCTCTGCATCTCAGTGTCTCTGCGTCTCTGCATCTTAGTGTCTCTGCGTCTCAGAGTCTCTGCGTCTCTGCGTCGCAGTGTCTCTGCGTCTCAGTGTCTCTGCGTCTTAGATTCTCTGCGTCTCAGTGTCTCTGCGTCACAGAGTCTCTGCGTCTCAGAGTCTTTGCGTCTCAGAGTCTCAACGTCTCAGAGTCTCTGTGTCTCACAGTCTCTGCGTCCCTCCATCTCAGTATCTCTGGGTCTCAGAGTCTGTGCTTCTCAGCGTCTCTGCATCTCAGTGTCTCAGTGTCTTTGCGTCTCAGAGCCTCTGTGTCTCAGTGTCTCTACCTCTCAACGTCTCTGCGTCTCAGTGTCTCTGCATCGCAGTGTCTCTGCGTCTCAGAGTCTCTGCGTCTCTGCGTCTCAGATTCTCTGCGTCTCAACGTCTCTGCGTCTCAGATTCTCCGCATCTCTGCATCTCAGTGTCTCTGTGTCTCAGAGTCTCTGCGTCTCTGCATCTCAGTGTCTCTGCGTCTCTGCATCTTAGTGTCTCTGCGTCTCAGAGTCTCTGCGTCTCTGCGTCGCAGTGTCTCTGCGTCTCAGTGTCTCTGCGTCTTAGATTCTCTGCGTCTCAGTGTCTCTGCGTCACAGAGTCTCTGCGTCTCAGAGTCTTTGCGTCTCAGAGTCTCAACGTCTCAGAGTCTCTGTGTCTCACAGTCTCTGCGTCCCTCCATCTCAGTATCTCTGGGTCTCAGAGTCTGTGCTTCTCAGCGTCTCTGCATCTCAGTGTCTCAGTGTCTTTGCGTCTCAGAGCCTCTGTGTCTCAGTGTCTCTACCTCTCAACGTCTCTGCGTCTCAGTGTCTCTGCATCGCAGTGTTTCTGCGTCTCAGAGTCTCTGCGTCTCTGCGTCTCAGATTCTCTGCGTCTCAACGTCTCTGCGTCTCAGATTCTCCGCATCTCTGCATCTCAGTGTCTCTGTGTCTCAGAGTCTCTGCGTCTCTGTGTCTCTGCGTCTCAGAGTCTCTGCGTATCAGCGTCTCTGCGTCTCAGAGTCCCTGCGTCTCAGAGTCTCTGCGTCTCAGTGTCTCTGCGTCTCAGCGTCTCTGCGTCTCAGTGTCTTTGAGTCTCAGAGTCTCTGCGTCTCAGTGTCTCTGCATCTCAGAGTCACTGTGTCTCTGCATCTCAGTGTATCTGCGTCTCAGATTCTCTGCGTCTCTGCATCTCAGTGTCTCTGCGTCTCAGAGTCTCTGCTCTCTGCATCTCAGTGTCTTTGCGTCTCAGAGTCTCCGCGTCTCAGTGTCTCTGCGTCTCTGCGTCTTACAGTTTGAGAGTGACAGTTTCTCAGAAACTCAGTGTCTCTGTGTCTCAGTGTCTCTGCGTCTCAGAGTCTCTGCGTCTCTGCATCTCAGTGTCTCTGCGTCTCTGTGTCTCTTCGTCTCAGAGTCTCTGCGCCTCATAGTCTTTGCGTCTCAGTGTCTCTGCGTCTCAGAGTCTCTGCGTCTCAGAGTCTCTGCATCTAATTTTCTGCGCCTCAGAATCTCTAAGTCTCAGAGGCTCTGCGTCTCAGAGTCTCAACGTCTCAGAGTCTCTGTGTCTCACAGTCTCTGCGTCTCTGCGTCTTACAGTTTGAGAGTTACAGATTCTCAGAGACTCAGTGTCTCTGCGTCACAGTGCCTTTGCGTTTCAGAGTCTCTGCGTCTCAGAGTCTTTGTGTCTCAGTGGCTCTGCATCTCAGCGTCTCAGAGTCTCTGCGTCTCAGTGTCTCTGCGTCTCAGAACCTCTGCGTCTCTGTGTCTCAGAGTCTCTGCGTCTCAGAGTCTCAGAGTCTCTGCGTCTCGACGTCTCTGCGTCTCAGAATCTCTGCGTCTCTGCGTCTCAGTGTCTCTGCGTCTCTGTGTCTCTGCGTCTCAGAGTCTCTGCGGCTCAGTGTCTCAGCGTCTCAGAGTCTCTGCGTTTCTGCATCTCAGTGTCTCTGCGTCTCTGTGTCTCTGCGTCTATGAGCCTCTGTGCCTCAGAGTCTCTGCGTCTCAGTGTCTCTGCATCTCAGTGTCTTTGCGTCTCAGAGTCTCTGCGTCTCAGTGTCTCTGCGTCTCAGTGTCTTTGTGTCTCAGTGTCTCTGCGTTTCAGTGCCTCTGCGTCTCTGTGTCTCTGCGTCTCAGAGTCCCAACGTCTCAGAGTCTCTGTGTCTCACAGTCTCTGCGTCTTACAGTTTGAGAGTGACAGATTCTCAGAGACTCAGTGTCTCTGCGTCACAGTGTCTCTGCGTTTCAGAGTCTCTGCGTCTGAGAGTCTCAGAGTTTTTGTGTCTCAGAGGCTCTGCATCTCAGCGTCTCAGAGTATCTGATTCTCAGAGTCTCTGCAACACAGAGTCTTTGTGTCTCAGTCTCTCTGCATCTCAGAGTCTCTGCGTCACAGAGTCTCTGCGTCTCAGCTTCTCTGCGTCTCAGTGTCTCTGCGTCTCAGTGTCCCTGCGTCACAGAGTCTCTGCATCTCAGAGTCTTTGCGTCTCAGTGTCTCTGCGTGTCAGTGTCTCTGCGTCTCAGTGTCTTTGAGTCTCTGCGTCTCAGTGTCTCTGCGTCTCAGAGACCCTGCGTCTCTGCATCTCAGTGTCTCTGTGTCTCAGTTTCTCTGTGTCTCTGCATCACAGTGTCTCTGCTTCTCAGAGTCTCTGCGTCTCTGCATCTCAGTGTCTCTGCGTCTCAGAGTATCTGCGTCTCTGCATCTCAGTGTCTTTGCGTCTCAGAGTCTCTGCGTCTCTGTGTCTCTGCGTCTCAGAGTCTCTGCATCTCTGCATCTCAGTGTCTCTGCGTCTCAGAGTCTCTGCGTCTCTGCATCTCAGTGTCTCTGCGTCTCTGCATCTTAGTGTCTCTGCGTCTCAGAGTCTCTGCGTCTCTGCGTCGCAGTGTCTCTGCGTCTCAGTGTCTCTGCGTCTTAGATTCTCTGCGTCTCAGTGTCTCTGCGTCACAGAGTCTCTGCGTCTCAGAGTCTTTGCGTCTCAGAGTCTCAACGTCTCAGAGTCTCTGTGTCTCACAGTCTCTGCGTCCCTCCATCTCAGTATCTCTGGGTCTCAGAGTCTGTGCTTCTCAGCGTCTCTGCATCTCAGTGTCTCAGTGTCTTTGCGTCTCAGAGCCTCTGTGTCTCAGTGTCTCTACCTCTCAACGTCTCTGCGTCTCAGTGTCTCTGCATCGCAGTGTCTCTGCGTCTCAGAGTCTCTGCGTCTCTGCGTCTCAGATTCTCTGCGTCTCAACGTCTCTGCGTCTCAGATTCTCCGCATCTCTGCATCTCAGTGTCTCTGTGTCTCAGAGTCTCTGCGTCTCTGTGTCTCTGCGTCTCAGAGTCTCTGCGTATCAGCGTCTCTGCGTCTCAGAGTCCCTGCGTCTCAGAGTCTCTGCGTCTCAGTGCGTCTGCGTCTCGTAGTCTCTGCGTCTCAGCGTCTCTGCGTCTCAGCGTCTCTGCGTCTCAGTGTCTTTGAGTCTCAGAGTCTCTGCATCTCAGTGTATCTGCGTCTCAGATTCTCTGCGTCTCTGCATCTCAGTGTCTCTGCGTCTCAGAGTCTCTGCTCTCTGCATCTCAGTGTCTTTGCGTCTCAGAGTCTCCGCGTCTCAGTGTCTCTGCGTCTCTGCGTCTTACAGTTTGAGAGTGACAGTTTCTCAGAAACTCAGTGTCTCTGCGTCTCAGTGTCTCTGCGTCTCAGAGTCTCTGCGTCTCTGCATCTCAGTGTCTCTGCGTCTCTGTGTCTCTTCGTCTCAGAGTCTCTGCGCCTCATAGTCTTTGCGTCTCAGTGTCTCTGCGTCTCAGAGTCTCTGCGTCTCAGAGTCTCTGCATCTAATTTTCTGCGCCTCAGAATCTCTAAGTCTCAGAGGCTCTGCGTCTCAGAGTCTCAACGTCTCAGAGTCTCTGTGTCTCACAGTCTCTGCGTCTCTGCGTCTTACAGTTTGAGAGTGACAGATTCTCAGAGACTCAGTGTCTCTGCGTCACAGTGCCTTTGCGTTTCAGAGTCTCTGCGTCTCAGAGTCTTTGTGTCTCAGTGGCTCTGCATCTCAGCGTCTCAGAGTCTCTGCGTCTCAGAGTCTCTGCGTCTCAGTGTCTCTGCGTCTCAGAACCTCTGCGTCTCTGTGTCTCAGAGTCTCTGCGTCTCAGAGTCTCAGAGTCTCTGCGTCTCGACGTCTCTGCGTCTCAGAATCACTGCGTCTCTGCGTCTCAGTGTCTCTGCGTCTCTGTGTCTCTGCGTCTCAGAGTCTCTGCGGCTCAGTGTCTCAGCGTCTCAGAGTCTCTGCGTTTCTGCATCTCAGTGTCTCTGCGTCTCTGTGTCTCTGCGTCTATGAGCCTCTGTGCCTCAGAGTCTCTGCGTCTCAGTGTCTCTGCATCTCAGTGTCTTTGCGTCTCAGAGTCTCTGCGTCTCAGTGTCTCTGCGTCTCAGTGTCTTTGTGTCTCAGTGTCTCTGCGTTTCAGTGCCTCTGCGTCTCTGTGTCTCTGCGTCTCAGAGTCTCAACGTCTCAGAGTCTCTGTGTCTCACAGTCTCTGCGTCTTACAGTTTGAGAGTGACAGATTCTCAGAGACTCAGTGTCTCTGCGTCACAGTGTCTCTGCGTTTCAGAGTCTCTGCGTCTGAGAGTCTCAGAGTTTTTGTGTCTCAGAGGCTCTGCATCTCAGCGTCTCAGAGTATCTGATTCTCAGAGTCTCTGCAACACAGAGTCTTTGTGTCTCAGTCTCTCTGCATCTCAGAGTCTCTGCGTCACAGAGTCTCTGCGTCTCAGCTTCTCTGCGTCTCAGTGTCTCTGCGTCTCAGTGTCCCTGCGTCACAGAGTCTCTGCATCTCAGAGTCTTTGCGTCTCAGTGTCTCTGCGTGTCAGTGTCTCTGCGTCTCAGTGTCTTTGAGTCTCTGCGTCTCAGTGTCTCTGCGTCTCAGAGTCCCTGCGTCTCTGCATCTCAGTGTCTCTGTGTCTCAGTTTCTCTGTGTCTCTGCATCACAGTGTCTCTGCTTCTCAGAGTCTCTGCGTCTCTGCATCTCAGTGTCTCTGCGTCTCAGAGTATCTGCGTCTCTGCATCTCAGTGTCTTTGCATCTCAGAGTCTCTGCGTCTCAGTGTCTCTGCGTCTCAGAGTCTCTGCATCTCTGCATCTCAGTGTCTCTGCGTCTCAGAGTCTCTGCGTCTCTGCATCTCAGTGTCTCTGCGTCTCTGCATCTTAGTGTCTCTGCGTCTCAGAGTCTCTGCGTCTCTGCGTCGCAGTGTCTCTGCGTCTCAGTGTCTCTGCGTCTTAGATTCTCTGCGTCTCAGTGTCTCTGCGTCACAGAGTCTCTGCGTCTCAGAGTCTTTGCGTCTCAGAGTCTCAACGTCTCAGAGTCTCTGTGTCTCACAGTCTCTGCGTCCCTCCATCTCAGTATCTCTGGGTCTCAGAGTCTGTGCTTCTCAGCGTCTCTGCATCTCAGTGTCTCAGTGTCTTTGCGTCTCAGAGCCTCTGTGTCTCAGTGTCTCTACCTCTCAACGTCTCTGCGTCTCAGTGTCTCTGCATCGCAGTGTCTCTGCGTCTCAGAGTCTCTGCGTCTCTGCGTCTCAGATTCTCTGCGTCTCAACGTCTCTGCGTCTCAGATTCTCCGCGTCTCTGCATCTCAGTGTCTCTGTGTCTCAGAGTCTCTGCGTCTCTGTGTCTCTGCGTCTCAGAGTCTCTGCGTATCAGTGTCTCTGCGTCTCAGAGTCTCTGCGTATCAGCGTCTCTGCGTCTCAGAGTCCCTGCGTCTCAGAGTCTCTGCGTCTCAGTGCGTCTGCGTCTCGTAGTCTCTGCGTCTCAGTGTCCCTGCGTCTCAGCGTCTCTGCGTCTCAGTGTCTTTGAGTCTCAGAGTCTCTGCGTCTCAGTGTCTCTGCGTCTCAGAGTCACTGCGTCTCTGCATCTCAGTGTATCTGCGTCTCAGATTCTCTGCGTCTCTGCATCTCAGTGTCTCTGCGTCTCAGAGTCTCTGCTCTCTGCATCTCAGTGTCTTTGCGTCTCAGAGTCTCCGCGTCTCAGTGTCTCTGCGTCTCTGTGTCTCTGCGTCTCAGAGTCTCTGCGCCTCAGAGTCTTTGCGTCTCAGTGTCTCTGCGTCTCAGTGTCTCTGCGTCTCAGAGTCTCTGCATCTAATTTTCTGCGCCTCAGAATCTCTAAGTCTCAGAGGCTCTGCGTCTCAGAGTCTCAACGTCTCGGAGTCTCTGTGTCTCACAGTCTCTGCGTCTTACAGTTTGAGAGTGACAGATTCTCAGAGACTCAGTGTCTCTGCGTCACAGTGTCTTTGCGTTTCAGAGTCTCTGCGTCTCAGAGTCTCAGAGTCTTTGTGTCTCAGTGGCTCTGCATCTCAGCGTCTCAGAGTCTCTGCGTCTCAGAGTCTCTGCATCTCAGTGTCTCTGCGTCTCAGATCTCAGAGTCTCTGCGTCTCGACGTCTCTGCGTCTCAGAATCTCTGCGTCTCTGCGTCTCAGTGTCTCTGCGTCTCTGTGTCTCTGCGTCTCAGAGTCTCTGCGGCTCAGTGTCTCAGTGTCTCTGCGTCTATGAGCCTCTGTGCCTCAGAGTCTCTGCGTCTCAGTGTCTCTGCGTCTCAGAGTCTTTGCGTCTCAATGTCTCTGCGTCTTAGTGTCTCAGAGTCTCTGTGTCTCAGTGTCTCTGCATCTCTGCGTCTCAGCGTCTCTGCGTCTCTGTGTCTCTGCGTCGCAGAGTCTCTGCGTCTCAGCGACTCTGCATCTCAGTGTCTCTGCGTCTCAGTGTCTCTGCGTCTCAAGTCTTTGCGTCTCAGAGCCTCTGTGTCTCTGCATCTCAGTGTCTCTCCGTCTCTGTGTCTTACAGTTTGAGAGTGACAGATTCTCAGAGACTCAGTGTGTCTGCGTCACAGTGTCTCAGCGTTTCAGAGTCTCTGCGTCTCAGAGTCTCAGAGTGTTTGCGTCTCAGAGGCTCTGCATCTCAGTGTCTCAGTGTCTCTGATTCTCAGAGTCTCTGCGTCTCAGAGTCTCTGCGTCACAGAGTCTTTCTGTCTCAGTCTCTCTGCGTCTCAGAGTCTCTGCGTCTCAGCTTCTCTGCGTCTCAGAGTCTCAATGTCTCTGCGTCTCAGAGTCTCTGCGTCTCTGCGTCGCAGTGTCTCTGCGTCTCAGTGTCTCTGCGTCTCAGAGTCTCTGCGTCTCAGTGTCTCTGCGTCTCAGAGTCCCTGCGTCTCTGCATCTCAGTGTCTCTGTGTCTCAGATTCTCTGCGTCTCTGCATCTCAGTGTCTTTGTGTCTCAGAGTCTCTGCGTCTCTGCGTCTCAGTGTCTGTGCGACTCAGTGACTCTGCGTGACAGAGTCTCTGCGTCTCAGTGTCTTTGTGTCTCAGAGTCACTGCGTCTCAGAGTCTCTGAGTCTCAGCGTCTCTGCATCTCATTGTCTCTTCATCTCAGTGTCTCTGCGTCTCAGAGTCTCTGCGTCTCAGTGTCTCTGCGTCTCAGAGTCCCTGCGTCTCTGCATCTCAGTGTCTCTGTGTCTCAGATTCTCTGTGTCTCTGCATCTCAGTGTCTCTGCTTCTCAGAGTCTCTGCGTCTCTGCATCTCAGTGTCTCTGCGTCTCAGAGTCTCTGCGTCTCTGCATCTCAGTGTCTTTGAGTCTCAGAGTCTCTGCGTCTCAGTGTCTCTGCGTCTCAGAGTCTCTGCGTCTCTGCATCTCAGTGTCTCTGCGTCTCAGAGTCACTGCGTCTCTGCATCTCAGTGTCTCTACGTCTCTGCATCTTAGTGTCTCTGCGTCTCAGAGTCTCTGCGTCTCTGCGTCGCTGTGTCTCTGCGTCTCAGATTCTCTGCGTCTCAGTGTCTCTGCGTCACAGAGTCTCTGCGTCTCAATGTCTCTGCGTCTCAGAGTCTCTGCGTCTCTGCGTCTCAGGGTCTTTGCGTCTCTGTGTCTTTGCGTCTCAGTGTCTCTGCGTCTCAGATTCTCTGCGTCTCAGAGTCTCTGCGTCTCTGCATCTCAGTGTCTCTGCATCTCAGAGTCTCTGCGTCTCTGCATCTCAGTGTCTCTGCGTCTCAGTGTCTTTGCATCTCAGAGTCTCTGCGTCTCAGTGTCTCTGCGTCTCAGAGTCTCTGCGTCTCTGCATCTCAGTGTCTCTGCGTCTCTGCATCTTAGTGTCTCTGCGTCTCAGAGTCTCTGCGTCTCTGCGTCGCTGTGTCTCTGCGTCTCAGATTCTCTGCGTCTCAGTGTCTCTGCGTCACAGAGTCTCTGCGTCTCAATGTCTCTGCGTCTCAGAGTCTCTGCGTCTCTGCGTCTCTGCGTCTCAGGGTCTTTGCGTCTCTGTGTCTTTGCGTCTCAGTGTCTCTGCGTCTCAGATTCTCTGCGTCTCAGAGTCTCTGCGTCTCTGCATCTCAGTGTCTCTGCATCTCAGAGTCTCTGCGTCTCTGCATCTCAGTGTCTCTGCGTCTCAGTGTCTTTGCATCTCAGAGTCTCTGCATCTCAGTGTCTCTGCGTCTCAGAGTCTCTGTGTCTCAACGTCTCTGTGCCTCAGAGTCTCTGCGTCTCTGCATCTCAGAGTCTTTGCGTCTCTGTGTCTTTGCGTCTCAGTGTCTCTGCGTCTCAGATTCTCTGCGTCTCAGTGTCTCAGCGTCTCAGATTCTCTGCGTCTCAGTGTCTCTGCGTCACAGAGTCTCTGCGTCTCAACGTCTCTGTGTCTCAGAGTCTCTGCGTCTCTGCATCTCGGAGTCTTTGCGTCTCTGTGTCTTTGCGTCTCAGTGTCTCTGCGTCTCAGATTCTCTGCGTCACAGTGTCTCTGCGCCTCAGATTCTCTGCGTCTCAGTGTCTCTGCGTCACAGAGTCTCAGAGTCTCTGCCTGTCAGAGTCTCAGAGTCTCAGCATCTCCGACTCTCGATGTCGCTGCGTCTCAGAGCCTGTGCGTCTCAGTGTCTCTGTGTCTCAGTGTCTGTGTGTCACAAAGTCTCAGAGTCTCTGCGTGTCAGAGTCTCAGACTCTCACCGTCTCCGACTTTCAGTGTCTCTGCGTCACAGTGTCTCTGCGTTTCAGAGTCTCTGCGTCTCAGAGTCTCAGAGTCTTTGCGTCTCAGAGGCTCTGCATCTCAGCGTCTCAGTATCTCTGATTCTCAGTGTCTCTGCATCACAGAGTCTTTGTGTCTCAGTCTCTCTGCGTCTCAGAGTCTCTGCGTCTCAGAGTCTCTGCGCCTCAGCTTCTCTGCGTCTCAGTGTCTCTGCGTCTCAGTGTCTCTGCATCACAGAGTCCCTGCGTCTCAGAGTCTCTGCGTCTCAGAGTCTCTGCATCTCAGAGTCTTTGCGTCTCAGTGTCTCTGCGTGTCAGTGTCTCTGCGTCTCAGTGTCTTTGAGTCTCAGAGTCTCTGTGTCTCAGTGTCTCTGCGTCTCAGAGTCTCTGCGTCTCAGATTCTCTTTGTCTCTACATCTCAGTGTCCCTACGTGTCAGAGTCTCTGCGTCTCTGCATCTCAGTGTCTTTGCGTCTCAGAGTCTATGCGTCTCAGTGTCTCTGCGTCTCAGAGTCTCTGCGCCTCTGCATCTCAGTGTCTCTGCATCTCAGAGTCTTGGCGTCTCTGCATCTCAGTGTCTCTGCGTCTCTGCATCTTAGTGTCTCTGCGTCTCTGAGTCTCTGCGTCTCAGTGTCTCTGCATCTCAGTGTCTTTGCGTCTCAGAGTCTCTGCGTCTCAGTGTCTCTGCGTCTCAGTGTCTTTGTGTCTCAGTGTCTCTGCGTCTCAGTGCCTCTGCGTCTCTGTGTCTCTGCGTCTCAGAGTCTCAACGTCTCAGAGTCTCTGTGTCTCACAGTCTCTGCGTCTTACAGTTTGAGAGTGACAGATTCTCAGAGACTCAGTGTCTCTGCGTCACAGTGTCTCTGCGTTTCAGAGTCTCTGCGTCTGAGAGTCTCAGAGTTTTTGTGTCTCAGAGGCTCTGCATCTCAGCGTCTCAGAGTCTTTGATTCTCAGAGTCTCTGCATCACAGAGTCTTTGTGTCTCAGTCTCTCTGCATCTCAGAGTCTCTGCGTCACAGAGTCTCTGCGTCTCAGCTTCTCTGCGTCTCAGTGTCTCTGCGTCTCAGTGTCCCTGCGTCACAGAGTCTCTGCATCTCAGAGTCTTTGCGTCTCAGTGTCTCTGCGTCTCAGATTCTCTGCGTCTCAGTGTCTCTGCATCACAGAGTCTCTGCGTCTCAGAGTCTTTGCGTCTCAGAGTCTCAACGTCTCAGAGTCTCAGAGTCTCTGCGTCTCGACGTCTCTGCGTCTCAGAATCTCTGCGTCTCTGCGTCTCAGTGTCTCTGCGTCTCTGTGTCTCTGCGTCTCAGAGTCTCTGCGGCTCAGTGTCTCAGCGTCTCAGAGTCTCTGCGTTTCTGCATCTCAGTGTCTCTGCGTCTCTGTGTCTCTGCGTCTATGAGCCTCTGTGCCTCAGAGTCTCTGCGTCTCAGTGTCTCTGCGTCTCAGAGTCTTTGCGTCTCAGTGTCTCTGCGTCTTAGTGTCTCAGAGTCTCTGTGTCTCAGTGTCTCTGCGTCTCTGCGTCTCAGCGTCTCTGCGTCTCTGTGTCTCTGCGTCTCAGAGTCTCTGCGTCTCAGCGTCTCTGCATCTCAGTGTCTCTGCGTCTCAGTGTCTCTGCGTCTCAGTGTCTTTGCGTCTCAGAGCCTCTGTGTCTCTGCATCTCAGTGTCTCTGCGTCTCTGTGTCTTACAGTTTGAGAGTGACAGATTCTCAGAGACTCAGTGTCTCTGCGTCACAGTGTCTCAGCGTTTCAGAGTCTCTGCGTCTCAGTGTCTCTGCGTCTCAGAGTCCCTGCGTCTCTGCATCTCATTGTCTCTTCATCTCAGTGTCTCTGCGTCTCAGAGTCTCTGCGTCTCAGTGTCTCTGCGTCTCAGAGTCCCTGCGTCTCTGCATCTCAGTGTCTCTGTGTCTCAGATTCTCTGTGTCTCTGCATCTCAGTGTCTCTGCTTCTCAGAGTCTCTGTGTCTGTGCATCTCAGTGTCTCTGCGTCTCAGAGTATCTGCGTCTCTGCATCTCAGTGTCTTTGAGTCTCAGAGTCTCTGCGTCTCAGTGTCTCTGCGTCTCAGAGTCTCTGCGTCTCTGCATCTCAGTGTCTCTGCGTCTCAGAGTCTCTGCGTCTCTGCGTCGCAGTGTCTCTACGTCTCTGCATCTTAGTGTCTCTGCGTCTCAGAGTCTCTGCGTCTCAGCGTCGCTGTGTGTCTGCGTCTCAGATTCTCTGCGTCACAGAGTCTCTGCGTCTCAATGTCTCTGCGTCTCAGAGTCTCTGCGTCTCTGCGTCTCAGAGTCTTTGCGTCTCTGTGTCTTTGCGTCTCAGTGTCTCTGCGTCTCAGATTCTCTGCGTCTCAGAGTCTCTGCGTCTCTGCATCTCAGTGTCTCTGCATCTCAGAGTCTCTGCGTCTCTGCATCTCAGTGTCTCTGCGTCTCAGTGTCTTTGCATCTCAGAGTCTCTGCATCTCAGTGTCTCTGCGTCTCAGAGTCTCTGTGTCTCAACGTCTCTGTGTCTCAGAGTCTCTGCGTCTCTGCATCTCAGAGTCTTTGCGTCTCTGTGTCTTTGCGTCTCAGTGTCTCTGCGTCTCAGATTCTCTGCGTCTCAGTGTCTCAGCGTCTCAGATTCTCTGCGTCTCAGTGTCTCTGCGTCACAGAGTCTCTGCGTCTCAACGTCTCTGCGTCTCAGAGTCTCTGCGTCTCTACGTCTCAGAGTCTGCGTCTCTGTGTCTTTGCGTCTCAGTGTCTCTGCGTCTCAGATTCTCTGCGTCACAGTGTCTCTGCGCCTCAGATTCTCTGCGTCTCAGTGTCTCTGCGTCACAGAGTCTCAGAGTCTCTGTGTGTCAGAAACTCAGAGTCTCAGCATCTCCGACTCTCGATGTCTCTGCGTCTCAGAGCCTGTGCGTCTCAGTGTCTCTGTGTCTCAGTGTCTGTGTGTCACGAAGTCTCAGAGTCTCTGCGTGTCAGAGTCTCAGACTCTCACCGTCTCCGACTCTCAGTGTCTCTGCGTCACAGTGTCTCTGCGTTTCAGAGTCTCTGCGTCTCAGAGTCTCAGAGTCTTTGCGTCTCAGAGGCTCTGCATCTCAGCGTCTCAGTATCTCTGATTCTCAGTGTCTCTGCATCACAGAGTCTTTGTGTCTCAGTGTCTCTGCGTCTCAGAGTCTATGCGTCTCAGAGTCTCTGCACCTCAGCTTCTCTGCGTCTCAGTGTCTCTGCGTCTCAGTGTCTCTGCATCACAGAGTCCCTGCGTCTCAGAGTCTCTGCGTCTCAGAGTCTCTGCATCTCAGAGTCTTTGCGTCTCAGTGTCTCTGCGTGTCAGTGTCTCTGCGTCTCAGTGTCTTTGAGTCTCAGAGTCTCTGTGTCTCAGTGTCTCTGCGTCTCAGAGTCTCTGCGTCTCAGATTCTCTTTGTCTCTACATCTCAGTGTCTCTACGTGTCAGAGTCTCTGCGTCTCTGCATCTCAGTGTCTTTGCGTCTCAGAGTCTCTGCGTCTCAGTGTCTCTGCGTCTCAGAGTCTCTGCGCCTCTGCATCTCAGTGTCTCTGCATCTCAGAGACTCGGCGTCTCTGCATCTCAGTGTCTCTGCGTCTCTGCATCTTAGTGTCTCTGCGTCTCTGAGTCTCTGCGTCTCAGTGTCTCTGCATCTCAGTGTCTTTGCGTCTCAGAGTCTCTGCGTCTCAGTGTCTCTGCGTCTCAGTGTCTTTGTGTCTCAGTGTCTCTGCGTCTCAGTGCCTCTGCGTCTCTGTGTCTCTGCGTCTGAGAGTCTCTGTGTCTCACAGTCTCTGCGTCTTACAGTTTGAGAGTGACAGATTCTCAGAGACTCAGTGTCTCTGCGTCACAGTGTCTCTGCGTTTCAGAGTCTCTGCGTCTGAGAGTCTCAGAGTTTTTGTGTCTCAGAGGCTCTGTATCTCAGCGTCTCAGAGTCTTTGATTCTCAGAGTCTCTGCATCACAGAGTCTTTGTGTCTCAGTGTCTCTGCATCTCAGAGTCTCTGCGTCACAGAGTCTCTGCGTCTCAGCTTCTCTGCGTCTCAGTGTCTCTGCGTCTCAGTGTCCCTGCGTCACAGAGTCTCTGCATCTCAGAGTCTTTGCGTCTCAGTGTCTCTGCGTCTCAGATTCTCTGCGTCTCAGTGTCTCTGCATCACAGAGTCTCTGCGTCTCAGAGTCTTTGCGTCTCAGAGTCTCAACGTCTCAGAGTCTCAGAGTCTCTGCGTCTCGACGTCTCTGCGTCTCAGAATCTCTGCGTCTCTGCGTCTCAGTGTCTCTGCGTCTCTGTGTCTCTGCGTCTCAGAGTCTCTGCGGCTCAGTGTCTCAGCGTCTCAGAGTCTCTGCGTTTCTGCATCTCAGTGTCTCTGCGTCTCTGTGTCTCTGCGTCTATGAGCCTCTGTGCCTCAGAGTCTCTGCGTCTCAGTGTCTCTGCGTCTCAGAGTCTTTGCGTCTCAGTGTCTCTGCGTCTTAGTGTCTCAGAGTCTCTGTGTCTCAGTGTCTCTGCGTCTCTGCGTCTCAGCGTCTCTGCGTCTCTGTGTCTCTGCGTCTCAGAGTCTCTGCGTCTCAGCGTCTCTGCATCTCAGTGTCTCTGCGTCTCAGTGTCTCTGCGTCTCAGTGTCTTTGCGTCTCAGAGCCTCTGTGTCTCTGCATCTCAGTGTCTCTGCGTCTCTGTGTCTTACAGTTTGAGAGTGACAGATTCTCAGAGACTCAGTGTCTCTGCGTCACAGTGTCTCAGCGTTTCAGAGTCTCTGCGTCTCAGAGTCTCTGCGTCTCAGAGTCTTTCTGTCTCAGTCTCTCTGCGTCTCAGAGTCTCTGCGTCTCAGCTTCTCTGCGTCTCAGAGTCTCAATGTCTCTGCGTCTCAGAGTCTCTGCGTCTCTGCGTCGCAGTGTCTCTGCGTCTCAGTGTCTCTGCGTCTCAGTGTCTCTGAGTCTCAGAGTCTCTGAGTCTCAGTGTCTCTGCGTCTCAGAGTCCCTGCGTCTCTGCATCTCAGTGTCTCTGTGTCTCAGATTCTCTGCGTCTCTGCATCTCAGTGTCTTTGTGTCTCAGAGTCTCTGCGTCTCAGTGTCTGTGCGACTCAGTGACTCTGCGTGACAGAGTCTCTGCGTCTCAGTGTCTTTGTGTCTCAGAGTCACTGCGTCTCAGAGTCTCTGAGTCTCAGCGTCTCTGCATCTCATTGTCTCTTCATCTCAGTGTCTCTGCGTCTCAGAGTCTCTGCGTCTCAGTGTCTCTGCGTCTCAGAGTCCCTGCGTCTCTGCATCTCAGTGTCTCTGCTTCTCAGAGTCTCTGCGTCTCTGCATCTCAGTGTCTCTGCGTCTCAGAGTATCTGCGTCTCTGCATCTCAGTGTCTTTGAGTCTCAGAGTCTCTGCGTCTCAGTGTCTCTGCGTCTCAGAGTCTCTGCGTTTCTGCATCTCAGTGTCTCTGCGTCTCTGTGTCTCTGCGTCTATGAGCCTCTGTGCCTCAGAGTCTCTGCGTCTCAGTGTCTCTGCGTCTCAGAGTCTTTGCGTCTCAGTGTCTCTGCGTCTTAGTGTCTCAATGTCTCTGTGTCTCAGTGTCTCTGCGTCTCTGCGTCTCAGCGTCTCTGCGTCTCTGTGTCTCTGCGTCTCAGAGTCTCTGCGTCTCAGCGTCTCTGCATCTCAGTGTCTCTGCGTCTCAGTGTCTCTGCGTCTCAGTGTCTTTGCGTCTCAGAGCCTCTGTGTCTCTGCATCTCAGTGTCTCTGCGTCTCTGTGTCTTACAGTTTGAGAGTGACAGATTCTCAGAGACTCAGTGTCTCTGCGTCACAGTGTCTCAGCGTTTCAGAGTCTCTGCGTCTCAGAGTCTCAGAGTGTTTGCGTCTCAGAGGCTCTGCATCTCAGTGTCTCAGTGTCTCTGATTCTCAGAGTCTCTGCGTCTCAGAGTCTCTGCGTCTCAGAGTCTCTGCGTCTCAGCTTCTCTGCGTCTCAGAGTCTCAATGTCTCTGCGTCTCAGAGTCTCTGCGTCTCTGCGTCGCAGTGTCTCTGCGTCTCAGTGTCTCTGCGTCTCAGTGTCTCTGCGTCTCAGAGTCTCTGAGTCTCAGTGTCTCTGCGTCTCAGAGTCCCTGTGTCTCTGCATCTCAGTGTCTCTGTGTCTCAGATTCTCTGCGTCTCTGCATCTCAGTGTCTTTGTGTCTCAGAGTCTCTGCGTCTCTGCGTCTCAGTGTCTGTGCGACTCAGTGACTCTGCGTGACAGAGTCTCTGCGTCTCAGTGTCTTTGTGTCTCAGAGTCACTGCGTCTCAGAGTCTCTGAGTCTCAGCGTCTCTGCATCTCATTGTCTCTTCATCTCAGTGTCTCTGCGTCTCAGAGTCTCTGCGTCTCAGTGTCTCTGCGTCTCAGAGTCTCTGCGTCTCTGCGTCTCAGGGTCTTTGCGTCTCTGTGTCTTTGCGTCTCAGTGTCTCTGCGTCTCAGATTCTCTGCGTCTCAGTGTCTCTGCATCACAGAGTCTCTGCGTCTCAGAGTCTTTGCGTCTCAGAGTCTCAACGTCTCAGAGTCTCAGAGTCTCTGCGTCTCGACGTCTCTGCGTCTCAGAATCTCTGCGTCTCTGCGTCTCAGTGTCTCTGCGTCTCTGTGTCTCTGCGTCTCAGAGTCTCTGCGGCTCAGTGTCTCAGCGTCTCAGAGTCTCTGCGTTTCTGCATCTCAGTGTCTCTGCGTCTCTGTGTCTCTGCGTCTATGAGCCTCTGTGCCTCAGAGTCTCTGCGTCTCAGTGTCTCTGCGTCTCAGAGTCTTTGCGTCTCAGTGTCTCTGCGTCTTAGTGTCTCAGAGTCTCTGTGTCTCAGTGTCTCTGCGTCTCTGCGTCTCAGCGTCTCTGCGTCTCTGTGTCTCTGCGTCTCAGAGTCTCTGCGTCTCAGCGTCTCTGCATCTCAGTGTCTCTGCGTCTCAGTGTCTCTGCGTCTCATTGTCTTTGCGTCTCAGAGCCTCTGTGTCTCTGCATCTCAGTGTCTCTGCGTCTCTGTGTCTTACAGTTTGAGAGTGACAGATTCTCAGAGACTCAGTGTCTCTGCGTCACAGTGTCTCAGCGTTTCAGAGTCTCTGCGTCTCAGAGTCTCAGAGTGTTTGCGTCTCAGAGGCTCTGCATCTCAGTGTCTCAGTGTCTCTGATTCTCAGAGTCTCTGCGTCTCAGAGTCTCTGCGTCTCAGAGTCTTTCTGTCTCAGTCTCTCTGCGTCTCAGAGTCTCTGCGTCTCAGCTTCTCTGCGTCTCAGAGTCTCAATGTCTCTGCGTCTCAGAGTCTCTGCGTCTCTGCGTCGCAGTGTCTCTGCGTCTCAGTGTCTCTGCGTCTCAGCGTCTCTGCGTCTCAGAGTCTCTGAGTCTCAGTGTCTCTGCGTCTCAGAGTCCCTGCGTCTCTGCATCTCAGTGTCTCTGTGTCT
The DNA here is from genome assembly GCF_965287045.1 of Carcharhinus amblyrhynchos. Taxonomy (NCBI): domain Eukaryota; kingdom Metazoa; phylum Chordata; class Chondrichthyes; order Carcharhiniformes; family Carcharhinidae; genus Carcharhinus; species Carcharhinus amblyrhynchos. Next base: position 1,426,351 of record NC_137350.1, read on the forward strand.
CAGATTCTCTGCGTCTCTGCATCTCAGTGTCTTTGTGTCTCAGAGTCTCTGCGTCTCTGCGTCTCAGTGCCTGTGCGACTCAGTGACTCTGCGTGACAGAGTCTCTGCGTCTCAGTGTCTTTGTGTCTCAGAGTCACTGCGTCTCAGAGTCTCTGAGTCTCAGCGTCTCTGCATCTCATTGTCTCTTCATCTCAGTGTCTCTGCGTCTCAGAGTCTCTGCGTCTCAGTGTCTCTGCGTCTCAGAGTCCCTGCGTCTCTGCATCTCAGTGTCTCTGTGTCTCAGATTCTCTGCGTCTCTGCATCTCAGTGTCTCTGCGTCTCAGAGTACCTGCGTCTCTGCATCTCAGTGTCTTTGAGTCTCAGAGTCTCTGCGTCTCAGTGTCTCTGCGTCTCAGAGTCTCTGCGTCTCTGCATCTCAGTGTCTCTGCGTCTCAGAGTCTCTGCGTCTCTGCGTCGCAGTGTCTCTACGTCTCTGCATCTTAGTGTCTCTGCGTCTCAGAGTCTCTGCGTCTCTGCGTCGCTGTGTCTCTGCGTCTCAGATTCTCTGCGTCTCAGTGTCACTGCGTCACAGAGTCTCTGCGTCTCAATGTCTCTGCGTCTCAGAGTCTCTGCGTCTCTGCGTCTCAGAGTCTTTGCGTCTCTGTGTCTTTGCGTCTCAGTGTCTCTGCGTCTCAGATTCTCTGCGTCTCAGAGTCTCTGCGTCTCTGCATCTCAGTGTCTCTGCATCTCAGAGTCTCTGCGTCTCTGCATCTCAGTGTCTCTGCGTCTCAGTGTCTTTGCATCTCAGAGTCTCTGCATCTCAGTGTCTCTGCGTCTCAGAGTCTCTGTGTCTCAACGTCTCTGTGTCTCAGAGTCTCTGCGTCTCTGCATCTCAGAGTCTTTGCGTCTCTGTGTCTTTGCGTCTCAGTGTCTCTGCGTCTCAGATTCTCTGCGTCTCAGTGTCTCAGCGTCTCAGATTCTCTGCGCCTCAGTGTCTCTGCGTCACAGAGTCTCTGCGTCTCAACGTCTCTGCGTCTCAGAGTCTCTGCGTCTCAGAGTCTGCGTCTCTGTGTCTTTGCGTCTCAGTGTCTCTGCGTCTCAGATTCTCTGCGTCACAGTGTCTCTGCGCCTCAGATTCTCTGCGTCTCAGTGTCTCTGCGTCACAGAGTCTCAGAGTCTCTGCCTGTCAGAGTCTCAGAGTCTCAGCATCTCCGACTCTCGATGTCTCTGCGTCTCAGAGCCTGTGCGTCTCAGTGTCTCTGTGTCTCAGTGTCTGTGTGTCACAAAGTCTCAGAGTCTCTGCGTGTCAGAGTCTCAGACTCTCACCGTCTCCGACTCTCAGTGTCTCTGCGTCACAGTGTCTCTGCGTTTCAGAGTCTCTGCGTCTCAGAGTCTCAGAGTCTTTGCGTCTCAGAGGCTCTGCATCTCAGCGTCTCAGTATCTCTGATTCTCAGTGTCTCTGCATCACAGAGTCTTTGTGTCTCAGTCTCTCTGCGTCTCTGAGTCTATGCGTCTCAGAGTCTCTGCACCTCAGCTTCTCTGCGTCTCAGTGTCTCTGCGTCTCAGTGTCTCTGCATCACAGAGTCCCTGCGTCTCAGAGTCTCTGCGTCTCAGAGTCTCTGCATCTCAGAGTCTTTGCGTCTCAGTGTCTCTGCGTGTCAGTGTCTCTGCGTCTCAGTGTCTTTGAGTCTCAGAGTCTCTGTGTCTCAGTGTCTCTGTGTCTCAGAGTCTCTGCGTCTCAGATTCTCTTTGTCTCTACATCTCAGTGTCTCTACGTGTCAGAGTCTCTGCGTCTCTGCATCTCAGTGTCTTTGCGTCTCAGAGTCTCTGCGTCTCAGTGTCTCTGCGTCTCAGAGTCTCTGCGCCTCTGCATCTCAGTGTCTCTGCATCTCAGAGTCTCGGCGTCTCTGCATCTCAGTGTCTCTGCGTCTCTGCATCTTAGTGTCTCTGTGTCTCAGAGTCTCTGCGTCTCAGTGTCTCTGCATCTCAGTGTCTTTGCGTCTCAGAGTCTCTGCGTCTCAGTGTCTCTGCGTCTCAGTGTCTTTGTGTCTCAGTGTCTCTGCGTCTCAGTGCCTCTGCGTCTCTGTGTCTCTGCGTCTCAGAGTCTCAACGTCTCAGAGTCTCTGTGTCTCACAGTCTCTGCGTCTTACAGTTTGAGAGTGACAGATTCTCAGAGACTCAGTGTCTCTGCGTCACAGTGTCTCTGCGTTTCAAAGTCTCTGCGTCTCAGAGTCTCAGAGTCTTTGCGTCTCAGAGGCTCTGCATCTCAGCGTCTCAGTATCTCTGATTCTCAGAGTGTCTGCATCACAGAGTCTTTGTGTCTCAGTCTCTCTGCGTCTCAGAGTCTCTGCGTCTCAGAGTCTCTGCGCCTCAGCTTCTCTGCGTCTCAGAGTCTCTGCGTCTCAGTGTCTCTGCATCTCAGAGTCTTTGCGTCTCAGTGTCTCTGCGTGTCAGTGTCTCTGCGTCTCAGTGTCTTTGAGTCTCAGAGTCTCTGTGTCTCAGTGTCTCTGCGTCTCAGATTCTCTTTGTCTCTGCATCTCAGTGTCTCTACGTGTCAGAGTCTCTGCGTCTCTGCATCTCAGTGTCTTTGCGTCTCAGAGTCTCTGCGTCTCAGTGTCTCTGTGTCTCAGAGTCTCTGCGCCTCTGCATCTCAGTGTCTCTGCGTCTCAGGGTCTCTGCGTCTCTGCATCTCAGTGTCTCTGAGTCTCTGCATCTTAGTGTCTCTGCGTCTCAGAGTCTCTGCGTCTCTGCATCTCAGTGTCTTTGCGTCTCAGAGTCTCTGCGTCTCAGTGTCTCTGCGTCTCAGTGTCTTTGTGTCTCAGTGTCTCTGCGTCTCAGTGCCTCTGCGTCTCTGTGTCTCTGCGTCTCAGAGTCTCAACGTCTCAGAGTCTCTGTGTCTCACAGTCTCTGCGTCTTACAGTCTGAGAGTGACAGATTCTCAGAGACTCAGTGTCTCTGCGTCACAGTGTCTCTGCGTTTCAGAGTCTCTGCGTCTGAGAGTCTCAGAGATTTTGTGTCTCAGAGGCTCTGCATCTCAGCGTCTCAGAGTCTCTGATTCTCAGAGTCTCTGCATCACAGAGTCTTTGTGTCTCAGTGTCTCTGCATCTCAGAGTCTCTGCGTCACAGAGTCTCTGCATCTCAGAGTCTTTGCGTCTCAGTGTCTCTGCGTGTCAGTGTCTCTGCGTCTCAGTGTCTTTGAGTCTCTGCGTCTCAGTGTCTCTGCGTCTCAGAGTCCCTGCGTCTCTGCATCTCAGTGTCTCTGTGTCTCAGAGTCTCTGCGTCTCTGCATCTCAGTGTCTTTGCGTCTCAGAGTGTCTGCGTCTCAGTGTCTCTGCGTCTCAGAGTCTCTGTGTCTCTGCATCTCAGTGTCTCTGCGTCTCAGACTCTCTGCGTCTCTGCATCTCAGTGTCTCTGTGTCTCTGCATCTTAGTGTCTCTGCGTCTCAGAGTCTCTGCGTCTCTGCGTCGCAGTGTCTCTGCGTCTCAGTGCCTCTGCGTCTCAGATTCTCTGCGTCTCAGTGTCTCTGCGTCACAGAGTCTCTGCGTCTCAGAGTCTTTGCGTCTCAGAGTCTCAACGTCTCAGAGTCTCTGTGTCTCACAGTCTCTGCGTCCCTCCATCTCAGTATCTCTGGGTTTCATAGTCTGTGCTTCTCAGCGTCTCTGCATCTCAGTGTCTCAGTGTCTTTGCGTCTCAGAGTCTCTGTGTCGCAGTGTCTCTACCTCTCAACGTCTCTGCGTCTCAGTGTCTCTGTATCGCAGTGTCTCTGCGTCTCAGAGTCTCTGCGTCTCTGCGTCTCAGAGTCTCTGCGTCTCAACGTCTCTGTGTCTCAGATTCTCCGCGTCTCTGCGTCTCAGTGTCTCTGTGTCTCAGAGTCTCTGCGTCTCTGTGTCTGTGCGTCTCAGAGTCTCAGAGTGTTTGCGTCTCAGAGGCTCTGCATCTCAGTGTCTCAGTGTCTCTGACTCTCAGAGTCACTGTGTCTCAGAGTCTCTGCGTCTCAGAGTCTTTCTGTCTCAGTCTCTCTGCGTCTCAGAGTCTCTGCGTCTCAGAGTCTCTGCGTCTCAGCTTCTCTGCGTCTCAGAGTCTCAATGTCTCTGCGTCTCAGAGTCTCTGCGTCTCTGCGTCTCAGTGTCTCTGCGTCTCAGTGACTCTGCGTGACAGAGTCTCTGCGTCTCAGTGTCTTTGTGTCTCGGAGTCACTGTGTCTCAGAGTCTCTGAGTCTCAGCGTCTCTGCATCTCATTGTCTCTTCATCTCAGTGTCTCTGCGTCTTAGAGTCTCTGCGTCTCAGTGTCTCTGCGTCTCAGAGTCCCTGCGTCTCTGCATCTCAGTGTCTCTGTGTCTCAGATTCTCTGTGTCTCTGCATCTCAGTGTCTCTGCTTCTCAGAGTCTCTGCGTCTCTGCATCTCAGTGTCTCTGCGTCTCAGAGTATCTGCGTCTCTGCATCTCAGTGTCTTTGCGTCTCAGAGTCTCTGCGTCTCAGTGTCTCTGCGTCTCAGAGTCTCTGCGTCTCTGCATCTCAGTGTCTCTACGTCTCTGCATCTTAGTGTCTCTGCGTCTCAGAGTCTCTGCGTCTCTGTGTCGCAGTGTCTCTGCGTCTCAGTGTCTCTGCGTCTCAGATTCTCTGCGTCTCAGTGTCTCTGCGTCACAGAGTCTCTGCGTCTCAATGTCTCTGCGTCTCAGTGTCTCTGCGTCTCAGAGTCTTTGCGTCTCTGTGTCTTTGCGTCTCAGTGTCTCTGCGTCTCAGATTCTCTGCGTCTCAGAGTCTCTGCGTCTGCATCTCAGTGTCTCTGCACCTCAGAGTCTCTGCGTCTCTGCATCTCAGTGTCTCTGCGTCTCAGTGTCTTTGCATCTCAGAGTCTCTGCATCTCAGTGTCTCTGCGTCTCAGAGTCTCTGTGTCTCAACGTCTCTGCGTCTCAGAGTCAATGCGTCTCAGTGTCTCTGCGTCTCAGATTCTCTGCGTCTCAGTGTCTCTGCGTCACAGAGTCTCAGAGTCTCTGCGTGTCAGAGTCTCAGCATCTCCGACTCTCGATGTCTCTGCGTCTCAGAGCCTGTGCGTCTCAGTATCTCTGCGTCTCAGTGTCTCTGCGCCTCAGTGTCTCTGTGTCTCAGATTCTCTGCGTCTCAGTGTCTTTGCGTCACAGAGCTCTGCGTCTCAATGTATCTGCGTCTCAGAGTCTCTGCGTCTCTGCGTCTCAGAGTCTGCGTCTCTGTGTCTTTGCGTCTCAGTGTCTCTGCGTCTCAGATTCTCTGCGTTACAGTGTCTCTGCATCTCAGATTCTCTGCGTCTCAGTGTCTCTGCGTCACAGAGTCTCAGAGTCTCTGCGTGTCAGAGTCTCAGAGTCTCAGCATCTCCGACTCCAGCATCTCAGCTTCTCTGCGTCTCAGAGTCTCAATGTCTCTGCGTCTCAGAGTCTCTGCGTCTCTGCGTCGCAGTGTCTCTGCCTCTCAGTGTCTCTGTGTCTCAGAGTCTCTGCGTCTCAGTGTCTCTGCGTCTCAGAGTCCCTGCGTCTCTGCATCTCAGTGTCTCTGTGTCTCAGATTCTCTGCGTCTCTGCATCTCAGTGTCTTTGCGTCTCAGAGTCTCTGCGTCTCTGCGTCTCAGTGTCTCTGCGTCTCAGTGCCTTTGAGTCTCAGAGTCCCAGCGTCTTAGTGTCTCTGCGTCTCAGAGTCCCTGCGTGTCTTCATCTCAGTGTCTTTGCGTCTCAGGTTCTCTGCGTCTCAGTGTCTCTGCGTCTCAGTGACTCTGCGTGACAGAGTCTCTGCGTCTCAGTGTCTCTGTGTCTCAGAGTCACTGCGTCTCAGAGTCTCTGAGTCTCAGCGTCTCTGCATCTCATTGTCTCTTCATCTCAGTGTCTCTGCGTCTCAGTGTCTCAGAGTCTCTGCATCTCAGAGTCTCTGCGTCTCAACGTCTCTGCGTCTCAGAGTCTCTGCGTCTCTGCGTCTCAGTGTCTCAGTGTCTTTGCATCTCAGAGTCTGTGTGTCTCAGTGTCGCTACCTCTCAACGTCTCAGCGTCTCAGTGTCTCTGCATCTCAGTGTCTCTGCGTCTCAGATTCTCTGCTCTCTGCATCTCAGTGTCTTTGCGTCTCAGAGTCTCTGCGTCTCAGTGTCTCTGCGTCTCAGAGTCTCAGTGTCTCTGCGTCTCAGTGTCTTTGCGTCTCAGAGTCTCTGCGTTTCAGTGTCTCTGCGTCTCAGTGTCATTGCGTCTCAGTGTCTCTGCGTCTCTGTGTCTCTGCGTCTCAGAGTCTCTGCGTCTCAGAGTCTCTGCGTCTCAGTGTCCTGCACCTAATTTTCTGCGTCTCAGAATCTCTGCGTCTCAGTGTCTTTGCGTCTCAGAGTCTCAACATCTCAGAGTCTCTGTGTCTCACAGTCACTGCGTCTCTGCGTCTTACAGTTTGAGAGTGACAGATTCTCAGAGACTCAGTGTCTCTGCGTCACCGTGTCTCTGCGTTTCAGAGTCTCTGCGTCTGAGAGTCTCAGAGTTTTTGTGTCTCAGAGGCTCTGCATCTCAGCGTCTCAGAGTCTCTGATCCTCAGAGTCTCTGCATCACAGAGTCTTTGTGTCTCAGTCTCTCTACGTCTCAGAGTCTCTGCGTCTCAGAGTCTCTGCGTCTCAGCTTCTCTGCGTCTCAGTGTCTCTGCGTCTCTGTGTCTCTGCGTCTCTGCGTCTCAGTGTCTCTGCGTCTCTGTGTCTCTGCGTCAGAGTCCCTGCGTCTTAGAGTCTCTGCGTCTCAGTGTCTCTGCATCTCAGAGTCTCTGCGTCTCAGTTTCTCTGCGTCTTAGTGTCTCAGAGTCTCTGCGTCTCTGCGTCTCAGTGTCTCTGCGTCTCTGCGTCTCAGCGTCTCTGCGTCTCAGTGTCTTTGCGTCTCAGAGTCTCTGTGTTTCTGCATCTCAGTGTCTCTGCGTCTCTGTGTCTTACAGTTTGAGAGTGACAGATTCTCAGAGACTCAGTGTCCCTGCGTCTCAGAGTCTCTGCGTTTCAGAGTCTCTGCGTCTCAGAGTCTCAGAGTGTTTGCGTCTCAGAGGCTCTGCATCTCAACGTCTCATAGTCTCTGCATCATAGAGTCTTTGTGTCTCAGTCTCTCTGCGTCTCAGAGTCCCTGCGTCTCTGCATCTCAGTGTCTCTGCGTCTCAGATTCTCTGTGTCTCTGCATCTCAGTGTCACTGCGTCTCAGAGTCCCTGCGTCTCTGCATCTCAGTGTCTCTGCATCTTAGTGTCTTTGCGTCTCAGAGTGTCTGCGTTTCAGTGTCTCTGCGTCTCAGAGTCTCTGCGTCTCTGCATCTCAGTGTCTCTGCGTCTCAGAGTCTCTGCGTCTCTGCATCTCAGTGTCTCTGCGTCTCTGCATCTTAGTGTCTCTGCGTCTCAGTGTCTCTGCGTCTCAGTGTCTCTGCGTCTCTGCATCTTAGCGTCTCAGTGTCTCTGCGTCTCAGTGTCTCTGTGTCTCTGCGTCTCAGAGTCTCTGCGTCTCAGAGACTCTGCGTCTCAGAGTCTCTGCATCTAATTTTCTGCGTCTCAGAATCTCTGAGTCTCAGAGGCTCTGCGTCTCAGAGCCTCAACGTCTGAGAGCCTCTGTATCTCACAGTCTCTGCGTCTCTGCGTCTTACAGTTTGAGAGTGACAGATTCTCAGAGACTCAGTGTCTCTGCGTCACAGTGTCTCTGCGTCTCAGAGTCTCAGAGTCTTTGCGTCTCAGAGGCTCTGCATCTCAGAGTCTCAGTATCTCTGATTCTCAGAGTCTCTGCATCACAGAGTCTTTGTGTCTCAGTCTCTCTGCGTCTCAGATTCTCTTTGTCTCTGCATCTCAGTGTCTCTACGTGTCAGAGTCTCTGCGTCTCTGCATCTCAGTGTCTTTGCGTCTCAGAGTCTCTGCGTCTCAGTGTCTCTGCGTCTCAGAGTCTCTGCGTCTCTGCATCTCAGTGTCTCTGCGTCTCAGAGTCTCTGCGTCCCTGCATCTCAGTGTCTCTGAGTCTCTGCATCTTAGTGTCTCTGCGTCTCTGCATCTCAGTGTCTTTGCGTCTCAGAGTCTCTGCGTCTCAGTGTCTCTGCGTCTCAGTGTCTTTGTGTCTCAGTGTCTCTGCGTCTCAGTGGCTCTGCGTCTCTGTGTCTCTGCGTCTCAGAGTCTCAACGTCTCAGAGTCTCTGTGTCTCACAGTCTCTGCGTCTTACAGTCTGAGAGTGACAGATTCTCAGAGACTCAGTGTCTCTGCGTCACAGTGTCTCTGCGTTTCAGAGTCTCTGCGTCTGAGAGTCTCAGAGTTTTTGTGTCTCAGAGGCTCTGCATCTCAGCGTCTCAGAGTATCTGATTCTCAGAGTCTCTGCAACACAGAGTCTTTGTGTCTCAGTCTCTCTGCATCTCAGAGTCTCTGCGTCACAGAGTCTCTGCGTCTCAGCTTCTCTGCGTCTCAGTGTCTCTGCGTCTCAGTGTCCCTGTGTCACAGAGTCTCTGCATCTCAGAGTCTTTGCGTCTCAGTGTCTCTGCATCACAGTGTCTCTGCGTCTCACAGTCTCTGCATCTCAGCGTCTCAGAGTCTCTGCGTCTCAGAGTCTCTGCATCTCAGAGTCTCTGTGTCTCAGTCTCTATGCATCTCAGAGTCTCTGCGTCTCAGTTTCTCTGCGTCTCAGTGTCTCTGCGTCTCAGAGTCTCTGCGTCCCAACGTCTCTGCGTCTAAGAGTCTCTGCGTCTCAGAGTCACTGCGTCTCTGCGTCGCAGCGTCTCTGCGTCTCAGTGTCTCTGCGTCTCAGAGTCTCTGCTTCTCTGCGTCCCAGTCTCTCTGTGTCTCAGAATCTCTGCGTCTCAGTGTCTCTGCGTCTCAGAGTCTCTGCGTCTCAGAGTCCTTGCGTCTCTGTGTCTCTGCGTCGCAGCGTCTCTGCGTCTCAGTGTCTCTGCGTCTCAGAGTCTCCGCGTCTCTGCGCCTCAGTGTCTCTGAGTCTCAGACTCTCTGCGTCCCAACGTCTCTGTGTCTCAGAGTCTCTGCGTCTCAGTGTCTCTGCGTCTCAGAGTCTCTGCGTTCCTGCGTCTCAGAGTCTCTTCGTCTCAGTGTCTCTGCGTCTCAGTGTCCCTGCGTCTCAGAGTCTCTGCGTCTCAGACTCTCTGTGTCTCAGTGTCTCTTCGTCTCAGTGACTCTGCATCTCAGTGTCCCTGCGTCTCAGTGTCTCTGCGTCTCAGAGTCTCTGCGTCTCAGAGTCTCTTCATCTCAGTGTCTCTGTGTCTCAGTGTCCCTGCGTCTCAGAGTCTCTGCGTCTCAGAGTCTCTGTGTCTCACAGTCTCTGTGCCTCACAGTTTGAGAGTGGCAGATTCTCAGAGACTCTGTGTCTCTGCGTCACAGTGTCTCTGCATCTCACAGTCTCTGCATCTCAGCGTCTCAGAGTCTCTGCGTCTCAGAGTCTCTGCATCTCAGAGTCTCTGTGTCTCAGTCTCTATGCATCTCAGAGTCTCTGCGTTTAAGTTTCTCTGCGTCTCAGAGTCCCTGCGTCCCAACGTCTCTGCGTTTCCGAGTCTCCGCGTCTCAGTGTCTCTGCGTCTCAGTGTCTTTGCGTCTCAGAGTCTCTGCGTCTCAGTGTCTCTGCGTCTCAGATTCTCTGCATCTCAGTGTCTCTACGTCTCAGAGTCTCCGCGTCTCTGCATCTCAGTGTCTCTGCATCTCAGAGTCTCTGCATCTCAGAGTCTCTGATCTTCTGCGTCTCTGCGTCTCAGAGTCTCTGCGTCTCAACGTATCTGCGTCTCAGAGTCTCTGCGTCTCAGAGTCCTTGCGTCTCAGAGTCTCTGCGTCTAAGAGTCTCTGCGTCTCAGAGTCACTGCGTCTCTGCGTCTCTGCGTCCCAGTCTCTCTGTGTCTCAGAGTCTCTGCATCTCTGCGTCCCAGTCTCGCTGTGTCTCAGAATCTCTGCGTCTCAGTGTCTCTGCGTCTCAGAGTCTCTGCGTCTCAACGTCTCTGCGTCTCAGCGTCTCTGCGTCTCAGAGTCCTTGCGTTCCTGCGTCTCAGAGTCACTTCGTCTCAGTGTCTCTGCGTCTCAGTGTCCCTGCGTCTCAGAGTCTCTGCGTCTCAGACTCTCTGTGTCTCAGTGTCTCTTCGTCTCAGTGACTCTGCGTCTCAGTGTCCCTGCGTCTCAGTGTCTCTGCGTCTCAGAGTCTCTGCGTCTCAGAGTCTCTGCGTCTCAGAGTCTCTTCGTCTCAGTGTCTCTGCGTCTCAGTGTCCCTGCGTCTCAGAGTCTCTGCGTCTCAGAGTCTTTGTGTCTCACAGTCTCTGTGCCTCACAGTTTGAGAGTGGCAGATTCTCAGAGACTCTGTGTCTCTGCGTCACAGTGTCTCTGCGTCTCACAGTCTCTGCATCTCAGCGTCTGAGAGTCTCTGCGTCTCAGAGTCTCTGCATCTCAGAGTCTCTGTGTCTCAGTCTCTATGCATCTCAGAGTCTCTGCGTCTCAGTTTCTCTGCGTCTCAGTGTCTCTGCGTCTCAGAGTCTCTGCGTCCCAACGTCTCTGCGTCTCAGAGTCTCTGCGTCCCAGTGTTTCTGCGTCTCAGTGTCTCTGCGTCTCAGAGTCTCTGCTTCTCTGCACACAGTGTCTCTGCGTCTCAGATTATCTGCGTCTCTGCATCTCAGTGTCTCTGCGTCTCAGAGTCTCTGCGTCTCTGCATCTCAGTGTCTCTGTGTCTCAGAGTCTCTGCGTCTCTGCATCTCAGTGTCTCTGCGCCTCAGTGACTCTGCATCTCAGAGTCTCTGCGTCTCAGTGTCTCTGCGTCTCAGAGTCCTTGCGTCTCAGAGCCTCTGTGTCTCAGTGTCTCTGCGTCTCAGAGTCTCTATGTCTCTGCATCTCAGTGTCTCTGCGTCTCAGAGTCTCTGCGTCTCTGCATCTCAGTGTCTCTGCGTCTCTGCATCTCAGTGTCTCTGCGTCTCAGAGTTTCTGCATCACTGCATCTCAGTGTCTCTGCGTTCAGAGTCTCTGCGTCTCAGAGTCTCTGATCTTCTGCGTCTCTGCGTCTCAGAGTCTCTGCGTCTCAACGATTCTGCGTCTCAGAGTCTCTGCGTCTCAGAGTCCTTGCATCTCAGAGGCTCTGCGTCTCAGAGTCTCTGCGTCTCAGAGTCTCTGCGTCTCAGTGTCTCTGTGTCTCAGTGTCTTTGCGTCTCAGAGTCTCTGCGTCTCTGTGTCTCTGCGTCTCAGTGTCTCTGCGTCTCAGTGTCTCCGCATCTCAGTGTCTCTGCGTCTCAGTGTCTTTGCGTCTCAGAGTCTCTGCGTCTCAGTGTCTCTGCGTCTCAGTGTCTCTGCGTCTGAGATTCTCTGCGTCTCAGTATCTCTGCGTCTCAACGTCGCTGCATCTCAGTGCCTCTGCGTCTCAGTGTCTGTGCGTCTCAGAGTTTCTGCATCTCAGGGTCACAGAGTCTCAGAGTCTCTGTGTGTCTGAGTTTCAGAGTCTCAGCATCTCCGACTCTCGGTGTCTCTGCGTATCAGAATCTGTGCGTCTCAGTGTCTCTGCGTCTCAGTGTCTGTGCGTCTCAGAGTCTCTGCGTCTCAGTGTCTCTGCGTCACAGAGTCTCAGAGTCTCTGCGTGTCAGAGTCACAGAATCTCAGCATCTGTGACCCTCGGTGTCTCTGCGTCTCAGAGTCTGTGCGTCTCTGCGTCTCAGTGTCTGTGCGTCTCAGTGTCTCTGTGTCTCAGAGTCTCTGCGTCTCAGTATCTCTGCGTCTCAGTGTCTTTGCGTCTCTGAGTCTCTGCGTCTCAGTGTCTCTGCGTCTCAGATACTCTGCGTCTCTGCATCTCAGTGCCTCTGCGTCTCAGAGTCTCTGCGTCTCTGCATTGCAGTGTCTCTGTGTCTCAGAGTCTCTGCGTCTCTGCATCTCAGTGTCTCTGCGTCTCAGTGTCTCTGCGTCTCAGAGTCTCTGCGTCTCAGTGTCTCTGTGCCTCAGTGTCTTTGCGTCTCAGAGTCTCAACGTCTCAGTGTCTCTGCGTCTCAGAGTCTCTGCGTCTCTGCATCTCAGTGTCTCTGCATCTCAGAGTCTCTGCATCTCAGAGTCTCTGATCTTCTGCGTCTCTGCGTCTCAGAGTCTCTGCGTCTCCGAGTCCTTGCGTTCCTGCGTCTCAGAGTCACTTCGTCTCAGTGTCTCTGCGTCTCAGTGTCCCTGCGTCTCAGAGTCTCTGCGTCTCAGACTCTCTGTGTCTCAGTGTCTCTTCGTCTCAGTGACTCTGCGTCTCAGTGTCCCTGCGTCTCAGTGTCTCTGCGTCTCAGAGTCTCTGCGTCTCAGACTCTCTTTGTGTCAGTGTCTCTGCGTCTCAGTGTCCCTGCGTCTCAGAGTCTCTGCATCTCAGAGTCTCTGTGTCTCACAGTCTCTGTGCCTCACAGTTTGAGAGTGGCAGATTTTCAGAGACTCTGTGTCTCTGCGTCACAGTGTCTCTGCGTCTCACAGTCTCTGCATCTCAGCGTCTCTGTGTCTCAGTCTCTATGCATCTCAGAGTCTCTGCGTCTCAGTTTCTCTGCGTCTCAGAGTCCCTGCGTGCCAACGTCTCTGCGTCTCAGTGTCTCTGCGTCTCAGATTCTCTGCATCTCAGTGTCTCTGCGTCTCAGAGTCTCTGCGTCTCTGCATCTCAGTGTCTCTGCGTCTCTGCGTATCAGAGTCTTTGCGTCTCTGTGTCTCGGCGTCTCAGTGTCTCTGCGTCTCAGTGTCTCCGCATCTCAGTGTCTCTGCGTCTCAGTGTCTTTGCGTCTCAGAGTCTCTGCGTCTCAGTGTCTCTGCGTCTCAGTGTCTCTGCGTCTCAGATTCTCTGCGTCTCAGTATCTCTGCGTCTCAACGTCGGTGCATCTCAGTGCCTCTGCGTCTCAGTGTCTGTGCGTCTCAGAGTTTCTGCATCTCAGGGTCACAGAGTCTCAGAGTCTCTGTGTGTCTGAGTTTCAGAGTCTCAGCATCTCCGACTCTCGGTGTCTCTGCGTATCAGAATCTGTGCGTCTCAGTGTCTCTGCGTCTCAGTGTCTGTGCGTCTCAGAGTCTCTGCGTCTCAGTGTCTCTGCGTCACAGAGCCTCAGAGTCTCTGCGTGTCAGAGTCACAGAATCTCAGCATCTGTGACCCTCGGTGTCTCTGCGTCTCAGAGTCTGTGCGTCTCTGCGTCTCAGTGTCTGTGCGTCTCAGTGTCTCTGTGTCTCAGAGTCTCTGCGTCTCAGTATCTCTGCGTCTCAGTGTCTTTGCGTCTCAGAGTCTCTGCGTCTCAGTGTCTCTGCGTCTCAGATACTCTGCGTCTCTGCATCTCAGTGCCTCTGCGTCTCAGAGTCTCTGCGTCTCTGCATCGCAGTGTCTCTGTGTCTCAGAGTCTCTGCGTCTCTGCATCTCAGTGTCTCTGCGTCTCAGTGTCTCTGCGTCTCAGAGTCTCTGCGTCTCAGTGTCTCTGTGTCTCAGTGTCTTTGCGTCTCAGAGTCTCAACATCTCAGTGTCTCTGCGTCTCAGAGTCTCTGCGTCTCTGCATCTCAGTGTCTCTGCGTCTCAGAGTCTCCGCGTCTCTGCATCTCAGTGTCTCTGCATCTCAGAGTCTCTGCATCTCAGAGTCTCTGATCTTCTGCGTCTCTGCGTCTCAGTGTCTCTGCGTCTCAACGTATCTGCGTTTCAGAGTCTCTGCGTCTCAGAGTCCTTGCGTCTCAGAGTCTCTGCGTCCCAGTCTCTCTGTGTCTCAGAGTCACTGCGTCTCTGCGTCGCAGCGTTTCTGCGTCTCAGTGTCTCTGCGTCTCAGAGTCTCTGCGTCTCTGCGTCCCAGTCTCTCTGTGTCTCAGAATCTCTGCGTCTCACTGTCTCTGCGTCTCTGCGTCCCAGTCTCTCTGTGTCTCAGAATCTCTGCGTCTCAGTGTCTCTGCGTCTCAGAGTCTCTGCGTCTTAACGTCTCTGCGTCTCAGAGTGTCTGCGTCTCAGAGTCCTTGCGTCTCTGCGTCTCTGCGTCGCAGCGTCTCTGCGTCTCTGCGTCTCAGTGTCTCTGCGTCTCAGAGTCTCCGCATCTCTGCGCCTCAGTGTCGTGCGTCTCAGAGCCTCTGCGTCCCAACGTCTCTGTGTCTCAGAATCTCTGCGTCTCAGTGTCTCTGTGTCTCAGAGTCTCTGCGTCTCACACTCTCTGTGTCTCAGTGTCTCTTCGTCTCAGTGTCTCTGCGTCTCAGTGTCCCTGCGTCTCAGTGTCTCTGTGTCTCAGAGTCTCTGCGTCTCACACTCTCTGTGTCTCAGAGTCTCTTCGTCTCAGTGTCTCTGCGTCTCAGTGTCCCTGCGTCTCAGTGTCTCTGCGTCTCAGAGTCTCTGCGTCTCAGAGTCTCTTCGTCTCAGTGTCTCTGCGTCTCAGTGTCCCTGCGTCTCAGAGTCTCTGCGTCTCAGAGTCTCTGTGTCTCACAGTCTCTGTGCCTCACAGTTTGAGAGTGGCAGATTCTCAGAGACTCTGTGTCTCTGCGTCACAGTGTCTCTGCGTCTCACAGTCTCTGCATCTCAGCGTCTGAGAGTCTCTGCGTCTCAGAGTCTCTGCATCTCAGAGTCTCTGTGTCTCAGTCTCTATGCATCTCAGAGTCTCTGCGTCTCAGTTTCTCTGCGTCTCAGAGTCCCTGCGTCCCAACGTCTCTGCGTCTCAGAGTCTCTGTGTCTCAGTGTCTCTGCATCTCAGATTCCCTGCATCTCTGCGTCTCACCGTCTCTGCATCTCAGTGTCTCTGCATCTCAGAGTCTCTGCGTCTCAGTGTCTCTGCGTCTCAACATATCTGCGTCTCAGTGTGTCTGCATCTCAATGTCTCTGCGTCTCAGAGTCTCACAATCTCTGCGTCGCGGCGCCTCAGTGTCTCTGCGTCTCAACGTCTCTGCGTCTCAGAGTCTCTGTGTCTCAGTGTCTCTGCGTCTCAGTTTCTCTGCGTCTCAGAGTCTCTGCGTCTCAGAGTCTCTGCGTCTCAATGTCTCTGCGTCTCAGAGTCTCTGCGTCTCAGAGTCCTTGCGTCTCAGCATCTCTGCGTCTCTGCGTCGCAGCGTCTCTGCGTATCAGTGTCTCTGCGTCTCAGAGTCTCCGCGTCTCTGCGCCTCAGTGTCTCTGCGTCTCAGAGTCTCTTCGTCTCAGTGTCTCTGCGTCTCAGTGTCCCTGCGTCTCAGAGTCTCTGCGTCTCAGAGTCTTTGTGTCTCACAGTCTCTGTGCCTCACAGTTTGAGAGTGGCAGATTCTCAGAGACTCTGTGTCTCTGCGTCACAGTGTCTCTGCGTCTCACAGTCTCTGCATCTCAGCGTCTCAGAGTCTCTGCGTCTCAGAGTCTCTGCATCTCAGAGTCTCTGTGTCTCAGTCTCTATGCATCTCAGAGTCTCTGCGTCTCAGTTTCTCTGCGTCTCAGTGTCTCTGCGTCTCAGAGTCTCTGCGTCCCAACGTCTCTGCGTCTCAGAGTCTCTGCGTCCCAGTGTTTCTGCGTCTCAGTGTCTCTGCGTCTCAGAGTCTCTGCTTCTCTGCACACAGTGTCTCTGCGTCTCAGATTATCTGCGTCTCTGCATCTCAGTGTCTCTGCGTCTCAGAGTCTCTGCGTCTCTGCATCTCAGTGTCTCTGTGTCTCAGAGTCTCTGCGTCTCTGCATCTCAGTGTCTCTGCGCCTCAGTGACTCTGCATCTCAGAGTCTCTGCGTCTCAGTGTCTCTGCGTCTCAGAGTCCTTGCGTCTCAGAGCCTCTGTGTCTCAGTGTCTCTGCGTCTCAGAGTCTCTGTGTCTCTGCATCTCAGTGTCTCTGCGTCTCAGAGTCTCTGCGTCTCTGCATCTCAGTGTCTCTGCGTCTCTGCATCTCAGTGTCTCTGCGTCTCAGAGTTTCTGCATCACTGCATCTCAGTGTCTCTGCGTTCAGAGTCTCTGCGTCTCAGAGTCTCTGATCTTCTGCGTCTCTGCGTCTCAGAGTCTCTGCGTCTCAACGATTCTGCGTCTCAGAGTCTCTGCGTCTCAGAGTCCTTGCATCTCAGAGGCTCTGCGTCTCAGAGTCTCTGCGTCTCAGAGTCTCTGCGTCTCAGTGTCTCTGTGTCTCAGTGTCTTTGCGTCTCAGAGTCTCTGCGTCTCTGTGTCTCTGCGTCTCAGAGTCTCTGCGTCTCAGAGTCTCTGCGTCTCAGTGTCTCTGCGTCTCAGTATCTCTGCGTCTCAACATCGCTGCATCTCAGTGCCTCTGCGTCTCAGTGTCTGTGCGTCTCAGAGTTTCTGCGTCTCAGGGTCACAGAGTCTCAGAGTCTCTGTGTGTCTGAGTTTCAGAGTCTCAGCATCTCCGACTCTCGGTGTCTCTGCGTATCAGAATCTGTGCGTCTCAGTGTCTCTGCGTCTCAGTGTCTGTGCGTCTCAGAGTCTCTGCGTCTCAGTGTCTCTGCGTCACAGAGTCTCAGAGTCTCTGCGTGTCAGAGTCACAGAATCTCAGCATCTGTGACCCTCGGTGTCTCTGCGTCTCAGAGTCTGTGCGTCTCTGCGTCTCAGTGTCTGTGCGTCTCAGTGTCTCTGTGTCTCAGAGTCTCTGCGTCTCAGTATCTCTGCGTCTCAGTGTCTTTGCGTCTCAGAGTCTCTGCGTCTCAGTGTCTCTGCGTCTCAGATACTCTGCGTCTCTGCATCTCAGTGCCTCTGCGTCTCAGAGTCTCTGCGTCTCTGCATCGCAGTGTCTCTGTGTCTCAGAGTCTCTGCGTCTCTGCATCTCAGTGTCTCTGCGTCTCAGTGTCTCCGCGTCTCAGAGTCTCTGCGTCTCAGTGTCTCTGTGTCTCAGTGTCTTTGCGTCTCAGAGTCTCAACGTCTCAGTGTCTCTGCGTCTCAGAGTCTCTGCGTCTCTGCATCTCAGTGTCTCTGCGTCTCAGAGTCTCCGCGTCTCTGCATCTCAGTGTCTCTGCATCTCAGAGTCTCTGCATTTCAGAGTCTCTGATCTTCTGCGTCTCTGCGTCTCAGAGTCTCTGCGTCTCCGAGTCCTTGCGTTCCTGCGTCTCAGAGTCACTTCGTCTCAGTGTCTCTGCGTCTCAGTGTCCCTGCGTCTCAGAGTCTCTGCGTCTCAGACTCTCTGTGTCTCAGTGTCTCTTCGTCTCAGTGACTCTGCGTCTCAGTGTCCCTGCGTCTCAGTGTCTCTGCGTCTCAGAGTCTCTGCGTCTCAGACTCTCTTTGTGTCAGTGTCTCTGCGTCTCAGTGTCCCTGCGTCTCAGAGTCTCTGCATCTCAGAGTCTCTGTGTCTCACAGTCTCTGTGCCTCACAGTTTGAGAGTGGCAGATTTTCAGAGACTCTGTGTCTCTGCGTCACAGTGTCTCTGCGTCTCACAGTCTCTGCATCTCAGCGTCTCTGTGTCTCAGTCTCTATGCATCTCAGAGTCTCTGCGTCTCAGTTTCTCTGCGTCTCAGAGTCCCTGCGTGCCAACGTCTCTGCGTCTCAGTGTCTCTGCGTCTCAGATTCTCTGCATCTCAGTGTCTCTGCGTCTCAGAGTCTCTGCGTCTCTGCATCTCAGTGTCTCTGCATCTCTGCGTATCAGAGTCTTTGCGTCTCTGTGTCTCGGCGTCTCAGTGTCTCTGCGTCTCAGTGTCTCCGCATCTCAGTGTCTCTGCGTCTCAGTGTCTTTGCGTCTCAGAGTCTCTGCGTCTCAGTGTCTCTGCGTCTCAGTGTCTCTGCGTCTCAGATTCTCTGCGTCTCAGTATCTCTGCGTCTCAACGTCGCTGCATCTCAGTGCCTCTGCGTCTCAGTGTCTGTGCGTCTCAGAGTTTCTGCATCTCAGGGTCACAGAGTCTCAGAGTCTCTGTGTGTCTGAGTTTCAGAGTCTCAGCATCTCCGACTCTCGGTGTCTCTGCGTATCAAAATCTGTGCGTCTCAGTGTCTCTGCGTCTCAGTGTCTGTGCGTCTCAGAGTCTCTGCGTCTCAGTGTCTCTGCGTCACAGAGTCTCAGAGTCTCTGCGTGTCAGAGTCACAGAATCTCAGCATCTGTGACCCTCGGTGTCTCTGCGTCTCAGAGTCTGTGCGTCTCTGCGTCTCAGTGTCTGTGCGTCTCAGTGTCTCTGTGTCTCAGAGTCTCTGCGTCTCAGTATCTCTGCGTCTCAGTGTCTTTGCATCTCAGAGTCTCTGCGTCTCAGTGTCTCTGCGTCTCATATACTCTGCGTCTCTGCATCTCAGTGCCTCTGCGTCTCAGAGTCTCTGCGTCTCTGCATCGCAGTGTCTCTGTGTCTCAGAGTCTCTGCGTCTCTGCATCTCAGTGTCTCTGCGTCTCAGTGTCTCTGCGTCTCAGAGTCTCTGCGTCTCAGTGTCTCTGTGTCTCAGTGTCTTTGCGTCTCAGAGTCTCAACATCTCAGTGTCTCTGCGTCTCAGAGTCTCTGCGTCTCTGCATCTCAGTGTCTCTGCGTCTCAGAGTCTCCGCGTCTCTGCATCTCAGTGTCTCTGCATCTCAGAGTCTCTGCATCTCAGAGTCTCTGATCTTCTGCGTCTCTGCGTCTCAGAGTCTCTGCGTCTCAACGTATCTGCGTTTCAGAGTCTCTGCGTCTCAGAGTCCTTGCGTCTCAGAGTCTCTGCGTCCCAGTCTCTCTGTGTCTCAGAGTCACTGCGTCTCTGCGTCGCAGCGTTTCTGCGTCTCAGTGTCTCTGCGTCTCAGAGTCTCTGCGTCTCTGTGTCCCAGTCTCTCTGTGTCTCAGAATCTCTGCGTCTCAGTGTCTCTGCGTCTCTGCGTCCCAGTCTCTCTGTGTCTCAGAATCTCTGCGTCTCAGTGTCTCTGCGTCTCAGAGTCTCTGCGTCTTAACGTCTCTGCGTCTCAGAGTGTCTGCGTCTCAGAGTCCTTGCGTCTCTGCGTCTCTGCGTCGCAGCGTCTCTGCGTCTCTGCGTCTCAGTGTCTCTGCGTCTCAGAGTCTCCGCATCGCTGCGCCTCAGTGTCGTGCGTCTCAGAGCCTCTGCGTCCCAACGTCTCTGTGTCTCAGAGTCTCTGCGTCTCAGTGTCTCTGCGTCTCAGAGTCTCTGCGTCTCACACTCTCTGTGTCTCAGTGTCTCTTCGTCTCAGTGTCTCTGCGTCTCAGTGTCCCTGCGTCTCAGTGTCTCTGCGTCTCAGAGTCTCTGCGTCTCAGAGTCTCTTCGTCTCAGTGTCTCTGCGTCTCAGTGTCCCTGCGTCTCAGAGTCTCTGCGTCTCAGCGTCTCAGTGTCTCACAGTCTCTGTGCCTCACAGTTTGAGAGTGGCAGATTCTCAGAGACTCTGTGTCTCTGCGTCACAGTGTCTCTGCGTCTCAGCGTCTGAGAGTCTCTGCGTCTCAGAGTCTCTGCATCTCAGAGTCTCTGTGTCTCAGTCTCTATGCATCTCAGAGTCTCTGCGTCTCAGTTTCTCTGCGTCTCAGAGTCCCTGCGTCCCAACGTCTCTGCGTCTCAGAGTCTCTGTGTCTCAGTGTCTCTGCATCTCAGATTCCCTGCATCTCTGCGCCTCACCGTCTCTGCGTCTCAGTGTCTCTGCATCTCAGAGTCTCTGCGTCTCAGTGTCTCTGCGTCTCAACATATCTGCGTCTCAGTGTGTCTGCATCTCAATGTCTCTGCGTCTCAGAGTCTCACAATCTCTGCGTCTCGGCGCCTCAGTGTCTCTGCGTCTCAACGTCTCTGCGTCTCAGAGTCTCTGTGTCTCAGTGTCTCTGCGTCTCAGTTTCTCTGCGTCTCAGAGTCTCTGCGTCTCAGAGTCTCTGCGTCTCAACGTCTCTGCGTCTCAGAGTCTCTGCGTCTCAGAGTCCTTGCGTCTCAGCATCTCTGCGTCTCTGCGTCGCAGCGTCTCTGCGTATCAGTGTCTCTGCGTCTCAGAGTCTCCGCGTCTCTGCGCCTCAGTGTCTCTGCGTCTCAGAGTCTCTGCGTCCCAACGTCTCTGTGTCTCAGAGTCTCTGCGTCTCAGTGTCTCTGCGTCTCAGAGTCTCTGCGTTCCTGCGTCTCAGAGTCTCTTCGTCTCAGTGTCTCTGCGTCTCAGTGTCCCTGCGTCTCAGAGTCTCTGCGTCTCAGACTCTCTGTGTCTCAGTGTCTCTTCGTCTCAGCGACTCTGCATCTCAGTGTCCCTGCATCTCAGTGTCTCTGCGTCTCAGAGTCTCTGCGTCTCAGACTCTCTTCGTCTCAGTGTCTCTGCGTCTCAGTGTCCCTGCGTCTCAGAGTCTCTGCGTCTCAGCGTCTCTGTGTCTCACAGTCTCTGTGCCTCACAGTTTGAGAGTGGCAGATTTTCAGAGCCTCTGTGTCTCTGCGTCACAGTGTCTCTGCGTCTCACAGTCTCTGCATCTCAGCGTCTCAGAGTCTCTGCGTCTCAGTTTCTCTGCGTCTCAGAGTCCCTGCGTCCCAACGTCTCTGCGTCTCAGTGTCTCTGCGTCTCAGATTCTCTGCATCTCAGTGTCTCTGCGTCTCAGAATCTCTGCGTCTCTGCATCTCAGTTTCTCTGCGTCTCTGCGTATCAGAGTCTTTGCGTCTCTGTGTCTCGGCGTCTCAGTGTCTCTGCGTCTCAGTGTCTCCGCATCTCAGTGTCTCTGCGTCTCACTGTCTTTGTGTCTCAGTGTCTCTGCGTCTCAGATTCTCTGCGTCTCAGTATCTCTGCGTCTCAACGTCGCTGCATCTCAGTGCCTCTGCGTCTCAGTGTCTGTGCGTCTCAGAGTTTCTGCGTCTCAGGGTCACAGAGTCTCAGAGTCTCTGTGTGTCTGAGTTTCAGAGTCTCAGCATCTCCGACTCTCGGTGTCTCTGCGTATCAGAATCTGTGCGTCTCAGTGTCTCTGCGTCTCAGTGTCTGTGCGTCTCAGAGTCTCTGCGTCTCAGTGTCTCTGCGTCACAGAGTCTCAGAGTCTCTGCGTGTCAGAGTCACAGAATCTCAGCATCTGTGACCCTCGGTGTCTCTGCGTCTCAGTGTCTTTGCGTCTCTGAGTCTCTGCGTCTCAGTGTCTCTGCGTCTCAGATACTCTGCGTCTCTGCATCTCAGTGCCTCTGCGTCTCAGAGTCTCTGCGTCTCTGCATCGCAGTGTCTCTGTGTCTCAGAGTCTCTGCGTCTCTGCATCTCAGTGTCTCTGCGTCTCAGTGTCTCTGCGTCTCAGAGTCTCTGCGTCTCAGTGTCTCTGTGTCTCAGTGTCTTTGCGTCTCAGAGTCTCAACGTCTCAGTGTCTCTGCGTCTCAGAGTCTCTGCGTCTCTGCATCTCAGTGTCTCTGCGTCTCAGAGTCTCCGCGTCTCTGCATCTCAGTGTCTCTGCATCTCAGAGTCTCTGCATCTCAGAGTCTCTGATCTTCTGCGTCTCTGCGTCTCAGAGTCTCTGCGTCTCAACGTATCTGCGTTTCAGAGTCTCTGCGTCTCAGAGTCCTTGCGTCTCAGAGTCTCTGCGTCCCAGTCTCTTTGTGTCTCAGAGTCACTGCGTCTCTGCGTCGCAGCGTCTCTGCGTCTCAGTGTCTCTGCGTCTCAGAGCCTCTGCGTCTCTGCGTCCCAGTCTCTCTGTGTCTCAGAGTCTCTGCGTCTCTGCGTCCCAGTCTCTCTGTGTCTCAGAATCTCTGCGTCTCAGTGTCTCTGCGTCTCAGAGTCTCTGCACCTTAACGTCTCTGCGTCTCAGAGTGTCTGCGTCTCAGAGTCCTTGCGTCTCTGCGTCTCTGCGTCGCAGCGTCTCTGCGTCTCAGTGTCTCTGCGTCTCAGAGTCTCCGCATCTCTGCGCCTCAGTGTCTCTGCGTCTCAGAGCCTCTGCGTCCCAACGTCTCTGTGTCTCAGAGTCTCTGCGTCTCAGTGTCTCTGCGTCTCAGTGTCCCTGCGTCTCAGAGTCTCTGCGTCTCAGACTCTCTGTGTCTCAGTGTCTCTTCGTCTCAGTGTCTCTGCGTCTCAGTGTCCCTGCGTCTCAGTGTCTCTGCGTCTCAGAGTCTCTGCGTCTCAGAGTCTCTTCGTCTCAGTGTCTCTGCGTCTCAGTGTCCCTGCGTCTCAGAGTCTCTGCGTCTCAGACTCTCTGTGTCTCAGTGTCTCTTCGTCTCAGTGTCTCTGCGTCTCAGTGTCCCTGTGTCTCAGTGTCTCTGCGTCTCAGAGTCTCTGCGTCTCAGAGTCTCTTCGTCTCCGTGTCTCTGCGTCTCAGTGTCCCTGCGTCTCAGAGTCTCTGCGTCTCAGAGTCTCTGTGTCTCACAGTCTCTGTGCCTCACAGTTTGAGAGTGGCAGATTTTCAGAGACTCTGTGTCTCTGCGTCACAGTGTCTCTGCGTCTCACAGTCTCTGCATCTCAGCGTCTCAGAGTCTCTGCGTCTCAGAGTCTCTGCATCTCAGAGTCTCTGTGTCTCAGTCTCTATGCATCTCAGAGTCTCTGCGTCTCAGTTTCTCTGCGTCTCAGAGTCCCTGCGTCCCAACGTCTCTGCGTCTCAGAGTCTCTGTGTCTCAGTGTCTCTGCATCTCAGATTCCCTGCATCTCTGCGTCTCACCGTCTCTGCGTCTCAGTGTCTCTGCATCTCAGAATCTCTGCGTCTCAGTGTCTCTGCGTCTCAACATATCTGCGTCTCAGTGTGTCTGCATCTCAATGTCTCTGCGTCTCAGAGTCTCACAATCTCTGCGTCTCGGCGCCTCAGTGTCTCTGCGTCTCAACGTCTCTGCGTCTCAGAGTCTCTGTGTCTCAGTGTCTCTGCGTCTCAGTTTCTCTGTGTCTCAGAGTCTCTGCGTCTCAGAGTCTCTGCGTCTCAGAGTCTCTGCGTCTCTGAGTCTCTGCATCTCAGTGTCTCTGCGTCTCAGTGTCTTTGAGTCTCAGAGTCTCTGCGTCTCAGTGTCTCTGCGTCTCAGAGTCTCTGCATCTCTCCATCTCAGAGTCTTTGCGTCTCTGTGTCTCGGCGTCTCAGTGTCTCTGCGTCTCAGAGTCTCTGCATCTCATTGTCTCTGCATCTCAGAGTCTCTGCGTCTCTGCGTCTCAGTGTTTCTGCGTCTCAGAGTCTCTGCGTCTCTGCGTTCCAGTCTCTCTGTGTCTCAGAGTCTCTGCGTCTCTGCGTCCCAGTCTCTCTGTGTCTCAGAATCTCTGCGTCTCAGTGTCTCTGCGTCTCAGAGTCTCTGCGTCTCAACGTCTCTGCGTCTCAGAGTCTCTGCGTCTCAGAGTCCTTGCGTCTCAGAGTCTCTGCGTCTCTGCGTCGCAGCGTCTCTGCGTCTCAGTGTCTCTGCGTCTCAGAGTCTCCGCGTCTCTGCGCCTCAGTGTCTCTGCGTCTCAGAGTCTCTGCGTCCCAACGTCTCTGTGTCTCAGAGTCTCTGCGTCTCAGTGTCTCTGCGTCTCAGAGTCTCTGCGTTCCTGCGTCTCAGAGTCTCTTCGTCTCAGTGTCTCTGCGTCTCAGTGTCCCTGCGTCTCAGAGTCTCTGCGTCTCAGACTCTCTGTGTCTCAGTGTCTCTTTGTCTCAGTGACTCTGCGCCTCAGTGTCCCTGCGTCTCAGAGTCTCTGCGTCTCAGAGTCTCTGTGTCTCACAGTCTCTGTGCCTCACAGTTTGAGAGTGGCAGATTCTCAGAGACTCTGTGTCTCTGCGTCACAGTGTCTCTGCGTCTCACAGTCTCTGCATCTCAGCGTCTCAGAGTCTCTGCGTCTCAGAGTCTCTGCATCTCAGAGTCTCTGTGTCTCAGTCTCTATGCATCTCAGAGTCTCTGCGTCTCAGAGTCCCTGCGTCCCAACGTCTCTGCGTCTCAGAGTCTCTGTGTCTCAGTGTCCCTGCATCTCAGATTCTCTGCATCTCTGCGTCTCACCGTCTCTGCGTCTCAGTGTCTCTGCGTCTCAGTGTCCCTGCGTCTCAGTGTCTCTGCGTCTCAGAGTCTCTGCGTCTCAGAGTCTCTTCGTCTCAGTGTCTCTGCGTCTCAGTGTCCCTGCGTCTCAGAGTCTCTGCGTCTCAGCGTCTCAGTGTCTCACAGTCTCTGTGCCTCACAGTTTGAGAGTGGCAGATTCTCAGAGACTCTGTGTCTCTGCGTCACAGTGTCTCTGCGTCTCAGCGTCTGAGAGTCTCTGCGTCTCAGAGTCTCTGCATCTCAGAGTCTCTGTGTCTCAGTCTCTATGCATCTCAGAGTCTCTGCGTCTCAGTTTCTCTGCGTCTCAGAGTCCCTGCGTCCCAACGTCTCTGCGTCTCAGAGTCTCTGTGTCTCAGTGTCTCTGCATCTCAGATTCCCTGCATCTCTGCGCCTCACCGTCTCTGCGTCTCAGTGTCTCTGCATCTCAGAGTCTCTGCGTCTCAGTGTCTCTGCGTCTCAACATATCTGCGTCTCAGTGTGTCTGCATCTCAATGTCTCTGCGTCTCAGAGTCTCACAATCTCTGCGTCTCGGCGCCTCAGTGTCTCTGCGTCTCAACGTCTCTGCGTCTCAGAGTCTCTGTGTCTCAGTGTCTCTGCGTCTCAGTTTCTCTGCGTCTCAGAGTCTCTGCGTCTCAGAGTCTCTGCGTCTCAACGTCTCTGCGTCTCAGAGTCTCTGCGTCTCAGAGTCCTTGCGTCTCAGCATCTCTGCGTCTCTGCGTCGCAGCGTCTCTGCGTATCAGTGTCTCTGCGTCTCAGAGTCTCCGCGTCTCTGCGCCTCAGTGTCTCTGCGTCTCAGAGTCTCTGCGTCCCAACGTCTCTGTGTCTCAGAGTCTCTGCGTCTCAGTGTCTCTGCGTCTCAGAGTCTCTGCGTTCCTGCGTCTCAGAGTCTCTTCGTCTCAGTGTCTCTGCGTCTCAGTGTCCCTGCGTCTCAGAGTCTCTGCGTCTCAGACTCTCTGTGTCTCAGTGTCTCTTCGTCTCAGCGACTCTGCATCTCAGTGTCCCTGCATCTCAGTGTCTCTGCGTCTCAGAGTCTCTGCGTCTCAGACTCTCTTCGTCTCAGTGTCTCTGCGTCTCAGTGTCCCTGCGTCTCAGAGTCTCTGCGTCTCAGCGTCTCTGTGTCTCACAGTCTCTGTGCCTCACAGTTTGAGAGTGGCAGATTTTCAGAGCCTCTGTGTCTCTGCGTCACAGTGTCTCTGCGTCTCACAGTCTCTGCATCTCAGCGTCTCAGAGTCTCTGCGTCTCAGTTTCTCTGCGTCTCAGAGTCCCTGCGTCCCAACGTCTCTGCGTCTCAGTGTCTCTGCGTCTCAGATTCTCTGCATCTCAGTGTCTCTGCGTCTCAGAATCTCTGCGTCTCTGCATCTCAGTTTCTCTGCGTCTCTGCGTATCAGAGTCTTTGCGTCTCTGTGTCTCGGCGTCTCAGTGTCTCTGCGTCTCAGTGTCTCCGCATCTCAGTGTCTCTGCGTCTCACTGTCTTTGTGTCTCAGTGTCTCTGCGTCTCAGATTCTCTGCGTCTCAGTATCTCTGCGTCTCAACGTCGCTGCATCTCAGTGCCTCTGCGTCTCAGTGTCTGTGCGTCTCAGAGTTTCTGCGTCTCAGGGTCACAGAGTCTCAGAGTCTCTGTGTGTCTGAGTTTCAGAGTCTCAGCATCTCCGACTCTCGGTGTCTCTGCGTATCAGAATCTGTGCGTCTCAGTGTCTCTGCGTCTCAGTGTCTGTGCGTCTCAGAGTCTCTGCGTCTCAGTGTCTCTGCGTCACAGAGTCTCAGAGTCTCTGCGTGTCAGAGTCACAGAATCTCAGCATCTGTGACCCTCGGTGTCTCTGCGTCTCAGTGTCTTTGCGTCTCTGAGTCTCTGCGTCTCAGTGTCTCTGCGTCTCAGATACTCTGCGTCTCTGCATCTCAGTGCCTCTGCGTCTCAGAGTCTCTGCGTCTCTGCATCGCAGTGTCTCTGTGTCTCAGAGTCTCTGCGTCTCTGCATCTCAGTGTCTCTGCGTCTCAGTGTCTCTGCGTCTCAGAGTCTCTGCGTCTCAGTGTCTCTGTGTCTCAGTGTCTTTGCGTCTCAGAGTCTCAACGTCTCAGTGTCTCTGCGTCTCAGAGTCTCTGCGTCTCTGCATCTCAGTGTCTCTGCGTCTCAGAGTCTCCGCGTCTCTGCATCTCAGTGTCTCTGCATCTCAGAGTCTCTGCATCTCAGAGTCTCTGATCTTCTGCGTCTCTGCGTCTCAGAGTCTCTGCGTCTCAACGTATCTGCGTTTCAGAGTCTCTGCGTCTCAGAGTCCTTGCGTCTCAGAGTCTCTGCGTCCCAGTCTCTTTGTGTCTCAGAGTCACTGCGTCTCTGCGTCGCAGCGTCTCTGCGTCTCAGTGTCTCTGCGTCTCAGAGCCTCTGCGTCTCTGCGTCCCAGTCTCTCTGTGTCTCAGAGTCTCTGCGTCTCTGCGTCCCAGTCTCTCTGTGTCTCAGAATCTCTGCGTCTCAGTGTCTCTGCGTCTCAGAGTCTCTGCACCTTAACGTCTCTGCGTCTCAGAGTGTCTGCGTCTCAGAGTCCTTGCGTCTCTGCGTCTCTGCGTCGCAGCGTCTCTGCGTCTCAGTGTCTCTGCGTCTCAGAGTCTCCGCATCTCTGCGCCTCAGTGTCTCTGCGTCTCAGAGCCTCTGCGTCCCAACGTCTCTGTGTCTCAGAGTCTCTGCGTCTCAGTGTCTCTGCGTCTCAGTGTCCCTGCGTCTCAGAGTCTCTGCGTCTCAGACTCTCTGTGTCTCAGTGTCTCTTCGTCTCAGTGTCTCTGCGTCTCAGTGTCCCTGCGTCTCAGTGTCTCTGCGTCTCAGAGTCTCTGCGTCTCAGAGTCTCTTCGTCTCAGTGTCTCTGCGTCTCAGTGTCCCTGCGTCTCAGAGTCTCTGCGTCTCAGACTCTCTGTGTCTCAGTGTCTCTTCGTCTCAGTGTCTCTGCGTCTCAGTGTCCCTGTGTCTCAGTGTCTCTGCGTCTCAGAGTCTCTGCGTCTCAGAGTCTCTTCGTCTCCGTGTCTCTGCGTCTCAGTGTCCCTGCGTCTCAGAGTCTCTGCGTCTCAGAGTCTCTGTGTCTCACAGTCTCTGTGCCTCACAGTTTGAGAGTGGCAGATTTTCAGAGACTCTGTGTCTCTGCGTCACAGTGTCTCTGCGTCTCACAGTCTCTGCATCTCAGCGTCTCAGAGTCTCTGCGTCTCAGAGTCTCTGCATCTCAGAGTCTCTGTGTCTCAGTCTCTATGCATCTCAGAGTCTCTGCGTCTCAGTTTCTCTGCGTCTCAGAGTCCCTGCGTCCCAACGTCTCTGCGTCTCAGAGTCTCTGTGTCTCAGTGTCTCTGCATCTCAGATTCCCTGCATCTCTGCGTCTCACCGTCTCTGCGTCTCAGTGTCTCTGCATCTCAGAATCTCTGCGTCTCAGTGTCTCTGCGTCTCAACATATCTGCGTCTCAGTGTGTCTGCATCTCAATGTCTCTGCGTCTCAGAGTCTCACAATCTCTGCGTCTCGGCGCCTCAGTGTCTCTGCGTCTCAACGTCTCTGCGTCTCAGAGTCTCTGTGTCTCAGTGTCTCTGCGTCTCAGTTTCTCTGTGTCTCAGAGTCTCTGCGTCTCAGAGTCTCTGCGTCTCAGAGTCTCTGCGTCTCTGAGTCTCTGCATCTCAGTGTCTCTGCGTCTCAGTGTCTTTGAGTCTCAGAGTCTCTGCGTCTCAGTGTCTCTGCGTCTCAGAGTCTCTGCATCTCTCCATCTCAGAGTCTTTGCGTCTCTGTGTCTCGGCGTCTCAGTGTCTCTGCGTCTCAGAGTCTCTGCATCTCATTGTCTCTGCATCTCAGAGTCTCTGCGTCTCTGCGTCTCAGTGTTTCTGCGTCTCAGAGTCTCTGCGTCTCTGCGTTCCAGTCTCTCTGTGTCTCAGAGTCTCTGCGTCTCTGCGTCCCAGTCTCTCTGTGTCTCAGAATCTCTGCGTCTCAGTGTCTCTGCGTCTCAGAGTCTCTGCGTCTCAACGTCTCTGCGTCTCAGAGTCTCTGCGTCTCAGAGTCCTTGCGTCTCAGAGTCTCTGCGTCTCTGCGTCGCAGCGTCTCTGCGTCTCAGTGTCTCTGCGTCTCAGAGTCTCCGCGTCTCTGCGCCTCAGTGTCTCTGCGTCTCAGAGTCTCTGCGTCCCAACGTCTCTGTGTCTCAGAGTCTCTGCGTCTCAGTGTCTCTGCGTCTCAGAGTCTCTGCGTTCCTGCGTCTCAGAGTCTCTTCGTCTCAGTGTCTCTGCGTCTCAGTGTCCCTGCGTCTCAGAGTCTCTGCGTCTCAGACTCTCTGTGTCTCAGTGTCTCTTTGTCTCAGTGACTCTGCGCCTCAGTGTCCCTGCGTCTCAGAGTCTCTGCGTCTCAGAGTCTCTGTGTCTCACAGTCTCTGTGCCTCACAGTTTGAGAGTGGCAGATTCTCAGAGACTCTGTGTCTCTGCGTCACAGTGTCTCTGCGTCTCACAGTCTCTGCATCTCAGCGTCTCAGAGTCTCTGCGTCTCAGAGTCTCTGCATCTCAGAGTCTCTGTGTCTCAGTCTCTATGCATCTCAGAGTCTCTGCGTCTCAGAGTCCCTGCGTCCCAACGTCTCTGCGTCTCAGAGTCTCTGTGTCTCAGTGTCCCTGCATCTCAGATTCTCTGCATCTCTGCGTCTCACCGTCTCTGCGTCTCAGTGTCTCTGCATCTCAGAGTCTCTGCGTCTCAGTGTCTCTGCGTCTCAACATATCTGCGTCTCAGTGTGTCTGCATCTCAATGTCTCTGCGTCTCAGAGTCTCACAATCTCTGCGTCTCTGCGCCTCAGTGTCTCTGCGTCTCAACGTCTCTGCGTCTCAGAGTCTCTGTGTCTCAGTGTCTCTGCGTCTCAGTTTCTCTGCGTCTCAGAGTCTCTGCGTCTCAGAGTCTCTGCGTCTCAGAGTCTCTGCGTCTCAACGTCTCTGCGTCTCAGAGTCTCTGCGTCTCAGAGTCCTTGCGTCTCAGCGTCTCTGCGTCTCAGAGTCTCTGCGTCGCAGCGTCTCTGCGTCTCAGTGTCTCTGCGTCTCAGAGTCTCCGCGTCTCTGCGCCTCAGTGTCTCTGCGTCTCAGAGTCTCTGTGTCCCAACGTCTCTGTGTCTGAGAGTCTCTGCGTCTCAGTGTCTCTGCGTCTCAGAGTCTCTGCTTTCCTGCGTCTCAGAGTCTCTTCGTCTCAGTGTCTCTGCGTCTCAGTGTCTCTGCGTCTCAGAGTCTCTGCGTTCCTGCGTCTCAGAGTCTCTTCGTCTCAGTGTCTCTGCGTCTCAGTGTCCCTGCGTCTCAGAGTCTCTGCGTCTCAGACTCTCTGTGTCTCAGTGTCTCTTCGTCTCAGTGACTCTGCGTCTCAGTGTCCCTGCGTCTCAGTGTCTCTGCGTCTCAGAGTCTCTGCGTCTCAGAGTCTCTTCGTCTCAGTGTCTCTGCGTCTCAGTGTCCCTGCGTCTCAGAGTCTCTGCGTCTCAGAGTCTCTGTGTCTCACAGTCTCTGTGCCTCACAGTTTGAGAGTGGCAGATTTTCAGAGACTCTGTGTCTCTGCGTCTCACAGTCTCTGCATCTCAGCGTCTCAGAGTCTCTGCGTCTCAGAGTCTCTGCATCTCAGAGTCTCTGTGTCTCAGTCTCTATGCATCTCAGAGTCTCTGCGTCTCAGTTTCTCTGCGTCTCAGAGTCCCTGCGTCCCAACGTCTCTGCGTCTCAGTGTCTCTGCATCTCAGATTCTCTGCATCTCAGTGTCTCTGCGTCTCAGAGTCTCTGCGTCTCTGCATCTCAGTGTCTCTGCGTCTCTGCGTATCAGAGTCTTTGCGTCTCAGTGTCTCCGCATCTCAGTGTCTCTGCGTCTCACTGTCTTTGTCTCTCAGTGTCTCTGCGTCTCAATTCTCTGCGTCTCAGTATCTCTGCGTCTCAACGTCGCTGCATCTCAGTGCCTTTGCGTCTCAGTGTCTGTGCGTCTCAGAGTTTCTGCGTCTCAGGGTCACAGAGTCTCAGAGTCTCTGGGTGTCTGAGTTTCAGAGTCTCAGCATCTCCGACTCTCGGTGTCTCTGCGTATCAGAATCTGTGCGTCTCAGTGTCTCTGCGTCTCAGTGTCTGTGCGTCTCAGAGTCTCTGCGTCTCAGTGTCTCTGCGTCACAGAGTCTCAGAGTCTCTGCGTGTCAGAGTCACAGAATCTCAGCATCTGTGACCCTCGGTGTCTCTGCGTCTCAGAGTCTGTGCGTCTCTGCGTCTCAGTGTCTGTGCGTCTCAGTGTCTCTGTGTCTCAGAGTCTCTGCGTCTCAGTATCTCTGCGTCTCAGTGTCTTTGCGTCTCAGAGTCTCTGCGTCTCAGTGTCTCTGCGTCTCAGATACTCTGCATCTCAGTGCCTCTGCGTCTCAGAGTCTCTGCGTCTCAGCATCTGAGTGTCTGTGCGTCTCAGAGTCTCCGAGTCTCTGCATCTCAGTGTCTCTGCATCTCAGAGTGTCTGCATCTCAGAGTCTCTGATCTTCTGCGTCTCTGCGTCTCAGAGTCTCTGCGTCTCAACGTATCTGCGTTTCAGGGTCTGTGCGTCTCAGAGTCCTTGCGTCTCAGAGTCTCTGCGTCCCAGTCTCTCTGTGTCTCAGAGTCACTGCGTCTCTGCGTCGCAGCGTCTCTGCGTCTCAGTGTCTCTGCGTCTCAGTGTCTCTGCGCCTCAGAGTCTCTGCGTCTCAATGTCTCTGCGTCTCAGAGTGTCTGCGTCTCAGAGTCCTTGCGTCTCTGCGTCTCTGCGTCGCAGCGTCTCTGCGTCTCAGTGTCTCTGCGTCTCAGAGTCTCCGCATCTCTGCGCCTCAGTGTCTCTGCGTCTCAGAGCCTCTGCGTCCCAACGTCTCTGTGTCTCAGAGTCTCTGCGTCTCAGTGTCTCTGCGTCTCAGAGTCTCTGCGTTCCTGCGTCTCAGAGTCTCTTCGCCTCAGTGTCTCTGCGTCTCAGTGTCCCTGCGTCTCAGAGTCTCTGCGTCTCAGACTCTCTGTGTCTCAGTGTCTCTTCGTCTCAGTGTCTCTGCGTCTCAGTGTCCCTGTGTCTCAGTGTCTCTGCGTCTCAGAGTCTCTGCGTCTCAGAGTCTCTTCGTCTCAGTGTCTCTGCGTCTCAGTGTCCCTGCGTCTCAGAGTTTCTGCGTCTCAGAGTCTCTGTGTCTCACAGTCTCTGTGCCTCACAGTTTGAGAGTGGCAGATTTTCAGAGACTCTGTGTCTCTGCGTCACAGTGTCTCTGCGTCTCACAGTCTCTGCATCTCAGCGTCTCAGAGTCTCTGCGTCTCAGAGTCTCTGCATCTCAGAGTCTCTGTGTCTCAGTCTCTATGCATCTCAGAGTCTCTGCGTCTCAGTTTCTCTGCGTCTCAGAGTCCCTGCGTCCCAACGTCTCTGCGTCTCAGAGTCTCTGTGTCTCAGTGTCTCTGCATCTCAGATTCTCTGCATCTCTGCGTCTCACCGTCTCTGCGTCTCAGTGTCTCTGCATCTCAGAGTCTCTGCGTCTCAGTGTCTCTGCGTCTCAACATATCTGCGTCTCAGTGTGTCTGCATCTCAATTTCTCTGCGTCTCAGAGTCTCACAATCTCTGCGTCTCTGCGCCTCAGTGTCTCTGCGTCTCAACGTCTCTGCGTCTCAGAGGCTCTGTGTCTCAGTGTCTCTGCGTCTCAGTTTCTCTGCGTCTCAGAGTCTCTGCGTCTCAGAGTCTCTGCGTCTCAGAGTCTCTGCGTCTCTGAGTCTCTGCATCTCAGTGTCTCTGCGTCTCAGTGTCTTTGAGTCTCAGAGTCTCTGCGTCTCAGTGTCTCTGCGTCTCAGAGTCTCTGCATCTCATTGTCTCTGCATCTCAGAGTCTCTGCTTATCTGCATCTCAGTGCCTCTGCGTCTCAGATTCTCTGCGTCTCTGCATCTCAGTGTCACAGAGTCTCAGAGTCTCTGCGTTTCAGAGTCTCAGAGTCTCAGCATCTCCGACTCTCGGTGTCTCTGCGTCTCAGAGTCTCTGCATCTCAGTGTCTCTGCGTCACAAAGTCTCAGAGTCTCTGCGTGTCAGAGTCTCAGAGTCTCAGCGTCTACGACTCTCAGTGTCACTGCGTCTCAGAGTCTTTGCATCTCAGAGTCTCTGCCTCTCAGAGTCTCTGCGTCTCAGAGTCTCTGCGTCTCTGCATCGCAGCGTTTCTGCGTCTCAGTGTCTCTGCGTCTCAGAGTCTCTGCGTCTCAGTGTCTCTGCATCTCAGGGTCTCTGCGTCCCAACGTCTCTGTGTCTCAGAGTCTCTTCGTCTCAGTGTCTCTGCGTCTCAGTGTCTCTGCGTCCCTGCGTCTCAGTGTCTCTGCGTCTCAGTGTCTCTGCGTCTCAGAGTCTCTGCGTCTCAGAGTCTCAACGTCTCAGAGTCTCTGTGTCTCTGCGTCACAGTGTCTCTGCGTTTCACAGTCTCTGCATCTCAGCGTCTCAGAGTCTCTGCATCTCAGAGTCTCTGTGTCTCAGTCTCTATGCGTCTCAGAGTCTCTGCGTCTCAGTTCCTCTGCATCTCATTTCCTCTGTGTATCTGTATCTCTGTGTATCTGTATCTCTGTGTCACTGTGTATCTGTATCTCTGTGTCTCTGTTTCCCTGTGTCTCTTAATCTCTGTGTCTCTGTGTCTCTGAGTCTCTGTGCCTCGAGTCTATGTGTGTCTGACTCTCTTTGTCTCTGTGTCTCTGTGTCTCTGTGTCTTTGAGTCTCTGTGTCTCAGTGTCTCGATGTCATAGTGTCTCTGTGTCTCTGAGTATCTTCGTGTCCGTGTATCTGTGTCTCAGTGTCTCTGTGTCTCTTTGGCTCTCTGTCTCTGTGCCTCGGTGCCTCTGAGTCTCTGTGTCTCTGTTTCAATGTGTCTCTGAGTCTCTGAGTCTCTGCGTCTCTGTGTCTCTGAGTCTCTGTTGCTCTGTGTCACTGGGTCTCTGAGTCACAGTGTCTCTGTTTCTCTGAGTCTCTGTGTCTCTGATCCTCTGTGTCCCTGTGTCTTGATGTCTCAGTGTCTCTGTGTCTCTGAGTTTTGTGTGTCTGTTACTCTGTGTCTCTGAGTCTCTGAGTCTCTGTGTCTCTGAGTCTCTGTGTCTCTGTTTCTCAGAGTCCCTGTGTCTCTGTGCCTCGGTGTCTCTGTGTCTCAGTGTCTCTGAGACTTTGTGGCTCTGTGCCTCTGTGTCTATGTGTCTCGGTGCCTCTGTGTCTCTGTGTCTATGTGTCTCGGTGCCTCTGCGTCTCTGTTTCTATGTGTCTCTGAGTCTCTGTGTCTCTCTTTCTCTGTGTCTCTACGTCTCTGAGTCTCTTTGTCTCTGAGTCTCTGTATCTCTGTTTCTCTGTGTCTCTGAGTCTCTGAGCCTCTGTGCCTCTGTGTCTCGATGTCTCAGTGTCTCTGTGTCTCTGGGTTTCTGAATCTCTGCGTCTCTGACTCTCTGTGTCGATGTGTCTCTGAGTCTCTGTGTCTCTGAGTCTCTGTGTCTCTGAGTCACTGTGTATCTGTATCTCTGTGTCTCTGTTTCCCTGTGTCTCTGAATCTCTGTGTCTCTGTTTCTCTGTGTCTCTGAGTCTCTGCGTCCCTGTGTCTCTGAGACTCAGTGTCTCTGTGTCTCTGTTTCCCTGCGTCTCTGTGTCTCTGTGTCTCGGTGCCTCTGAGTCTGTGAGTCACATTGTCTCTGAGTCCCTGTGTCTCTGTTTCTCTGTGTCTCTGTGTGTCTGAGTCTCTGTGTCGCTGTTTCTTTGAGTCTCTGTGTCTATGTGTCTCGGTGCCTCTGTGTCTCTGTTTATATGTGTCTCTGAGTCTCTGTGCCTCTCTTGCTCTGTGTCTCTGGGTCTCTGAGTCTATTTGTCTCTGAGTCTCTGTGTCTCTGAGCCTCTGTGTCTCTGTGTCTCTGTGTCTCGATATCTCAGTGTCTCTGTGCCTCTGCGTCTCCGACTCTCTGTGTCTCTGAGTCTCTGTGTCTCTGAGTCACTGTGTATCTGTATCTCTGTGTCTCTGTTTCCCTGTGTCTCTAAATCTCTGTGTCTCTGTTTCTCTGTGTGTCTGAGTCACTGAGACTCTGTGTCTCTGTGTCTCTGAGTTTCTGTGTCTCTGTTTCTCTGTGTCTCTGAGTCTCTCTGTTTCTCTGTGTGTCTGAGTCACTGAGACTCTGTGTCTCTGTGTCTCTGAGTTTCTGTGTCTCTGTTTCTCTGGGTCGCTGAGTCTCTGTGCCTCTGAGTTTTGGCGTCTCTGTTTCTCTGTGTGTCTCAGTCTCTGTGTCTCTGAGTCACTGTGTCTCTGAGTCTCTGTGTCCCTGAGTCTCTGAGTCTCTGCGTCTCTGAGTCACTGTGTCTCTGTTGCTCTGTGCCTCTGAGTCTCTGAGGCTCTATGACTCCGAGCCTCTTTGTCTAGAGTTTCTGTGTCTCTGTTTCTCTGTGTCTCTGAGTCTCTGTGCCTCTGAGTCTCTGTGCCTCTGAGTCTCGGTGTCTCTGTTTCTCTGTGTGTCTGAGTCTCTGTGTCTCTGAGACACTGTGTCTCTGTTGCTCTGTGTCTCTGAATCTCTGTGCCTCTGAGTCTCTGTGTCTCCGTTTCTCTGTGTCTCAGAGTCTCTGTGTCTCTGTTTCTCTGTGTCTCTGTTTCCCTGTGTCTCTCAGTCGCTGTGCCTCTGTTTCTCTTTGTCTCTGAGACTCTGTGTCTCTGTGTCTCTGAGTCTCTGTCTCTATATGTCTCTGAGTTTCTGTGTCTCTGTGTCTCGATGTCTCGGTGCCTCTGTGTCTCTGCGCCTCTGAGTCTCTGTTTCCCTGTGTCCCTGTGTCTCTGTGTCTCGGTGCCTCTGAGTCTCTGAGTCACATTGTCTCTGAGTCACTGTGTCTCTGAGTCTCTGAGTCCCTGTGTCTCTGTGTGTTTGAGTCTCTGTATATCTGTGTCTCGGTGACTCTTTGTCTCAGTGTGTCTGAGTGTCTGTGGGCCTGCGTCTCTGTTTCTCTGTGTCTTGGTGCCTCTGTGTCTCTGAGTCTCTGTGTCTCTGTTTCTATGTGTCTCTGAGTCTCTGCGTCTCTGTGTCTTGTCTCTACATTTCTCTGTGTCTCTGAGTCTCTGTGTTTCCGTGCCTCTGGGTCTCAGTGTCTCTGTGTCTCTGTTTCCCTGTGTCCCTGTGTCTCTGTGTCTCGGTGCCTCTGAGTCTCTGAGTCACATTGTCTCTGAGTCCCTGTGTCTCTGTGTCTCTGAGTCTCTGAGTCGCTGTGTCTCTGTTGCTCTGTTTCTCTGTTGCTCTGTGTCTCTGTGTCTCTGTGTCTCTGTGTCTCTGGGTCTCTGAGTCTCTGTCTCTGTTGATCTGTGCCTCTGATTCTCTGCGACTCTGTGACTCCGAGTCTCTGTGTCTCTGAGTCTCTGTGTCTCTGAGTCTCTGTGTTCCTGTGTCTCTGTGTCTCTGTTTCTCTGTGACTCTGAGCCTCTGTGTCTCTGTGTCTCTGTGTGTCTGAGTCACTGTGTCTCTGTTTCTTCGAGTCTCTGTGTCTCTGTGCCTCGGTGTCTTTGTGTCTCAGTGTCTCTGAGACTCTGTGCCTCTGTGTCTCTGTTTCTATGTGTCTCTGAGTTTCTGTGTCTCTGTTTCTCTGGGTCTCTGAGTCTCTGTGTCTCTGAGTCTCTGTGTCTCTGAGTCTTGGCGTCTCTGTTTCCCTGTGTGTCTCAGTCTCTGTATCTCTGAGTCACTGTGTCTCTGAGTCTCTGTGTCTCTGATGCTCTGAGTCTCTGAGTCTCTGTGTCTCACAATCTCTGTGTCGCTGTTGCTCTGTGTCTCTGTGTCTCTGAGTCACTGTGTCTCTGTTGCTCTGTGCCTCTGAGTCTCTGAGACTCTATGACTCCGAGCCTCTTTGTCTCTGAGTCCCTGTGTCTCTGTGTCTCTGTTTCTCTGTGTCTCTGAGTCTCTGTGCCTCTGAGTCTCTGTGCCTCTGAGTCTCTGTGTCTCTGAGTCTTGGTGTCTCTGTTTCTCTGTGTGTCTGAGTCTCTGTGTCTCTGAGACACTGTGTCTCTGTTGCTCTGTGTCTCTGAATCTCTGTGTCTCTGAGTCTCTGTGTCTCCGTTTCTCTGTGTCTCAGAGTCTCTGTGTCTCTGTTTCTCTGTGTCTCTGTGCCTCGGTGTCTCAGAGAATCTGTGGCTCTGTGTCTCTGTGTCAATGTGTCTCGGTGCCTCTGTGTCTCTGTTCCTATGTGTCTCTGAGCCTCTGTGTCTCTCTTGCCCTGTGTCTCTGGGTCTCTTTGTCTCTGAGTCTCTGTGTCTCTGAGTCTCTGTGTCTCTGTGTCTCTGAGCCTCTGTGTCTTGATGTCTCAGTGTCTCTGTGTTCCTGAATCTCTGCGTCTCTGAGTCTCTGTGTCGCTGTTTCTCTGTGTCTCTGAGTCTCTGCGTCTCTGTGTCTTTGTGTCTCCATTTCTCTGTGTCTCTGAGTCTCGGTGTCTCTGTGTCTCTGAGTCTCGGTGTCTCTGGGTCTCTGTGTCTCTATGTCACCGTGTCTCTGTTTCTCTGGGTCTCTGTGTCTCAGTGCCTCATTGTCTCAGTGTCTCAGAATTTCAGTGTCTCTGTGCCACTGCGTCTCTGCATCTCAGTGTCTCAGTGTCTCAGAATCTCAGTGTCTCTGTGCCTCTTTGTCTCTGTGTCTCAGTGTCTCAGAGTCTCAGTGCCTCTGTGTCTCAGTGTCACCGTGTCTCAGAGTCTCATTTTCTGTGTCTCAGTGTCTCAGAGCCTCAGTGACTCTGTGTCTCAGTGTCTCAGAGTGTCAGTGTCTCAGTGTCTCAGTGTCCCTGTTTCTCATGTCTCTGTGTCTCAGTATCTCAGTGTCTCAGAGCCTCTGTGTCTCAGTGTCTCAGTGTCTCAGAGTCTCAATGACTCTTTGTCTCTGTGCCTCAGTGTCTCTGTGTCTCCGTGTCTCAGTGTCGCAGTGTCTCTGTGTCTCACTGCTTCAGTGTCTCAGTTTATCAGAGTCTCAGTGTCTCTGTGTCTCAGTGTCACAGTGTCTCTGTTTCTCAGTGTCCCAGTGTCTGTGTGTCTTAGTGTCTCAGTGTCGCCGTGTAGCAGAGGCGCAGTGTCTCTGTGTCTCTGTGCCTCTGTGTCTCAGTATCTCAGTGTCTCTGTGTCTCAGAGTCTCTGTGTCTCAGTGCCTCAGTGTCTCATTGTCTCGGTGTCTCTGAGTCTCAGTGTCTCTGTGTCTCCGTATCTCTGAGTCCCCGTGTCTCTGTGTCTCTGCGTCCTTGTGTCTCAGTGTCTCAGTGCCTCTGTGTCTCAGTGTCTCAGTGCCTCATTGTCTCAGTGTCTCAGAATCTCAGTGTCTCTGTGCCTCTTTGTCTCTGTGTCTCAGAGTCTCAGAGTCTCTGTGTTGCTGCGTCTCTGCCTCTCAGTGTCTCAGTGTCTCATTGTCTCAGAGTCTCAGAATGTCAGTGTCTCTGTGTCTCTGTATCTCTGAGTCTCCGTGTCTCTGCGTCCTTGTGTCTCAGTGTCTCAGAGTCTCAGTGCCTCTGTGTCTCAGTGTCACCGTGTCTCAGAGTCTCATTTTCTCTGTGTCTCAGTGTCTCAGTGCCTCAGTGTCTCTGTGTCTCAGGGTCTCAGAGTGTCAATGTCTCAGTGTCTCTGTGCCTCTGTGTCTGTGTCTCAGAGTCTCCGTGACTCTGTGTCTCTGCGTCTCTATGTCACAGTGTCTCTGTGTCTCAGTGTGTCTTGGCTCATTGTCTCAGTGTCTCAGAATCTCAGTGTCTCTGTGCCTCTGTGTCTCTTTGTCTCAGAGTCTCAGAGTCTCTGTGTCTCTGTGTCTCAGTGTCTCATTGTCTCAGAATCTCAGTGTCTCTGTGTCTCTGTGTCTCTGTATCTCTGAGTCTCCGTGTCTCTGCGTCCTGTGTCTCAGTGTCTCAGTGTCTCAGTGTCTCAGAGTCTCAGTGCCTCTGTGTCTCAGTGTCACCGTGTCTCAGAGTCTCATTTTCTCTGTGTCTCAGTGTCTCAGTGCCTCAGTGTCTCTGT
This sequence comes from Carcharhinus amblyrhynchos, assembly GCF_965287045.1. Taxonomy (NCBI): domain Eukaryota; kingdom Metazoa; phylum Chordata; class Chondrichthyes; order Carcharhiniformes; family Carcharhinidae; genus Carcharhinus; species Carcharhinus amblyrhynchos. The sequence goes on from NC_137350.1 coordinate 1,463,897, forward strand.
GTCTCAGGGTCTCAGAGTGTCAATGTCTCAGTGTCTCTGTGCCTCTGTGTCTCTGTGTCTCAGTGTCTCAGTGTCTCATTGTGTCAGTGTCACAGAATCTCAGTGTCTCTGTGTCTCTGTGTCCTTGTGTGTCAGTGTCTCAGTGTCTCAGTGCCTCTGTGTCTCAGTGTCTCTGTGTCTCAGAGTCTCTGTGTCGCTGCGTATCTGTATCTCTGAGTCTCCATGTCTCTGTGTCTCTGCGTCCTTGTGTCTCAGTGTCTCAGAGTCTCAGTGCCTCTGTGTCTCAGTGTCACCATGTCTCAGAGTCTCATTTTCTCTGTGTCTCAGTGTCTCAGTGCCTCATTGTCTCTGTGTCTCAGGGTCTCAGAGTGTCAGTGTCTCAGTGTCTCTGTGCCTCTGTGTCTCAGAGTCTCCGTGCCTGTGTCTCTGCGTCTCTATGTCACAGTGTCTCTGTGTCTCTGTGTCTCAGTGTCTCTTGCCTCATTGTCTCAGTGTCTCAGAATCTCAGTGTCTCTGTGTCTCTGTATCTGAGTCTCCGTGTCTTTGTGTCTCTGCGTCCTTGTGTCTCAGTGTCTCAGAGTCTCAGTGCCTCTGTGTCTCAGTGTCACCGTGTCTCAGAGTCTCATTTTCTCTGTGTCTCAGTGTCTCAGTGCCTCAGTGCCTCAGTGTCTCTGTGTCTCAGGGTCTCAGAGTGCCAGTGTCTCAGTGCCTCTGTGCCTCTGTGTCTCCTTGTCTCAGAGTCTCTGTGTCTCTGCGTCTCTGTGTCTCAGTGTCTCAGTGTCTCAGAGTCTCTGTGTCTCTGTGTCTCTGCGTCTCTACGTCACAGTGTCTCTGTGTCTGTGTCTCAGTGTCTCTTGCCTCATTGTCTCAGTGTCTCAGAATCTCAGTGTCTCAGTGCCTCTGTGTCTCAGTGTTTCTGTGTCTCAGAGTCTCAGAGTCTCTGTGTCGCTGTGTATCTGTATCTCTGAGTCTCTGTGTCTCTGTGTCTCTGCGTCCTTGTGTCTCAGTGTCTCAGAGTCTCAGTGCCTCTGTGTCTCAGTGTCACCATGTTTCAGAGTCACATTTTCTCTGTGTCTCAGTGTCTCAGTGCCTCAGTGCCTCAGTGTCTCTGTGTCTCAGGGTATCAGAGTGTCAGTGTCTCAGTGTCTCTGTGCCTCTGTGTCTCTGTGTCTCTGTGTCTCAGAGTCTCCGTGCCTGTGTCTCTGTGTCTCTATGTCACAGTGTCTCTGTGTCTCAGTGTCTCTTGCCTCATTGTCTCAGTGTCTCAGAATCTCAGTGTCTCTGTGCCTCTGTGTCTCCTTGTCTCAGAGTCTCTGTGTCTCTGCGTCTCTGTGTCTCAGTGTCTCATTGTCTCATTGTCTCAGAATCTCAGTGTCTCTGTGTCTCTGTATCTGAGCCTCCATGTCTTTGTGTCTCTGCGTCCTTGTGTCTCAGTGTCTCAGAGTCTCAGTGCCTCTGTGTCTCAGTGTCACCGTGTCTCAGAGTCTCATTTTCTCTGTGTCTCAGTGTCTCAGTGCCTCAGTGTCTCTGTGTCTCAGGGTCTCAGAGTGTCAGTGTCTCAGTGTCTCTGTGTCTCTGATCCTCCGTATCTCTGTGTCTCTGCGTCTCTATGTCACAGTTTCTCTGTGTCTCAGTGTCTCTTGCCTCATTGCCTCAGTGTCTCAGAATCTCAGTGTCTCTGTGCCTCTGTGTCTCAGAGTCTCTGTGTTTCTGCGTCTCTGTGTCTCTGCGTCTCTGTGTCTCAGTGTCTCATTGTCTCAGTGTCTCAGAATCTCAGTGTCTCTGTGTCTCTGTGTCTCTGTATCTCTGAGTCTCCGTGTCTCTGTGTCTCTGCGTCTTTGTGTGTCAGTGTCTCAGAGTCTCAGTGCCTCTGTGTCTCAGTGTCACCGTGTCTCAGAGTCTCATTTTCTCTGTGTCTCAGTGTCTCAGAGCATCAGTGTCTCTGTGTCTCAGTGTCTCAGAGTGTCAGTGTCTCAGTGTCTCTGTGTCCCTGTTTCTCAATGTCTCTGTGTCTCAGTATCTCAGTGTCTCAGAGTCTCTGTGTCTCAGTGTCTCAGAGTCTCAATGCCTCTTTGACTCTGTGTCTCAGTGTCTCAGTGTCTCTGTGACTCCGTGTCTCAGTGTCACAGTGTCTCTGTGTCTCACTGCCTCAGTGTTTCAGTGTATCAGAGTCTCAGTGTCTCTGTGTCTCAGTGTCTCAGTGTCTCTATTTCTCAGTGCCCCAGTGTCTCTGTGTCTTCATGTCTCGGTGTCGCCGTGTAGCAGAGGCACAGTGTCTCTGTGTCTCAGTGCCTCTGTGTCTCAGTGTCTCAGTGCCTCATTGTCTCAGTGTCTCAGAATCTCAGTGTCTCTGTACCTCTGTGTCTCTGTGTCTCAGAGTCTCAGAGTCTCTGTGTTGCTGCGTCTCTGCCTCTCAGTGTCTCAGTGCCTCTGTGTCTCAGTGTCCGCGTCTCAGAGTCTCAGGCTCTCTGTGTCTCAGTATCTCACTGTCTCTGTGTGTCTGTGTCTCTGTGTCTCAGTGTCTCTGTCTCAGTGTCTCAGAATCTCAGTGTCTCTGTGTCTCTGTGTCTCAGAGTCTCCGTGTCTCTGTGTCTCTGCATCTCTGCGTCTCAGTGTCTCATTGTCTCATTGTCTCAGTGTCTCAGAATCTCAGTGTCTCTGGCCTCTGTGTCTCTGTATCCCTGTATCCCTGAGTCCCCGTGTCACTGTGTCTCTGCGTCCTTGTGTCTCAGTGTCTCAGAGTCTCAGTGCCTCTGTGTCTCAGTGCCACCGTGTCTCAGAGTCACATTTTCTCTGTGTCTCAGTGTCTCAGTGCCTCAGTGTCTCTGTGTCTCAGTGTCTCAGAGTGTCAGTGTCTCAGTGTCTCTGTGTCTCTGTTTCTCAATGTCTCTGTGTCTCAGTATCTCAGTGTCTCCGAGTCTCTGTGTCTCTGTTTGTCAGTGTTTCAGATTCTCTGTGTCTCTGTGACTCTGTGTCTCAGTGTCTCAGAGTCTCAGTGTCTCTGAGTCTATGCTTCTCAGTGTCTCAGTGTCTCAGTGTCTCAATGTCTCTGTGTTTCTGTTCCTCAGTGACTCTGTGTCTCTGTGTCTCAGAGCCTCAGTGTCTCTGTGTCTCAGTGTCTCAGTGTCTCAGAGCCTCTATGTCTCTGTGTCTCTTTGACTCTGTGTCTCTGCGCCTCTGTGTCTCAGTGTCTCAGAGTTGCAATGACTCTGTGTATCTGTGCCGCAGTGTCTCAGTGTCTCAAAGTCTCTGTGTCTCAGTGTCTCAGTGTCTCTGTGTCTGAGTGGCTCTGTGCCTCAGTGTCTCAGAGTCTCTGTGTCTCAGTGTCTCATTGTCTCTGTGCCTCAGTGTCTCAGTGTCTTAGTGTCTCGGTGTCTCAGTGTCTCATTTTCTCTCTGTCTCTGGCTCTCAGTGTCTCAGTGTCTCCTTTTCTCGGCGTCTCAGAATCTCAGCGTCTCTGTGGCTCAGTGTCTCTGTGTCTCAGTGTCTAGTGTCTCAGAGTCTCTGTGTCTCTGTCCATCTGTGTCTCAGTGTCTCTGAGTCTCTGTCTCTCTGTCCCTCTGTGTCTCAGTGTCTCAGTCTCTCAGTCTCTCAGTGTCTCTCTGTCTGAGTCTCAATGTCTCAGAGTCTCAATGTTTCAGTGTCTGTTTCTCAGTGTCTCTGTGTCTCAGTGTCTCAGTGCCTCAGAGTCTCAGTGTCTCTGTGTATCAGTGTCTCAGTGTCTCAGAGTCTCAATGCCTCTTTGTCTCTGTGTCTCAGTGTCTCAGTGTCTCATTGTCTCAGAGTCTCTGTTTCTCAGTGTCTCAGAGTCTCAGTGTCTCTGTCTCACTGTTTATGAGTGTCTCTGTGCCTCAGTGTCTCAGAGTCTCAATGTCTCTGTGTCTCAGTGTATCAGTGTCTCAGTGTATCAGTGCCTCAGAGTCTCTGTTTCTCAGTGTCTCAGATTCTCAGTGTCTCTGTCTCTCTGTTTCTGAGTGTCTCTGTGCCTCAGTGTCTCTGTGTCTCAGAGTCTCAGTGTCTCAGAGTCTCTGTGTCTCTGTCCCTCTGTGTCTCAGTGTCTCAGTCTCTCAGTGTCTCTCTGTCTCAGAGTCTCAATGTCTCAGAGTCTCAATGTCTCAGTGTCTGTTTCTCAATGTCTCTGTGTCTCAGTGTCTCAGTGCCTCAGAGTCTCAGTGTCTCTGTGTCTCTGCGTCTCAGTGTTTCAGTGTCTCAGTGTATCAAAGTCTCTGTTTCTCAGTGTCTCAGTGTCTCAGAGTCTCAGTGTCTCTGTCTCTCTGTTTCTGAGTGTCTCTGTGCCTCAGTGTCTCAGAGTCTCAATGTCTCTGTGTCTCAGTATCTCAGTGTCTCAGTGTCTCAGTGTATCAGTGCCTCAGAGTCTCAGTGTCTCAGTGTCTCATTGTCTCAGAGTCTCTGTTTCTCAGTGTGTCAGATTCTCAGTGTCTCTGTCTCTCTGTTTCTGAGTGTCGCTGTGCCTCAGTGTCTCAGAGTCTCAGTGTCTCAGTGTCTCCATGTCTCAGAGTCACAATGTCACTTTGTCTCTGTGTCTCTGTGTCTCCGTGTCTCAGAGTTGCAATGTCTCTGTGTCTCTGTGCCTCTGTGTCTCAGTGTCTCAGTGTCTCAAAGTCTCTGTGTCTCAGTGTCTCAGTGTCTCTGAGTCTCAGTGACTCAGTGTTTCAGTGTCACTGTGTCTCAGTGTCTCATTGTCTCAGAGTCTCTGTTTCGCAGTGTCTCAGATTCTCAGTGTCTCTGTCTCTCTGTTTCTGAGTGTCTCTGTGCCTCAGTGTCTCAGAGTCACAGTGTCTCAGTGGCTCAGTGTCTCAGAGTCACAGTGTCACTTTGTCTCTGTGTCTCTGTGTCTCCGTGTCTCAGAGTTGCAATGTCTCTGTGTCTCTGTGCCTCTGTGTCTCAGTGCCTCAAAGCCTCTGTGCCTCAGTGTCTCAGTGTTCTGAGTCTCAGTGTCTCTGTGCCTCAGTGTCTCAGAGTCTCTGTGTCTCTGTGTCTCTGTGCCTCAGTGTCCCATTGTCTCTGTGCCTCAGTGTCTCAGATTCTCAGTGTCTTAGTGTCTCTGTGTCTCAGTGTCTCATTTTCTCTCTGTCTCTGGCTCTCAGTGTCTCTGTGTCTCCTTTTCTTAGCGTCTCAGAATCTCAGTGTCTCTGTGGCTCAGTGCCTCTGTGTCTCAGTGTCTAGTGTCACAGTGTCTCAGAGTCTCTGTGTCTCTGTCCATCTGTGTCTCAGTGTCTCTGAGTCTCTGTGTCTCTGTCCCTCTGTGTCTCAGTCTCTCAGTGTCTCTCTGTCTCAGAGTCTCAATGTCTCACAGTCTCAATGTCTCAGTGTCTGTTTCTCAATGTCTCTGTGTGTCAGTGTCTCAGTGCCTCAGAGTCTCAGTGTCTCTGTGTCTCTGCGTCTCAGTGTTTCAGTGTCTCAGTGTATCAAAGTCTCTGTTTCTCAGTGTCTCAGTGTCTCAGAGTCTCAGTGTCTCTGTCTCTCTGTTTCTGAGTGTCTCTGTGCCTCAGTGCCTCAGATTCTCAATGTCTCTGTGTCTCAGTGTCTCAGTGTATCAGTGCCTCAGAGTCTCAGTGTCTCAGTGTCTCTGTGTCTCAGTGTCTCATTGTCTCAGAGGCTCTGTTTCTCAGTGCCTCTGTCTCTCTGTTTCTGAGTGTCTCTGTGCCTCAGTGTCTCAGTGTCTCAGAGTCTCAGTGTCTAAGTGTCTCAGAGTCACAATGTCACTTTGTCTCTGTGTCTCTGTGTCTCCGTGTCTCAGAGTCGCAATGTCTCAGTGTCTCTGTGCCTCTGTGTCTCTGTGCCTCTGTGTCTCTGTGTCTCAGTGTCTCAGTGTCTGTTACTCAGTCTCTGTGTGTCACTTTTTCTCAGTGTCTCAGTGTCTCAGGGTCTCTGGTTCTCTGGGTCTCAGTGTCTCAGTGTCTCCGATTCTCAGTGTTTCAGTGCCTCAGTGTATCTGAATTTCAGTGTCTATGTGTCTCTGTGTCTGAGTGTCTCAGTGTCTCAGAGTCTCTGTTTCTCAGTGTCTCAGTGTCTCAGAGTCTCAGTGTCTCTGTCTCTCTGTTTCTGAGTGTCTCTGTGCCTCAGTGTCTCAGTGTCTCAGAGTCTCTGTGTCTCAGTGTCTCGGAGTCTCAGTGTCTCAGTTTCTCGGTGTCTCTGTGTCTCTGTGTCTCAGAGTATCTGTGTCTCAGTGTCTTAGTGTCTCTGTGTCTCAGTGACTCAGAGTCTCACTGTCTCTGTGTCTCAGTGTCTCATTGTCTCAGTGTCTCAGAATCTCAGTGTCTCTGTGTCTCAGTGCCTCAGTGTCTCAGTGTCACTGTGTCTCAGAGTCTCAGGCTCTCTGTGTCTCAGTGTCTCACTGTCTCACTGTCTCTGTGCCTCACTGTCTCTGTGTCTCTGTGTCTCAGTGTCTCTGTGTCTCAGTGTTGCAGTGTCTCAGTGCCCCATTGTCTCAGTGTCTCCGAATCTCAGTGTCTCTGTTCCTCTGTGTCTCTGTGTCTCTGTGTCTCCGAGTCTCCGTGTCTCTGTGTCTCTGCATCTCTGCGTCTCAGTGTCTCATTGTCTCAGTGTCTCAGAATCTCAGTGTCTTTGTGCCTCTGTGTCTCTGTGTCTCAGTATCTCTGAGTCTCCGTGTCTCTGTGTCTCTGCGTCCTTGTGTCTCAGTGCCTCAGAGTTTCAGTGCCTCTGTGTCTCAGTGTCACCGTGTCTCAGAGTCTCATTTTTTCTGTGTCTCAGTGTCTCAGTGCCTCAGTTTCTCTGTGTCTCAGTGTCTCAGAGTGTCAGTGTCTCAGTGTCTCTGGGTCTCTGTTTCTCAATGTCTCTGTGTCTCATTGTCTCTGTGTCTCAGAGTCTCTGTGTCTCAGTGTCTCTGTGTCTAAGTGCATCAGAGTCTCAGTGTCTCTGTATCTCTGTGTCTCATTGCCTCAATGTCTCAGTATCTCAGTGTTTCAGGGCCTCAGTGTCTCAGTGTCTCTGAGTCTCCGTGTCTCTCTGTCTATGCTTCTCAGTGTCTTTGTGTCTCAGTGTCTCAGAATCTCAGTGTCTCTGTGTCTCTGCGTCTCAGTGTTTCTGTGTCTCTGCGTCTCAGTGTTTCAGTGTCTCAGTGCATCAGAGTCTCAGTGTCTTGTGTCTCAGTGTCTCAGTTTCTCTGCGTCTCAGTGTCTCAGTTTCTCTGCGTCTCAGTGTCTAACATCTCAGAGTCTCGGTGTCTCTGTGTCTCAGAGTGTCAGTGTCTCAGTGTCTCTGTGTCTCTGTGTCTCAGTGTCACATTGTCTCAGTGTATCTGAATGTCAGTGTGTCTGTGTCTCTGTGTCTCAGTGTCACAGAGCCTCAGTGCCTCTGTGTCTCTGTGTCTCAGTGTTTCTGTGTCTCCGTGTCTCAGGGTCTCAATGCCTCTGAGGGTTTGAAAATAAATAAGTCCCCTGGTCCGGACGGGATTTACCCTAGGATTCTCTGGGAGGCAAGAGAGGTGATTGCAGAGCCTCTGGCTCTGATCTTCAGGTCGTCGTTGGTCTCAGGTATAGTACTGGAAGATTGGAGGATAGCGAATGTTGTCCCATTGTTTAAGAAGGGGAACAGAGACTTCCCCGGGAATTATAGACCGGTGAGTCTTCCTCCTGTTGTGGTCAAGGTTTTAGAAAAAATTATTAGGGATAGGATTTATAGTTATCTGGAGAGTAATGATTGGAGATAGTCAGCATGGTTTTGTAGAGGGTAGGTCGTGCCTTACTAACCTTATTGAGTTTTTTGAGAAAGTGACCAAAGAGGTGGATGGGGGAAAGGCAGTTGACGTGGTATATATGGATTTTAGTAAGGCGTTTGATAAGGTTCACCATGGTAGGCTTCTGCAGAAAATGCAGATGTATGGGATTGAGGGTAATCTAGGAAATTGGATCAGGAATTGGCTAGCAGATAGGAGACAGAGGGTGGTGGTTGATGGTAAATATTCGTCATGGAGTTCAGTTACGAGTGGTGTGCCTCAGGGATCTGTTTTGGGGCCACTGCTGTTTGTAATTTTTATTAATGATCTGGATGAGGGTATAGTTGGGTGGATTAGTAAATTTGCTGATGACACCAAAGTCGGAGGTGTGTTAGATAGTGAGGAAGGGTGTCTTAGTTTGCAGGGAGACTTGGTCAAGTTGCAGAGCTGGGCTGAGAGGTGGCGGATGGAGTTTAATGCGGAGAAGTGTGAGGTAATTCACTTTGGTAGGAATAACAGATGTGTTGAGTATAGGGCTAACATAGAACATAGAACATAGAACACCACAGCGCAGAACAGGCCCTTCGGCCCACGATGTTGCGCCGACCAGTTACAAAAACAATGACCCACTAGCCTATACCAATCCCTTTTCGTCCATGAACCTATCCAGAGATCTCTTAAACGCCCCCAAACTAGACGCATTTACAACTGCAGCAGGCAGGGCATTCCAATCCCTCACCACCCGCTGGGTAAAGAACCTACCCCTGACATCCGTCCTGTAGCTACCCCCCTTAATTTAAAGCCATGCCCCCTCGTGCTAGCTTTCTCCATCCGAGGAAAAAGGCTATCACTATCCACCCTATCTAAACCTCTAATCATCTTATATGTTTCAATAAGATCCCCTCTTAGCCGCCTTCTTTCCAACGAAAACAACCCTAGATCCCTCAGTCTCTCCTCATAGGACCTCTAACGGGAGGACTCTGAATAGTGTGGATGAACAGAGGGATCTAGGTGTATGTGTACATAGATCCCTGAAAGTTGGGAATCAAGTAGATAGGGTTGTTAAGAAGGCATACGGTGTCTTGGCGTTTATTGGTAGGGGGATTGAATTTAGGAGTCGCAGCGTTATGTTGCAAGTGTACACAGCTCTGGTGCGGCCGCACTTGGAGTACTGTGTGCAGTTCTGGTCCCCACATTATAGGAAGGATGTGGAGGCTTTGGAGAGGGTGCAGAGGAGGTTTACCAGGATGTTGCCTGGTATGGAGGGGAGGTCCTATGAGGAGAGACTGAGGGATTTGGGGTTGTTTTCGCTAGAAAGAAGGCGGCTAAGAAGGGATCTTATTGAAACATATAAGATGATTAGAGGTTTAGATAGGGTGGACAGTGATAGCCTTTTTCCTCGGATGGAAAAAGCTAGCACGAGGGGGCATAGCTTTAAATTAAGGGGGGGTAGTTATAGGACGGATGTCAGGGGTAGGTTCTTTACCCCGAGGGTGGTGATGGATTGGAATGCCCTGCCTGCTGCAGTTGTGGATGTGCCTAGTTTGGGGGCGTTTAAGAGATCCGTGGATAGGTTTATGGATGAAAAGGGATTGGTTGAGGTTACAGGATCATTGTTTTTTAACTGGTCGGCGCAACATCGTGGGCCGAAGGGCCTATTCTGCGCTGTAATGTTCTATGTTCTATGTGTGTCTGTGCCTCTGTGCCTCTGTGTCTCAGTGTCTCAGAGTCTCTGTGTCTCTGTGTCTCAGAGTCTCAATGCCACTCTGTCTCTGTGCCTCTGTGTCTCAGTGTCACAGTGTCTCAGTATCTCAGTGTCTCACTGTCTCAGTGTCACAGTATCTCAGAGTCTCAGTGTCTCTGTGTCTCTGTGTCTCAGTGTTTCAGTGTTTCAGTGTTTCAAAGTCTCAGACTCTCAGTGTCACTGTGTCTCAGTGTCTCATTGTCTCTGTGTCTCAGAGTTTCTGTGTCTCAGTGTCTCAGAGATTCAATGTCTCTGTGTCTCTGGGCCTCTGTGTCTCAGAGTCTCTCTGTCTCAGAGTCTCTGTGTCTCTTTGCCTCAGTGTCTCTGTGTCTCTGTATCTCTGTGTCACTGTGACTCAGTGTCTCAGAGTCACATTGACTCTGTATCTCAGTGTCACTGTGTCTCTGTGTCTCAGTGTCTCAGTGTCTCTGTGTCTAACTGCATCAGAGTCTCAGTGTCTCTGTCTCTCTGTGTCTCAGTGTCTCATTGCCTCAATGTCTCAGTGTCTCAGTGATTCAGAGTCTCAGTGCCTCTGTGTCTCAGTGTCTCAGAGTCTCTGTGTCTCTGTGTCTCAGTGTCTCAGTGTCTCAGAGTTTCAACGTCGCTGTGTCTCAGTGTCTCTGTGTCTCAGTATCTAAGTGATTCTGTGTCTCTGTGTCTCAGTGTCTCAGAGTGTCAGTGTCTCAGAGTCTCTCTGTCTCTTTGCCTCAGTGTCTCTCTGTCTCTGTATCTCTGTGTGTCTATGTCACTGTGACTCAGTTTCTCAGAGTCACATTGTCTCAGTGACTCAGAGTCTCAATGTCTCAGTGCCTCTTTGACTCTGTGTCTCAGTGTCTCAGTGTCTCAGAGTCTCAGTGTCTCTGTGTCTCAGTGCCTCAGTTTCTCATTGTATCTGTGTCTCTGTGTCTCAGTGTCTCAGACTCGCTGTGTCTCTGTGTCTCATTGTCTCAGAGTCTCAATGTCTCTGTGTCTCTGTGTCCCAGTGTCTCTGTATCTCCGTGTCTGAGAGTCTCAATGCCTCTGTGTCTTTGTGCCTCTGTGTCTCAGTGTCTCAGAGTCTCTGTGTATCTGTGTCTCAGTGTCTCTGTGTCTTAGTGTCTCAGTGTCTTAGCGTATCAGATTCTGTCTGTCTCTGTGTCTCAGTGTCTCAGAGTCTCAGTGCCTCAGCGTCTCAGTGTCTCTGATTCTCAGTGTCTCAGTGTCTCAGAGTCTCAGTGTCTCTGTGTCTCTGTTTCTGAGTGTCTCTGTGTCTCAGTGTCTTATTGTCTCTGTGTCTCAGTGTTTCAGAGTCTCAGTGTCTCAGAGTTTCAATGTCTCTGTGCCTCAGTGCCTCTGTGTCTCAGTGTCTCAGAGTCTCTGTGTCTCAGAGTCTCTCTGTCCCTTTGCCTCAGTGTCTCTCTGTCTCTGTATCTCTGTGTCTCTGTGTCACTGTGATTCAGTGTCTCAGAGTCTCATTGCCTCAGTGACTCAGAGTCTCAATGTCTCAGTGTCTCAACGCCTCACTGTCTCTGTGTCTCTGTGTCTCAGTGTCATGGTATCTCAGAGTCTCAGTGTCTCCGTGTCTCTTTGTCTCTGTGTCTCAGTGTCTCAGTGTTTCAGTGTTTCAGTGTCTCAGTGTCTCTGTGTCTCAGTGTCTCAGTTTCTCATTGTATCTGTGTCTCTGTGTCTCTGTGTCTCAGTGTCTCAGAGTCTCTGTGTCTCTCTGTCTCATAATCTCAGAGTCTCAGTGTCACTGTGTCTCAGTGTTTCAGAGTCTCAATGTCTCTGTGTCTCTGTGTCCCAGTGTCTCTGTGTCTCCGTGTCTCAGAGTCTCAATGCCTCTGTGTCTCTGTGCCTCTGTGTCTCTGTGTCTCAGAGTCTCTGTGTCTCAGTGTCTCTGTGTCTCTGTGTCTCAGTGTCGCAGTGCCTCAGCGTATCAGATTCTGTCTGTCTCAGAGTCTCTGTTTCTCAGTGTCTCAGCGTCTCAGTGTCTCTGTTTCTCAGTGTCTAAGAGTCTCAGAGTCTCAGTGTCTCTGTGTCTCTGTTTCTGTGTGTCTCTGTGTCTCAGTGTCTCAGAGTGTCAGTGTCTCTGTTTCTCTGCATCACAGTGTTTCAGTGTCTCAGAGTATCAGCGACTCAGTGTCTATGTGTCTCTGTGCCTCTGTGCCTCAGTGTCTCAGTGTCTCTGTTTCTCAGTGTCTAAGAGTCTCAGTGTCTCTGTGTCTCTGTTTCTGAGTGTCTCTGTGTCTCAGTGTCTCAGTGTCTCAGAGTGTCAGTGTCTCTGTTTCTCTGCGTCGCAGTGTTTCAGTGTCTCAGTGTATCAGCGACTCAGTGTCTATGTGTCTCTGTGTCTCTGTGCCTCAGTGTCTCAGTGTCTCAGTGTCTCTGTGTCTCAGTGTCACATTGTCACATTGTCTCAGTGTCTCAGAATCTCAGTGTTTCTGTGTCTCAGAGTCTCTGTGTCTCAGTGTCTCAGTGACTCAGTATCTCAGTGTCTCACTGCCTCAGTGCCTCTGTGTCTCAGTGTCACAGTATCTCAGAGTCACAGTGTCTCTGTGTCTCAGCGTTTCAGTGTTTCAATGTCTCAGATTCTCAGTGTCACTGTGTCTCAGTGTCTCATTGTCTCTGTGTCTCAGAGTTTCTGTGTCTCAGTGTCTCTGTGTCTAAGTGTCTCAGAGTCTCAGTCTCTCTGTCTCTCTGTCTCTCTGTCTCTCAGTGTCTCTGTGTCTCAGTGTCTCAGTGTCTTATTGCCTCAATGTCTCAGTGTCTCAGTGTCTCAATATCTCAGTGTCCCGCTGCCTCAGTGCCTCTGTGTCTCAGTGTCACAGTATCTCAGAGTCGCAGTGTCTCTGTGTCTCAGCGTTTCAGTGTTTCAATGTCTCAGATTCTCAGTGTCACTCTGTCTCAGTGTCTCATTGTCTCTGTGTCTCATTGTCTCTGTGTCTCAGAGTCTCAGTCTCTCTGTGTCTCTGTCTCTCTGTCTCTCTGTCTCTCTGTGTCTCAGTGTCTCTGTGTCTCTGTGTCTCAGTGTCTCATTGCCTCAATGTCTCAGTGTCTCTGTGTCTCAGTATCTCTGTGTCTCAGTGTCTCAGTGTCTCAGAGTCTCTGTGTCTCAGAGTCTCTCTGTCTCTTTGCCTCAGTGTCTCTCTGTATCTGTATCTCTGTGTCACTGTGACTCAGTGTCTCAGAGTCTCATTGACTCTGTGTCTCAGTGTCACTGTGTCTCTGTGTCTCAGTGTCTCAGAGCCTCTGTGTCTCTGTGCCGCTGTGTCTCAGTGCCTCTCTGTCTCTGTATCTCTGTCTCTGTGTCAGTATGTCTCAGTGTCTCAGAGTCTCATTTTCCCAGTGTCTCAGGGTCTCTGTGTCTCACTGTCTCAGTGTCTCTGTGTCTCAGTGTCACAGTATCTAGAGTCTCAGTGCCTCTGTGTCCCTGTGTCTCAGTGTTTCAGTGTTTCAATGTCTCAGAGTCTCAGTGTTACTGTCTCTCAGTGTCTCAGTGTCTCAGTGCCTCTGTGTCTCAGTGTCTTAGTGTCTCTGGGTCTCAGTGTCTCAGCGTATCAGATTCTGTCTGTCTCTGTGTCTCAGTGTCTCAGACTCTCAGTGTCTCTGTGTCTCTGTTTCTGAGTGTCTCAGTGTCTCAGAGTCTCAGTGTCTCTGTTTCTCTGCGTCTCAGTGTTTCAGTGGCTCTGTGTATCAGCGACTCAGTGTCTATGTGTCTCTGTGTCTCAGTGTCTCAGAGTCTCAGTGTCTCAGTGTCTCTGTGTCTCTGTGTCTTAGTGTCTCTGTGTCTTAGTGTCTCAGCGTCTCAGCGTATCAGATTCTGCCTGTCTCTGTGTCAGTGTCTCAGCGTCTCAGTGTCTGAGCGCCTCAGTGTCTCTGTTTCTCAGTCTCTAAGTGTCTCAGAGTCTCAGTGTCTCTGTGTCTCAGTTTCTGAGTGTCTCAGTGTCTCAGAGTCTCAGTGTCTCTGTTTCTCTGCGTCTCAGTGTTTCAGTGGCTCAGTGTATCATCGACTCAGTGTCTATGTGTCTCTGTGTCTCAGTGTCTGAGAGCCTCTGTGTCTCAGTGTCTCAGTGTGTCAGTGTCTCAGTGTCTCAGTGTCTCTGTGTCTTAGTGTCTCTGTGTCTTAGTGTCTCAGTGTCTCAGCGTATCACATTCTGCCTGTCTCTGTGTCTCAGTGTCTCAGCGTCCCAGTGTGTGAGCATCTCAGTGTCTCTGTGTCTCAGTGACTCAGTGTCTCAGAGTCTCAGTGTCTCTGTGTCTCTGTTTCTGAGTGTCTCTGTGTCTCAGTGTCTCAGTCTCTCAGCGTCTCAGTGTCTCTGTTTCTCAGTGTCTCAGTGTCTCTGTGCCTCTTTGTCTCTGTGCCTCAGTGTCTCAGTGTTTCAGCGTCTCAGTGTCTCTGTGTCTCTGTTTCTGAGTGTCTCTGTGTCTCAGTGTCTCAGAGTCTCAGTGTCTCTATTTCTCTGCGTCTCAGTGTTTCAGTGTCTCTGTGTCTCAGCATCTCAGTGTCTCGGTTTCTCAGTCTCTCTGTGTCTCAGAGTCTTAGTGTCACTGTGTCCCTGTTTCTGAGTGTCTCAGTGTCTCAGCGTCTCAGTGTCTCTGTTTCTCAGTGTCTAAGTGTCTCAGTGTCTCTGTTTCAGAGTGTCTCAGTGTCTCAGCGTCAGTGTCTCTGTTTCTCTGCGTCTCAGTGTTTCAGTGTCTCAGTGTATCAGCGACTCAGTGTCTATGTGTCTCTGCGTCTCAGTGTCTCAGCGTCTCAGTGTCTCTGTTTCTCAGTGTCTCAGTGTCTCTGTGTCTCTTTGTCTCTGTGTCTCAGTGTCTCAGTGTTTCAGTGTCTCAGAGTCTCAGTGTCTCTGTGTCTCAGGGTCTCTGTTTCTCATTGTATCTGTGTCTCTGTGTCTCCCTGTCTTTTTGTCTCAGAGTCTCAGTGTCTCTGTGTCTCAGTGTTTCAGAGTCTCAATGTCTCTGTGTCTCTGTGTCCCAGTGTCTCTGTGTCTCCGTGTCTGAGAGTCTCAATGCCTCTGTGTCTTTGTGCCTCTGTGTCTCAGTGTCTCAATGTCTCTGTGTCTTAGTGTCTCAGTGTCTCAGTGTATCAGTTTCTGTCTGTCTCAGTGTCTCAGTGTCTCTGTGTCTCTGTGTCTCAGTGTCTCAGTGTCTCAGAGTCACAGTGTCTCAGTGTCTCTGTTTCTCAGTGTCTCAGTGTCTCAGAGTCTCGTTGTCTCGGTGTCTCTGTTTCTGAGTGTCTCTGTGTCTCAGGGTCTCAGAGTCTCAGTGTCTCTGTTTCTCTGTGTCTCAGTGTTTCAGTGTCTCAGCGTCTCAGCGTCTCAGTGTCTCTGTTTCTCAGTCTCTCAGTGGCTCAGACTCTCACTGTCTCTGTGTCCCTGTTTCTGAGTGTCTCAGTGTCTCAGTGTCTCAGTGTCTCAGCGTCTCAGTGTCTCTGTTTCTCAGCGTCGAAGTGTCTCAGAGTCTCAGTGTCTCTGTTTCTATGCGTCTCAGTGTTTCAGTGTATCAGCGACTCAGTGTCTATGTGACTCTGTGTCTCAGTGTCTCAGAGTCTCTGTGTCTCGGTGTCTCAGTGTCTCTGTGTCTCTGTTTCTGAGTGTCTCTGTGTCTCAGTGTCTCTGTGTCTCAGTGTTTCTGTGTCTCTGCGTCTCAGTGTTTCAGTGTCTCAGTGCATCAGGGTCTCAGTGTCTATGTGTCTCTGTGTCTCAGTGACTCAGTTTCACTGTGCCTCAGTGTGACAGTGTCTCTGTGTCTCAGTGTCACATTGTCTCATTGTCTCAGAATCTCAGTGTGCCTGTGTCTCAGTGTGTCAGAGTCTCAGTGTCTCTGTTTCTCAGTGTCTCTGTGTCTCAGTGCCTCAGTGTCTCAGAGTCTCTGTGTTTTTGTGTCTCAGTGTCTCTGTGTCTCAGTGTCTCAGTGTCTCAGAGTCTCAATGCCTCAGTGTTTCTGTGTCTCAGTGTCTCAATATCTCAGAGTCTCAGTGTCTCAGTGTCTCAGTGTCTCAGCGTATCAGATTCTTTGTGTCTCTGTGTCTCAGTGTCTCAGTGTCTCAGGGTCTCTGTGTCTCTGTTTCTCACTGTCTCTGTGTCTCAGTGTCTCAGCGTCTCAGTGTCTCTGCGCCTCTGCGTCACAGTGTTTCAGTATCTCAGTGTATCAGAGTCTCACTGTCTCAGTGTCTCAGTGTCTCTGAGTCTCAGAGACAGTTTCTCTGTGTCTCTGTGCCTCAGTGTCTCTGTATCTCAGTGTTGCATTGTCTCAGTGTCCCAGAATCGCAGTGTGTCTGTGTCTAAGAGTCTCAGTGTCTCTGTGTCTCTGTTTCTGAGTGTCTCCGTGTCTCAGTGTCTCAGTCTCTCAGCGTCTCTGTGTCTCTGTTTCTCAGTGTCTCAGTGTCTCTGTGTCTCTTTGCCTCTGTGTCTCAGTGTCTCAGTGTTTCAGCGTCTCAGAGTCTCAGTGTCTCTGTGTCTCTGTTTCTGAGTGTCTCTGTGTCTCAGAGTCTCAGAGTCTCAGTGTCTCTGTTTCTCTGCGTCTCAGTGTTTCAGTGTCTCAGTGTCTCAGAATCTCAGTGTCTCTGTTTCTCCGTCTCTCTGTGTCTCAGAGTCTCAGTGTCACTGTGTCCCTGTTTCTGAGTGTCTCAGTGTCTCAGCGTCTCAGTGTCTCTGTTTCTCAGTGTCTAAGTGTCTCAGAGTCTCAGTGTCTCTGTGTCTCTGTTTCTGAGTGTCTCTGTGTCTCAGTGTCTCAGCGTCTCAGTGTCTCTGTTTCCCTGCATCTCAGTGTTTCAGTGTCTCAGTGTATCAGCGACTCAGTGTCTATGTGTCTCTGTGCCTCAGTGACTCAGTTTCTCTGTGTCTCTGTTTCTGAGTGTCTCTGTGTCTCAGTGGCTCAGTGTCTCAGAGTCTCTGTGTCTCTGTGTCTCAGTGTCTCAGTATCTCAGTGCCTCTGTGTCTTAGTGTCTCAGTATCTCAGCGTATCAGATTCTGCCTGTCTCTGTGTCTCAGTGTCTCTGTTTCTCAGTGACTCAGTGTCTCAGAGTCTCAGTGTCTCTGTGTCTCTGTTTCTGAGTGTCTCAGTGTCTCTGTTTCTCAGTGTCTCAGTGTCTCCGTGTCTCTTTGTCTCTGTGTCTCAGTGTCTCAGTGTTTCAGTGTCTCAGAGTCTCAGTGTCTCTGTGTCTCAGTGTCTCAGTTTCTCATTGTATCTGTGTCTCTGTCTCAGTGTCTCAGAGTCTCTGTGTCTCTCTGTCTCAGTGTCTCTGCATCTCAGTGTTTCAGAGTCTCAGTGTGTCTGTGTGTCTGTGTCTCAGTGTCTCTGTGTCTCAGTGTCTCAGAGTTTCAATGTCTCTGTGTCTCTGGGCCTCTGTGTCTCAGTGTCTCTGCGTCTCAGTGTCTCAGAGTTTCAATGTCTCAGAGTCTCTGTGTCTCATTGTCTCAGAGTCTCTGTGTCTCAGTTTCTCGGTGTCTCAGTGTCTCAGTGCCTCAGTGCCTCAGTGTCTCAGTGTCTCTGCGTCTCTGTGTCTCAGCGTCTCAGTGATTCAGCGTCTCAGTGTCTCAGCATCTCACTGTCTCAGTGTCTCTGTTTCTCAGTGTCTCAGTGTCTCTGTTTCTCAGTGTCTTAGAGTCTCAGTGTCTCTGTGTCTCTGTTTCTGAGTGGCTCTGTTTCTCAGTGTCTAAGTGTCTCAGACTCTCAGTGTCTCCGTGTCTCTGTTTCTGAGTGTCTCTGTGTCTCAGTGTCTCAGCGTATCAGATTCTGTCGGTCTCTGTGCCTCAGTGTCTGTTTCTGAGTGTCTCTGTGTCTCAGAGTCTCAGTGTCTCCGTGTCACTTTGTCTCTGTGTCTCAGTGTCTCCGTGTTTCAGTGTCTCAGAGTCTCAGTGTCTCAGTGTATCAGTTTCTCATTGTATCTGTGTCTCTGTGTCTCAGTGTCTCAGAGTCTCTGTGTCTCTCTGTCTCATTGTCTCAGAGTCTCAGTGTCTCTGAGTATCAGTGTTTCAGAGTCTCAATGTCTCTGTGTCTCTGTGTCTTTGTGCCTCTGTGTCTCAGTGTCTCAGTGTCTTAGTGTCTCAGTGTCTCAGCGTATCAGATTCTGTCTGTCTCTGTGTCTCAGTGTCTCAGCGTCTCAGTGTCTCTGTTTCTCAGTGTCTCAGTGTCTCAGAGTCTGAGTGTCTCTGTGTCTCTGTGTCTCTGTTTCTGAGTGTCTCTGTGTCTCAGTGTCTCAGTGTCACAGCATCTCAATGTCTCTGTGTCTCAGTGTCTCAGAGTCTCAGTGTCTCTGCGTCTCTGTGTCTCAGTGTTCAGCGTCTCAGTGTCTCTGCATCTCTGCGTCTCAGTGTTTCAGTATCTCAGTGTATCAGAGTCTCATGTCTCAGTGTCTCAGTGTCCCAGAGTCTCTGTGTCTCTGTTTCTGATTGTCTCTGTGTCTCAGTGTCTCAGTGACTTAGAGTCTCAGTGTCTCTGTGTCTCTGCGTCTCAGTTTTTCAGTGTCTCAGTGTATCAGAGTCTCAGTGTCTATGTGTCTCTGTGTCTCAGTGACTCAGTTTCTCTGTGTCTCTGTGCCTCAGTGCCTCAGTGTCTCTGTGTCTCTGTGTCTCAGTGTCACATTGTCTCAGTGTCTCAGAATCTCAGTGTGCCTGTGTCTCAGTGTCTCAGAGTCTCAGTGTCTCAGAGTCTCAGTGTCTCTGTGTCTCTGTTTCTCAGTGTCTCTGTGTCTCAGTGCCTCAGTGTCTCAGAGTCTCTGTGTTTCTGTGTCTCAGTGTCTC
This sequence comes from Carcharhinus amblyrhynchos, assembly GCF_965287045.1. Classification (NCBI taxonomy): domain Eukaryota; kingdom Metazoa; phylum Chordata; class Chondrichthyes; order Carcharhiniformes; family Carcharhinidae; genus Carcharhinus; species Carcharhinus amblyrhynchos. Next base: position 1,482,066 of record NC_137350.1, read on the forward strand.
AGAGTCTCTGTGTCTCTGTTTCTCAGTATCTCTGTGTCTCAGTGCCTCAGTGTCTCAGAGTCTCTGTGTTTCTGTGTCTCAGTGTCTCAGAGTCTCTGTGTCTCAGTGTTTCAGAGTCTCAATGCCTCTGTGTCTCTGTGTCTCAGTGTCTCAGTGTCTCTGTGTCTCAGTGTCTCAGGGTCTCAGAGTCTCTATGTCTCTGTTTCTCACTGTCTCTGTGTCTCAGTGTCTCAGCGTCTCATTGTCTCTGCGTCACAGTGTTTCAGTATCTCAGTGTATCAGAGTCTCACTGTCTCAGTGTCTCAGTGTCTCTGAGTCTCAGAGACAGTTTCTCTGTGTCTCTGTGCCTCAGTGTCTCAGTGTCTCTGTATCTCAGTGTTGCATTGTCTCAGTGTCCCAGAATCTCAGTGTGTCTGTGTCTCAGTGTCTCTGTGTCTCTGTGTCTCTTTCTCTGTGTCTCAGTGTTTCAGCGTCTCTGTGTCGCTGAGTCTCAGTGTCTCTCTGTCTCAGTGTCTCTGTGCCACAGTGTCTCAGAGTCTCTGTGTCTCTGTGTCTCTGTGTCTCAATGTCTCAGTTTCTCTGTGTCTCAGTGTCTCCGTATCTCAGTGCCTCAGTGTCTCAGATACTCTGTGTCTTTGTGTCTCAGTTTCTCTGATTCTCTGTGTCTCAGTGTCTCAATGCCTCAGTGTCTCAGTGTCTCAGTGTTTCTGTGTATCTGTGTCTCAGTTCTCTGTTTCTCAGTGCCTCTGTGTCTCAGTGTCTCAGAGTCTCAGTGCCACTTTGTATCTGTGTCTCAGTGTCTCAGTGGTGTCTCAGAGTCTCAATGTCTCTGTGTCTCAGTGTCTCCGTGTCTCAGAGTCGCAATGTCTCTGTGTCTCTGTGTCTCAGTGTCTCAGTGTCTCAGACTCTCAGTGTCTCTGTTCTCTGTGTCTCAGTGTTTCAGCATCTCTGTGTCTCAGAGTCTCAGTGTCTCTGTGTCTCTGTTTCTCAGTGTCTCTGTGTCTCAGTGCCTCAGTGTCTCAGAGTCTCTGTATTTCTGTGTCTCAGTGTCTCTGAGTCTCTGTGTCTCAGTGTCTCTGTGTCTCAGTTTCTCTGAGTCTCTGTGTCTCAGTGTCTCAATGCCTCAGTGTCTCAGTGTTTCTGTGTATCTGTGTCTCAGTTTCTCCGTTTCTCAGTGTTTCAGCATCTCAGAGTCTCAGTGTCTCTTTGTATCTGTGTCTCAGTGTCTCAGTGTCTCTCTGTCTCAGTGTCTCAGTGTCTCAGGGTCATTCTGTCTCTTTGCCTCAGTGCCTCTCTGTCTCTTTATCTCTGTGTCACTGTGACCCAGTGTCTCAGAGTCTCAGTGACTCTGAGTCTCAATGTCACTTTGTCTCTGTGACTCTAAGTCTCTGTGTTTCTGTGTTGCTGTGTCTCAGTGCCTCTCTGTCTCTGTATCTCTGTGTCTCTGTGTCACTGTGTCTCAGTGTCTCAGAGCCTCCTTGTCCCAGTGTCTCAGAGTCTCAGTGTCTCACTGTCTCAGTGTCTCTGTGTCACAGTGTCACAGTATCTCAGAGTCTCAGTGTCTCAGAGTCTCAGTGTCTCAGTGTCTCAGTGTCTAAGTGTCTCAGACTCTCTGTGTCTCTGTGTCTCTTTCTCTCAGTGTCTCTGTGTCTCTGTGTCTCAGTGTCTCAATGCCTCATTGTCTCAGTGTCTCAGTGTTTCAGAGTCTCAGTGTGTCTGTGTCTCTGTGTCTCAGAGTTTCAATGTCTCTGTGTCTCTGGGCCTCGGTGTCTTAGTGTCTCTGTGTCTCAGAGTTTCAATGTCTCAGAGTCTCTGTGCCTCTGTGTCTCATTGTCTCAGAGTCTCAGTGCCTCTGTGTCTCAGTTTCTCTGTGCCTCAGTGTCTCAGTGTGTCAGTGCCTCAGTGTCTCAGTGTCTCTGCATCTCTGTGTCTCAGTGTCTCAGTGTTTCAGTGTCTCAGTGTCTCTGTGTCCCAGAGTCTCTCTACCTCGGTGTCTCAGTGTCTCAGAGTTTCAGTGACTCTGAGTCTCTGTGTCTCTGTGCCTCAGAGTCTCAGTGTCTCTGTGTCTCATTGTCTCAGAGTCTCAGTGACTCTGTGTCTCTGTGTCTCAGTGCCTCTGTGTCTCAGTGTCTCTGATTCTCAGTGTCTCAGAGTCTCTGTGTCTCAGAGTCTCTCAGTCTCTTTGCCTCCGTGTCTCTCTGTCTCTGTATCTCTGTGTCTCTGTGTCACTGTGACTCAGTGTCTCTGAGTCTCATTGCCTCAGTGACTCAGGGTCTCAATGTCTCAGCGCCTCAACGTTTCAGTGTCTCTGTGTCTCAGTGTCACAGTATCTTAGAGTCTCAGTGTCTCCGTGTCTCTTTGACTCTGTGTCTCAGTGTCTCAGTGCCTCAGTGTCTCAGTGTCACAGAGTCTCTGTGTCTCAGTGTCTCAGTGTCACAGAATCTCTGTTTCTCAGTGTCTCAGTGGCTCAGTGTCTCTGTGTCTCAGTGTCACAGAGTCTCGGTGTCTCTGTGTCTGTGTTTCAGTGTTTCAATGTCTCAGAGTCTCAGTGTCACTGTGTCTCAGCGTCTCTGTGCTTCAGTGTCTCAGAGTCTCATTGTCTCAGTGTCTCAGCATCTCAGTGTCTCACTGTCTCAGTGTCTCTGTGTCTCAGTGTCACAGTATCTCAGAGTCTCAGTGTCTGTGTTTCAGTGTTTCAATGTCTCAGAGTCTCAGTGTCACTTTATCTCAGCGACTCAGTGTCTCATTGTCTCTGCGTCTCAGAGTTTCAGTTTCTCAGGGTCTCTGTGTCTAAGTGTCTCAGAGTCTCAGGGTCTCTGTCTCTCTGTCTCCCTCTGTCTCAGTGTCTTAGTGTCTCTGTGTCTCTGTGTCTCAGTGTCTCATTGTCTCAGTGTCTCAGTGTTTGAGAGTCTCAGTGTCTGTGTGTCTCTGTGTCTCAGTGTCTCTATATCTCAGTGTCTCAGATTTTCAATGTCTCTGTGTCTCTGGGCCTCTGTGTCTCTGTGTCTCAGTCTCTCAGTGTCTCTGTGTCACAGTTTCTCTGTGTCTCTGTGTCTCATTGTCTCAGAGTCTCAGTGTCTCTGTGTCACAGTTTCTCTGTGTCTCTGTGTCTCAGTTTCTCAGTGTCTCAGTGTGTCAGTGCTTCAGTGACTCAGTGTCTCTGTGTCTCAGTGTCTCAGAGTCTCAATGTCTCTGTGTCTCTGGGCCTCTGTGTCTGTTTCTCTGTGTCTCAGTGTATCAGTGTCTCAGACTCTCTGTGTCTCAGTGACTCAGTTTCTCTGTGTCTCTGTGCCTCAGTGTCTCTGTGTCTCAGTGTCGCATTGTCTCAGTGTCTCAGAATCTCAGTGTGTCCGTGTCTCCGTGTTTCAGCTTCCCTGCGTCTCTGAGTCTCAGTGTCTCTCTGCCTCAGTGTCTCTGTGTCTCAGTGTCTCTGTGTCTCTGTGTCTCCGTGTCTCAGAGTCGCAATGTCTCTGTGTCTCTGTGCCTCTGTGTCTCAGTGTCTCAGAGTCTCAGTGTCTCTGTGTCTCTGTTCTCTGTGTCTCAGTGTTTCAGTGTCTCTGTGTCTCTGAGTCTCAGTGTCTCTCTGTCTCAGTGTCTCTGTGCCACAGGTTCTCAGTGTCTCTGTGTCACAGTGTCTCTGTATCTCAGTGCCTCAGTGACTCAGAGTCTCAGTGTCTCTGTGTATCAGTGTCTCAGTTTCTCTGTGTCTCTGTGTCTCAGTGTCTCAGTGTCTCAATGCCTCAGTGTCTCAGTGTTTCAGTGTTTCTGTGTATCTGTGTCTCAGTTTTTCTGTGTCTCTGTGTCTCTGTGTCTCAGTGTCTCATTGTCTCAGTGTCACAGTGTCACAGAGTCTCAGTGTCTGTGTCTCAGTGTTTCAGTGTTTCAATGTCTCAGAGTCTCAGTGTCACTGTGTCTCAGTGTCTCAGTGTCTCATTGTCTCTGTGTCTCAGAGTCTCACTGTCTCTGTCACTCTGTGTCTCAGTGTCTCTGTGTCGCTGTGTCTCAGAGTCTCTGTGTCTCTGTGTCTCAGTGTCTCTGTCTCAGGGTCTCTGGGTCTCTGTGTCTCAGTGTCTCAGTGTCTCGGTGTCTCTGTTTCTCAGTGTCTCAGTGTCTCAATATCTCAGGGTCTCTGAGTCTCTGTGTCTCAGTGCCTCAGTGTCTCAATGTCTCAGGGTCTATGAGTCTCTCTGTCTCAGTGTCTTTGAGTCTCAATGTCTCAGGGTCTCTGGGTCTCAGTGTCTCTGGGTCTCAGGGTCTCTTGTTCTCAGGGTGTCAGGTTCTCTTGCTCTCTGGGTCTCTGTGTCTCAATGTCTCAGGGCTTCTCGGTCTCAGGATCTCTGGGTCTTTGTGTCTCAGGGTCTCTGGGACTCTGTGTCTCAGTGTCTCTTGCTCTCTGTGTCTCAGTGTCTCATTGTCTCTGGTTCTCTGGGTCTCAGGGTCTCAGTGTCCCTGGGTCTCAGGGTTTCCGGGTCTCAGTGTCTCAGTGTCTCAGTGTCTCACCGTCTCTGGGTCTCTGGGTCTCGGTGCCTCAGTGTCTCAGTGTCTCAATGTCTCTGGGTCTCTGTATCTCAGTGTCTAATGTTTCAGTGTCTCTGGGTCTCGGTGTCTCTGGGTCTTTGTGTCTCAGTGTCTGAATGCCTCAGGGTCTCTGAGTCTCAGGGACCCAGAGACCCTGAGACCCAGAGACCCTGATACATTGAGACATTGAGACACTGAGACATTGAGACACTGAGACACTGAGACCCAGAGACCCTGAGACATTGAGACACTGTGACATTGTGACACAGAGACCCAGAGACCAAATGACCCTGAGTCCCAGAGACTCTTATACGTTGACACACTGAGACACTGAGACACAGAGACCTAGAGACCCTGAGACATTGAGAAACTGAGACACTGAGACTTTGAGAAACTGAGACCCTGAGACATTGAGACACTGAGACACAGAGACCCAGAGACACAGAGACATTGAGACACTGAGACACAGAGACCCAGATACATTGAGACTCTGAGACACTGCGACCCAGAGACCCTGAGACATTGAGACACTGAGGCACTGAGACACTGAGACCCAGTGACCCAGAGAAGCTGAGACATTGGGACACTAAGACACTGAGACACAGAGACCCAGAGACCCTGAGTCATTTGGACACTGAGACACTGAGACACTGAGACCGAGAGACCCAGAGACGCTGAGACATTGAGACACTGAGACACAGAGTCCCAGAGACCCAGAGACCCTGAGACATTGAGACACTGAGACACAGAGTCCCAGAGACAAAAAGACGCAGAGACCCAGAGATCCTGAGACACTGAGACCCAGGGACACTGAGACCCAGGGACACTGAGACACGGAGTCCCAGAGAACATGAGACTCAGATACCCTGAGACCCAGAGACCAAGAGACCCTGTGACCCTGAGACTCTGAGACTCAGAGACCCTGAGACCATGAGACACTGAGACAACTAGACACAGAGACACGGAGGCCCAGAGACCCAAAGACCCTGAGAACCTGAGACCCAGAGACCCAGAGTCACTGAGACAGTGATACACAGAGACCCAGAGACCCTGAGACACTGAGACCCAGATAGCCAGAGAACCTGAAACCCTGAGACCAGGAGACCCTGAGACCAAGTGACACTGAGACCCAGAGACCCTGAGACCCTGAGACCTTGAGACCCAGAGTCCCAGTGACCCAGAGACCCTGAGAGACTGGGACACTGAGACCGAAGGGACCCAGAGACCGTGAGATGCTGAGACATGAGTCCCAGTGACCCAGATACCTTGAAAGCCTGAGACACAGAGACACAGAGGCCCAGAGACCCAGGTTCCCCAAGACCCAGAAACCCAGAGACCCTGACTCCCGGAGACCCTGGAACACTGAGACCAGAGAGGCAGAGACCCTGAGGAAATGAAACGCAGAGACCAAGAGACCCTGACACCCAGAGACACTGAGACCCAGAGACCCAGAGACACTGACACCCAAAGACCCAGAGACCCAGAGAGCCTATGACCCAGTAACCCAGAGACCCTGAGACACTAAGACCCAGAGACCCAGAGATCCCGAGACCGCGAGACTCAGAGACCCTGAGACCCTGAGACACTGAGACCCAGAGACCCTGAGACACTGAGAAATTGAGACCCTGAGGCACTGAGACACTGTAAAATGAGACCCAGAGACACCAAGATCCAGAGACCCTGAGACAAAGTGAACAAGAGGCCCTGTGAACCTGTGACACAGTGACCCAGAGACCAAGAGCCCCAGAAAACGAGAGATCCAGTGACCCAGAGACACTGAGACACTGAGACACAGAGACCCAGAAACCCAGAGACTTTGAGACACAAAGACCCAGAGACCAGAGACCCTGAGACACAGAGACTCAGAGACCCTGAGACCCATAGACCCTGAGAAACTGAGACACTGATACACAGAGACCCAGAGACCCATCGACCCTGAGACCCTGAGACACTGAGACTTTGAGACACTGAGACCCAGAGACCCAGAGACCCTGAGACCCAGAGACACTGAGACACAGAGACCCAGAGACCCTGAGTCACTGACACACTGAGACACAGAGACCCAGAGACCCAGAGTCACTGAGACCCAGAGACCCAGATACCATGACACCCTGAGACAGTGAGACAATGAGACACAGAGACCAAGAGACCCTGAGAACCTGAGACCCAGAGACCCAGAGACACTGAGACACAGGGACACTGAGACACAGGGACCCAGAGACTCAGAGATCCTGAGACCTTGAGACACTGTGACACTGAGACAAAGAGACCTAGAGACACTGAGACCCAGAGACACTGAGACACAGGGACCCAGAGACTCGGAGATCCTGAGACCTTGAGACACTGTGACACTGAGACAAAGAGCCGCAGAGACCCAGAGACACTGAGACAATGAGACACAGAGACACATAGACCCAGTGATCCAGAGACACTAAGACCCAGAGACCCAGAGACCCAGTGACCCAGAGACTAAGAGACCCGGAAACCCTGAGACACTGAGACACTGAGACCCAGAGACCTAGAGACACTGTGACACTGGGACACAGAGACCCAGAAATCCAGAGACACTGAAACCCTGAGACACTGGGACACAGAGACCCAGAGACCTGGAGACACAGAGACACTGAGACTTTGAGACACTGAAACCCAGAGACCCAAAGGCCCAGAGACACTGAGACACAGGGACCCAGAGACTCAGAGACCCTGAGACCTTGAGACACAGAGACACTGAGACACAGAGGCCCAGAGGCCCAATGACCCTGAGACACTGAGACTCATAGACCCAGTGACCCAGAGATCCTGAGACACAGTGACCCAGAGACCTTGAGACCCTGAGACACTGAGACAATGAGACCCTGAGACACTGAGACCCATAGACCCAGAGACCCTGAGACACTGAGAGACTGAGACTTTGAGACACTGAGACCCAGAGACCCAGAGACACTGAGACACTGTGACCCAGAGACCCTGAGTCACTGAGACACTGAGAATCAGGGACCCGGAGACCCAATGACCCTGAGACACTGAGGCACTGAGACACATAGACCCAGTGACCCAGAGACCCTGAGATCCTGAGACACTGAAACCCTGAGACACTGAGACACAGAGACCCAGAGAACCAGATATTCTGAGACACTGAGACCCAGAGACCTTGAGACCCTGAGACGCTGAGACACAGAGAGCCAGAGACCCTGAGACACTGAAACCCTGAGACACTGAGACACAGAGACCCAGAGACCCAGATATTCTGAGACACTGAGACACAGAGACCCAGAGACCGAGACCCGCAGAGCCTGAGACACTGAGACCCAGAGACACAGAGCCCCAGACACACTGAGTCACAGAGACCCTGAGACGCAGAGACCCCGAGACCCTGAGACACTGAGAGACTGAGACCAAGGGACCCAAATACCCTGAGACCCTGAGAACCAGAGACCCGGAGCCCAGAGACTCGTAGACCCAGAGACCCAGAGACATTGAGACCCAGAGACCCAGAGACCCGAAGACCCAGAGACCCAGAGAATCAGAGATCCAGTGACGCAGAGACACTGAGACACTGAGGCACTGAGACCCGGAGACCCAGAGACCATGAGACCCAGAGAACCAGAGACCCTGAGACCCTGAGACACTGATACACTAAGACCCAGAGACCCAGAGACAGAGAGACACTGAGACACTGAGGCAATGAGACACTGAGATCCAGAGACACAGAGTCACTGAGACTCTGAGAACCATTGACGCAGAGACCTAGCGACCCTCAGACACCGAGGCCCAGAGACCCAGAGACCCAGTGACCCAGAGATCCAGAGAACAAGAGACACTGAGACACAGAGACGCAGAAACACTGAAACACAGAGACCCAGAGACCCTGGGACCCAGAGATGCAGAGACCCTGTGACCCTGAAACACTGAGACCCTTAGACGCAGAGACCCTGAGACACAGAGACCCAGAGACCTAGAGACGCAGAGACCCTGGGACCCAGAGACTCTGAGACCCTGAGAAAATGAGACCCAGAGACCCCGAGACCCTGAGACACTGAGACACTGAGGCCCAAAGAACCAGAGACCCTGAGAACCTGAGACCCTGAGACACTGAGACACTGAGACCCAGAGCCCCAGAGATCCAGAGACCCTGAGACACTGAGAGACACTGAGCCACAGAGACCCAGAGACACTGAGACAATGAGACCCAGAGAACCTGAGACAAAACGTCTCAGGGTCGCTGTGACTCTGAGACACTGAGACACAGAGAGCCAGAGACCTAGAGACCCAGAGACCCTGGGACCCCGAGACCCCAAGACCCTGAGACCCTGAGGCACTGAGTCACAGAGACCCAGAGACCCAGACATACTGGGATCCAGAGACCCTGAGACCCAGAGACACTGAGACCCAGAGACCCAGAGACCCTGGGACAATGAGACCTTGGGGCCCAGAGACACAGAAATAATGAGACACTGAGACACAGAGACACAAAGACCCAGAGACCCAGAGCCCCTGAGACACTGAGACACAGAGACGCAGAGACATTGAAACACTGGGACACTGAGACCCAGTGACCCAGAGACCCTGAGACTGAGACACAGAGACCCAGAGACATTGAGACACTGGGACACTGAGACTCAATGACCCAGAGACCCAGAGACCAAGAACACCTGAGACCCAGAAACCCTGACACACTGAGATGCAGAGATCCAGATACCATGAGAGATTGATACACTGATCACAGAGACCCAGAGGCACTGAGACACTGAGACCCGGTGACCCAGAAACCCTGACACACTGAGACACTGAGACCCAGAGACCCAGAGACACGGAGACACTGAGACCAAGAGAACCAGAGAGCCAGAGACCCTGAAACCCAGAGACACTGAGACCCTGATACACTGAGACCCAGAGACCCTGAGACACTGAGACCCAGAGACCCAAGAGACACTGAGACCCAGAGACCATGAGCCCCGAGACACTGAGACACGTAGACCCAGTGACCCAGAGACACTGAGACCCAGAGACCCAGAGACACTGAGACCCAGAGACCCTGAGACCCAGAGACCCAGAGATCTTGAGAACCTGAGACCCAGAGACCCAGAGATCTTGAGAACCTGAGACACTGAGACCCAGTGACACAGAGACCCTGAGACACTGTGACCCAGAGACCCTGAGACACTGTGACCCAGAGACCCAGAGACACTGAGACATTGAGACCCAGAGACATGGAGAACCAGAGACCCAGAGACCCAGAGATCTTGAGAACCTGAGACACTGAGACCCAGTGACCCAGGGACTAAGAGACCCTGAGACACTGAGACACAGAGATGCAGAGACCCTGTGACCAATAGACCCTGAGAACCTGAGACCCAGAGACACTGATTCCCAGAGACCCAGAGACCTTGAGACCCTGAGAACCTGAGAACCTGAGACCCTGAGACACTGACATCCAGAGACCCAAAGACCTAGTAACACAGAGACCCAGAGACACTGAGACCCTGAGATACTGAGACACTGAGATCCAGAGACCCAGAGACCCTGAGACACAGAGACACAGAGACCCAGAGGCCCTGAGACCCTGAGATCCTGAGACCCTGAGACACTGAGGCACAGAGACCGAGATACCCAGAGACCCGGAGACCCTGAGACACTGAGATATTGAGACCCACAGACATAGAGAACCAGAGACCCAGAGACCCAGAGGCCCTGAGACACTGAGACCCAGAGACCCAGTGAACCATAGACCCAGAGACCCTGAGACACAGAGACCCAGAGACCCAGAGACCTCGAGACCTAGAGACCCTGAGAAACTGAGAAACTGAGACCCAGAAACTCAGAGACCCTCAGTCCCTGAGAAACTGAGAACTAGAGACCCAGGCACACACAGGCCCAGAGACCCTGAGACACTGACATCCAGAGACCCAGAGACCGAGTAACCCAGAGACCCAGAGACATTAAGACCCTGAGATACTGAGATACTGAGATCCAGAGACCCAGAAGCACTGAGACACTGAGTCACAGAGACCCTGAGACACTGAGACCCAGAGACCCTGAGACACTGAGACCCAGAGACCCAGAGAGCCAGGGACACAGAGACCCTGAGACACAGAGACAGTGAGACCCACAGACCAAGAGACCCAGAGAACCTGAGATCCAGAGACCCTGAGACACTGAGACCCAGAGACCCAGGGACACAGAGACCCTGAGACACTGAGACAGTGAGACCTACAGACCAAGAGACCCAGAGAGCCTGAGATCCAGAGACACTGAGACACTGAGACCCAGAGACACTGAGACGCTGAGAACCAGACACGCAGTGAGCCAGAGATCCTGAGACCCTGAGATACTGAGACACAAAGACAGTGAGCTACAGAGACCCTGAGGCCCTGAAAACTGAGACCCAGAGACCCTCAGAAACTGAGACCCAGAGACCCTGAGACACTGAGACCCTGAGACCCTGAGACACTGGGACACTGGGACACTGAGACCATGAGATCCAGAGACTCAGAGAATCTGAGAGACTGAGACACTGAGACCCTGAGACCCTGAGACACTGAGACCCAGACACGCAGTGAGCCAGAGATCCTGAGACCCTGAGACACTGAGACCCAGAGGCCCAGAGACCCTCAGAAACTGAGACCCAGAGACACAGAGACCCTGAGACCTTGAGACCCTGAGACCCAGAGACCCTGAGACACTGAGACCCTGAGACAATGGGACACTGAGACATTGAGACACTGAGACACTGAGGCCCTGAGCCCCTGAGACACTGAGACACTGAGACTCTGAGACCCCGACACAATGAGACCCTGAGACAATGAGACACTGAGACTCTGAGACACTGAGACAGTGAGACCCTGAGACACTGAGACAATGAGACTCTGAGACCCTGAGACCCTGAGACACTGGGACACTGGGACACTGAGACCATGAGACCCTGAGACCCAGAGAATCTGAGACACTGAGACCCTGAGACACTAAGACACTGAGACCCTGAGACCCAGAGACCATGAGACATTGAGACTGTGCTACCCTGGGACACAGAGTGACTGTGTCCCAGAGACACTGTGGCACTGAGACAGTGAGACCCTGAGAAACTGAGTTAGTGAGACACTGAGACCCTGACACACTGAGACACAGAGACCCAGACACCTTGAGACAATGAGATCCTGAGACACAGAGACCCAGGGACACTGAGACCCTGAGACTCTGAGACCATGAGACCCCGAGACACTGAGAGACTGAGACACTGAGACCCAGAAACCCAGAGACTGTGAGACCCAGGGAACCAGAGACCCTGAGACATTGAGACAATGAGACCCTGAGACACGGAGACACAGAGACGCAGAGACCCTGTGACCCTGAGACACTGAGACCCTGAGACTCTGAGATACTGAGACTCAGAGACTCAGAGACCCTAAGATCCTGAGGCCCTGAGACACTGAGACACTGAGAAAATGAGACACTGATACAATGAGACACAGACACCCTGAGACACTGAGAGACTGAGACCCTGAGGCACTGAGACACTGAGGCACAGAGACCTAGACACCCAGAGACCCAGAGACCCTGAGACACTGAGACATTGGGACCCAGAGACATAGAAAACCAGAGACCCAGAGACCCTGAGACACAGAGACCCAGAGACCTCGAGACATAGAGACCCTGAGAAACTGAGACCCTGAGTCCCTGAGACACTGAGACATTGAGACCTAAAGACTCAGAGACCCTCAGTCCCTGAGAAACTGAGACCCAGAGATCCAGGCACACACAGACCCAGAGACCCTGAGACACTGTCATCCAGAGTCCCAGAGACCTAGTAACCCAGAGTCCCAGAGACAATGAGACCCTGAGATACTGAGACCCAGAGACACTGAGACACTGAGTCACAGAGACACTGAGACCCAGAGACCCTGAGACCCTGATACCCTGAGACATTGAGACACTGAGACCCAGAGACACTGAGACGCTGAGACACTGAGATCCTGAGACACTGAGATCCTGTGACACTGAGACCCAGTGACACAGAGTCCCAGAAACACAGAGGCCAGGGGACCCGGCGACCCTGGCACAGTGACACACTGAGACAGTGAGACACGGAGACCCAGGCACCCAGTGACGCAGAGGCACAGAGACACAGAGACCCTGAGACACTGAGACCCTGAGACAATTAAAAACTGTGACCAGAGATAGAGACCCTGAGACACAGAGGCCCTGACACCCAGAGACCCAGAGACCCCGAGATGCTGAGACCCTGAGGCACTGATACAATGAGACACAGTGACCCAGAGACACTGAGACCCTGAGGAACTGAGACCCTGAGACCCAGAGACACTGAGACCCAGAGACCAAGACACCCAGAGACCCTGAGACCCTGAGACACTGAGACCCAGAAACCCAGAGACCCAGAGACAATGAGACACTGAGAACCAGAGACCCAGAGACCCTGAGACCCTGAGAAGCTGAGACACAGAGACACTGAGACCCAGACACCCAGAGACCCTGAGACCCTGAGACACTGAGACCCTGAGACCCAGAGACACTGAGACCTTGAGACACTGAGACACTGCGACACTGAGACCCTGAGACACTGAGATCCTGAGACCTTGAGACACTGAGACACTGCGACACTGAGACCCTGAGACACTGAGATCCTGAGACCTTGAGACACTGAGACACTGCGACACTGAGACCCTGAGACACTGAGACCCTGAGGCCCTGTTACACTGAGGCACAGAGACCGAGAGACCCAGAGACCCGGAGACCCTGAGGCACTGAGACATTGAGACCCATAGACCTAGAGAACCAGAGAGCCAGAGACCCAGAGGCCCTGAGACACCAAGACCCGGAAACCAGTGAACCATAGACCCAGAGACCCTGAGACCCAGAGACCCAGAGATCTTGAGACATAGACACCCTGAGAAACTGAGGCACTGAGACGCTGAGTCCCTGAGACACTGAGACCCAAGACTCAGAGACCCTCAGTCCCTGAGAAACTGAGACCCAGAGACCCAGGCACACACAGACCCAGAGACCCTGAGACACTGACATCCAGAGACCCAGAGACCTAGTGACCCAGAGACCCAGAGACACTGAGACCCTGAGATACTGAGACACTGAGATCCAGAGACCCAGAGACCCTAAGACACTGAGTCATAGAGACCCAGAGACCCAGGGACACAGAGAAACTGAGGCACAGAGACAGTGAGACCCACAGACCAAGAGACCCAGAGAACCTGAGATCCAGAGACCCTGAGACACTGACACCCAGTGACACTGAGACACTGACACACAGTGAGCCAGAGATCCTGAGACCCTGAGACACGAAGAAAGTGAGCTACAGAGACCCGGAGACCCTGAAAACTGAGACTCAGAGACCCTCAGAAACTGAGACCCAGAGACACAGAGATCCTGAGACCCAGAGACCCTGAGACCCAGAGACACAGAGACCAAGAAACCGAGAGACCCGGACACACTGAGACACAGAGACCCTGAGTCCATGAGACAATGAGACCCAGACACTCAGATACACTGAGACACTGAGACACTGAGATCTTGAGACTCTGAGACACTGAGACAGAGAGACCCAGAGACCCAGAGACAGTGAGACAGTGAGAAACTGAGACCCTGAGACCCTGATACACTGAGACACAGAGACCCAGAGATACTGCGACATTGAGACCCAGAGACCCAGAGACACTGAGACACTGAGACACAGAGACACTATGACACTGAGACACTGAGACCCTGAGACTCTGTGACTCTGAGACTCTGAGACACTGAGACCCAGAGACCCTGAGACCCAGAGACCATGAGGCCCAGACACCCAATGGCCCTGAGACCCTGAGACACTGAGACCATGAGACACTGATACACTGACACCCTGAGACACTGAGACACCGAGACACTTGACACTGAGACCCAGAGAGCCTGAGACCCTGAGACAATGAGACACTGAGACTCTGAGACACTGAGACCCAGAGACCAAGAGACACTGAGACCCTGAGACCCAGAGACTCCGTGACCCTGAGACCCTGAGACACTGAGGCACTATGACCCAGAGACCGAGAGACTTTGAGACAATGAGAACTTGAGACACTGAGACCCTGAGTCACTGAGATGCTGTGGCACTGAGACCCTGAGACCCTGAGAAACTGAGGCACTGAGACCCAGAGACACTGAGACACTGATACCCTGAGGCACTGAGACCCTGAGTCACTGAGACACTGTGACACTGAGACCCTGAGACCGAGAGACCTTGAGACACTGAGACACTGAGACCCTGAGACCCTGAGACCCTGAGACACTGAGACCTTGAGTCACAGAGATACAGAGACACAGAGACCCAGGGACACTGAGACCCTGAGAAACTGAGACACTGAGACCCAAAGACCCAGAGACACAGAGACTCTGAGACACTGAGAACCAGAGACCCAGTGACCCTGAGACCCAGAGACACTGAGACCCAATGACCCAGACACCCTGAGACCCAGAGACAAGAGACCCAGAAACCCTGAGACACTGAGACCATGAGACCCTGAGAAACTGTGACACTCAGACCCAGAGACACAGAGACCCAGAGACCCTCAGAAAGAGACCCAGAGACCCTGGGAACCAGAGACCCAGAGACTCTGAGACACTGAGAACCAGGGACCCAGAGACCCTGAGACACAGAAATCCTGAGACCCAGAGACACTGTGACCCAGAAACCTAGAGACACTGAGACCCAATGACGCCGACACCCTGAGACCCAGAATCCAGAGACCCAGAAACCCTGAGGCACTGAGACCATGAAACCCTGAGGCACTGAGAGACTGAGACACTGAGACCCAGAGACCCAGAGACTGTGAGACCTAGGGACCAAGAGAACTTGTGACACTGAAACACTGAGAACATGAGACACTGAGCCACTGAGACACAAAGACCCTGAGACCCAGAGACCCGCAGACACTGAGGCACTGAGACCCTGAGACACTGAGGCACTGAGACACAGAGACCCAGAGGCCCTGAGACCCTGAGACACTGAGGCACTGAGACTCAGAGACTCAGAGACCCTGAGACCCTGAGATCCTGAGACACTGAGACCGAGAGACCCTGAGACACTGAGACCCTGAGGCCCTGAGACACTGAGACACAGAGACCCAGGGGCCCTGAGACCGTGAGACACTGAGACCCTGAGACACTGAGACTCAGAGACTCCGAGACCCTGAGACCCTGAGGCCCTGATACACTGAGGCACAGAGACCCAGAGACCCGGAGACCCTAATACACTGAGACATTGAGACCCAGAGACCTAGAGAACCAGAGACCCAAAGACCCAGAGGCCCTGAGACACTGAGACCCTGACACACTGGACCCAGTGAACCATAGACCCAGAGACCCTGAGACATAGAGACACAGAGACCTCGAGACCCTGAGAAACTGAGACAATGAGACCCTGAGACACAGAGACACAGAGACCCAGAGACCCGGAGACCCTGAGACACTGAGACATGAAAACCCAGAGACCTAGACAACCAGAGACGCAGAGACCCAGAGGCCCTGAGGCACTGAGACCCAGAGATCCAGTGAACTATAGACCCAGAGACCCTGAGACACAGTGACCCAGAGACTTCGAGACCTAGAGACCCTGAGAAACTGAGACACTGAGACCCTGAGTCCCTGAGACACAGAGACTCTGAGACCCAGAGAATCAGAGACCCTCAGTCCCTGAGAAACTGAGACCCAAGACCCATGCACACACGGACCCAGAGACCCTGAGACACTGACAAACAGAGACCCAGAGACCTAGTAACCCAGAGACCCAGAGATACTAAGACCCTGATATACTGAGACACTGAGATCCAGAGACCCAGAGATACTGAGACACTGAGTCACAGAGACCCAGAGACCCTGAGACACTGAGACCCAGAGACCCTGAGACACTGAGACACTGAGACCCTGAGACACTGAGACCCAGTGACCCAGAGTCCCAGAAACACAGAGACCAGGGGACCCGGCGACCCTGACACAGTGACACACTGAGACAGTGAGACACGGAGACCCAGAGACCCAGTGACGCAGAGGCCCAGAGACCCAGAGACCCTGAGACCCTGAGACACTGAGACCCTGAGACAATTAAAAACTGAGACCAGAGATACAGAGACCCTGAGATGTTGAGACACAGAGACCCTGAGCCCCTGAGACTCAGAGACCCCGAGACGCTGAGACCCTGAGAAACTGAGACCTTGAGACCCTGAGATTCTGAGACCCTGTGACCCTGAGACACTGAGACACTCAGACCCTGAGACACAGAGACACAGAGGCCCAGACACGCAGTGACCCAGAGACTCTGAGACCCTGAGACACTCAGACACTGAGACACTGAGACACGACCCTGAGAAACTGAGACCAAGAGACTCAGAGAGATTGGGAAGCAGAGACCCTGAGACCAAGAGAACCTGAGACCCAGAGACACTGAGACACAGATAAACTGAGACCCGGAGACACTGAGACACTGATAAACTGAGACCCGGAGACACTGAGACACTGATAAACTGAGACCCAGAAACCCTGCGAACGAGAGTTCCAGAGACCCTGAGACTCTGAGACACTGAGACCCTGTGACCCTGAGACACTGAGACACTCAGACCCTGAGACACAGAGACACAGAGGCCCAGACACGCAGTGACCCAGAGACTCTGAGACCCTGAGACACTCAGACACTGAGACACTGAGACACGACCCTGAGAAACTGAGACCAAGAGACTCAGAGAGATTGGGAAGCAGAGACCCTGAGACCAAGAGAACCTGAGACCCAGAGACACTGAGACACAGATAAACTGAGACCCGGAGACACTGAGACACTGATAAACTGAGACCCGGAGACACTGAGACACTGATAAACTGAGACCCAGAAACCCTGCGAACGAGAGTTCCAGAGACCCTGAGACTCTGAGACACTGAGACCCTGTGACCCTGAGACACTGAGACACTCAGACCCTGAGACACAGAGACACAGAGGCCCAGACACGCAGTGACCCAAAGACTCTGAGAACCTGAGACCCTGAGACACTCAGACACTGAGACACTGAGACACAGAGACCCTGAGAAACTGACACCCAGAGAGACTGAGAAGCAGAGACCCTGAGACCAAGAGAACCTGAGACCCTGAGACACTGAGACCCTGCGACACTGGGACACTGAGACAATGAGACCCTGAGAAATTGAGACACTGCAACACTGAAACCCTGAGACCCTGTGACCCTGAGACCCAGGGAACCAGGGACTCTGAGAAAATGAGACACTGAGACACTCTGACCTGAGACACTGAGACCCTGAGAAACTGAGACGCTGAGACACAGAGGCCCTGAGAAACTGACACCCAGAGACCCAGAAACCCTGAGACACTGAGATCCAGAGACAATGAGACCCTGAGAAACTGTGACACTGAGACCCAGAGACACAGAGACCCAGAGACCCTCAGAAACAGAGACCCAGAGACCCTGGGACCCAGAGACCCGGAGACTCTGAGACACTGAGAACCAGGGACCCAGAGACCCTGAGACCCAGAAACTCAGAGACCGAGAGACCCTGAGACCCTGAGACATTGAGACACAGAGACCCTGAGACCCAGAGACCCTGAGACACTGAGACCCAGAGACCCTGAGACACTGAGACCCAGAGACCCTGAGAAACGGAAACACTGAGACCCTGAGACACTGTGACACTGAGACACAGAGACCCTGAGACCCAGACACCCAGTGACCCTGAAACCCTGAGACACTGAGACCATGAGACACTGGTACACAGCGACCCTGAGAACCTGAGACACTGAGACACCGAGACACCGAGACACTGAGACCCAGAGACACTGAGACCCAGAGACAATGAGACCCTGAGAAACTGTGACACTCAGACCCAGAGACACAGAGACCCAGAGACCCTCAGAAACAGAGACCCAGAGACCCTGGGAACCAGAGACCCAGAGACTCTGAGACACTGAGAACCAGGGACCCAGAGACCCTGAGACCCAGAGACCCTGAGACACAGAAACCCTGAGACCCAGAGACACTGTGACCCAGAAACCTAGAGACACTGAGACCCAATGACGCCGACACCCTGAGACCCAGAATCCAGAGACCCAGAAACCCTGAGGCACTGAGACCATGAAACCCTGAGGCACTGAGAGACTGAGACACTGAGACGCAGAGACCCAGAGATCCAGAGACCCAGAGACTCTGAGACCCAGGCACCCAGAAACCCTGAGACACTGAGACCCTGAGGCAATGAGACACTGAGACACTGAGGCCATGAGACTCTGAGACACTGAGACCGAGAGACCCAGAGACCCTGAGACCCAGAGACCCTGAATCACTGAGACACTGAGACACAGACACCCAGGGACACTGAGACCCGAAGAAACTGAGACCCAGATACCCAGAGACACTGAGACCCTGAGACACTGAGACACAGAGACCCTGAGATACTGAGACACTGAGACCCTGAGACACTGTGACACTGAGACACAGAGACCCTGAGACTCTGAGTCCCAGACACCCAGTGAGCCTGAGACACTGTGACACTGAGACACAAAGACCCTGAGACCCTGAGACCCAGACACCCAGTGAGCCTGAGACCCTGAGACACTGAGACCATGAGACACTGATACACAGATCCCCTGAGACACTGAGACACCGAGACACCGAGGCACTGAGAAACAGAGACCCAGAGACCCTGGGAACCAGAGACCCAGAGACTCTGAGACACTGAGAACCAGGGATCCAGAGACCCTGAGACAATGAGACACTGAGACCCTGAGACACTGAGGCCATGAGACTCTGAGACACTGAGACCGAGAGACCCTGAGACCCAGAGACCCTGAGACCCCGAATCACTGAGACACTGAGACACAGAGACCCAGGGACACTGAGATCCGAAGAAACTGAGACCCAGATACCCAGAGACACTGAGACACTGAGACCCAGAGACAAAGAGACCCTGAGGAACTGAGACACAGAGACCCAGAGACACAGGGACCCAGAGACCCTGAGACCCAGAGACCCTGGGACCCAGAGATCCAGAGACTCTGAGACACTGAGTCACTGAGAACCAGAGACCCAGAGACACTGAGACCTGGAGAGCCAGAGACCCTGAGACCCAGAAACCCTGAGACCCAGAGACACTGGGACCCTGAGACCCAGAGACACTGAGACCCTGAGACCCAGAGACACTGAGAACAAACGACCCAGACACCCTGAGACCCAGAGACCAGGGACCCTGAGACACTGAGACCATGAGACCCTGAGACACTGAGAGACTGAGACACTGAGACCCTGGAAACTGAGACACTGATACGCAGAGAAACAGAGACCCTGAGACCTGGAGACCGAGAGACCCTAGACACTGAGACCCTGAGAACCAGAGACACTGACTCCCAGAGACTCTGAGAAACGGAGACACTGAGACCCAGAGACCGAGAGACCCAGAGACCCAGAAGCCCAGAGACCCAGAGACTCTGAGACATTGAGACACAGAAACCCTGAGACCCAGAGACCCTGAGACACTGAGACACAGAGACCCTGAGATACTGAGACACTGAGACCTGAGACACTGTGACACTGAGACACAGAGACCCTGAGACCCTGAGACCCAGACACCCAGTGAGCCTGAGACCCTGAGACACTGAGACCATGAGACACTGATACACAGAGCCCCTGAGAACCTGAGACACTGAGACACCGAGACACCGAGACACTGAGACACAGAGACCCTGAGACACTGAGACCCAGAGACAAAGAGACACTGAGACCCTGAGACACAGTCACCCAGAGACACAGAAACCCAGAGAAACAGAGACCCTGTGACCCTGAGACCCTGAGCCACTGAGACACAGAGACCCAGAGACCGTGAGAAACTACAACACTGAGACCCACAGACCCAGAGACCTTGAAACACTGAGACCCTGAGACAGTGAGACACTGAGACCCTAAGTCACTGAGACACAGAGACCCAGGGACACTGAGACCCTGAGAAATTGAGACCCAGATACACAGAGACACTGAGACACGGAGACCCAGAGACAAAGAGACCCTGAGAAACTGAGACACTGAGACACAGAGACCCTGAGACCCAGACACCCAGTGACCCTGAAACCCTGAGACACTGAGACCATGAGACACTGATACACAGCGACCCTGAGAACCTGAGACACCGAGACACCGAGACACTGAGACCCAGAGACCCAGAGACCCTGAGACCCTGAAACACTGAGGCACTGAGAAGCTGAGACCCTGAGACACTGTGACACACAGACCCTGAGACCGAGGCTACCAGAGATGCAAATACCCTGAGACCCTGAGACCCTGAGACACTGACACACTGAGACCCTGAGACACTGAGACAGTGAGACACTGAGACAGTGAGACACGGAGACATGGAGACACTGAGGCACTGAGACACTGAGACCCTGAGACACTGAGAAAATCAGACACTGAGAACCTGAGACAATGACACACTGAGACACTGAGACCCTGGGACCCAGGGAACCAGAGACCCTGAGACACTGAGACCCTGAGGCACTGAGACACTGAGACACTGAGAGACTGTGACCATGAGACCCTGAGACCCAGAGACACTGAGACCCTGAGAGACTGAGACCCTGAGACACTGACACACTGGGACCCTGAGACACTGAGACAGTGAGACAGTGAGACATGGAGACATGGAGACACTGAGGCACTGAGACACTGAGACCCTGAGACACTGAGACCCAGAGACCCTGAGAAAATCAGACACTGAGAACCTGAGACAATGACACACTGAGACACTGAGACCCTGGGACCCAGGGAACCAGAGACCCTGAGACACTGAGACCCTGAGACACTGATGCCCTGGGACCCAAGGAACCAGAGGTCCTGAGACACTGAGACCCTGAGACACTGAGACACTGAGACACTGAGACACTGAGAGACTGTGACCATGAGACCCTGAGACCCAGAGACACTGAGACCCTGAGAGACTGAGACCCAGAGACACTGAGACACTGATACACTGAGACCCAGAAACCCTGCGAATGAGAGATCCAGAGACCCTGAGACTCTGAGACACTGAGACCCTGTGACCCTGAGACACTGAGACACTGAGACCCTGAGACACAGAGACCCAGACACACAGTGACCCAGAGACTCTGAGAACCTGAGACGCAGAGACACTGAGACACAGAGACCCTAAGAAACTGAGACCCAGAGACCCAAAGACGCAGAGACCCTGAGACACTGAGAAACTGAGACCCTGAGAACGAGAGATCCAGAGACCCAGAGACCCTGAGGCACTGAGACAATGAGACCGTGAAACACTGAAATACTGAGGCACCGAGGCACTGAGAAGCTGAGAGCCTGAGACACTGAGACACTGAGACACAGAGACCCTGAGACAGTGAGACACTGAGACCCTGAGACACTGAGACAATGTGACCATGAGACCCTGAGACACTGAGATCCAGAGACCCAGAGAAACTGAGACTCTGAGACACTGAGACCCTGAGACCCTGAGACACAGAGAAACAGAGACCCAGGCACGCAGTGACCCAGAGTCGCTGAGAACCTTTGACCCTGAGACACTGAGACACTGAGACCCTGAGAAACTGAGACCCAGAGACCCTGAGAAGCAGAGGCCCTGAGACCAAGAGAACCTGAGACCCTTGGACACTGAGACCCTGTGACACTGAGACACCTAGACCCTGAGACACTGAGACACTGAGACACTGCAACCCTGAAACCCTGAGACCCTGAGACCCAGGGACCCAGAGACCCTGAGAAAATGAAACACTGAGACACTGAGACCCTGAGACACTGAGACCCTAAGAAACTGAGACTCTGAGACACTGAGACCCAGAGACCCTGAGAATTAGTGATCCAGTGACCCAGAGATCCTGAGACCATAGACACTGAGACCCTGAGACACTGAGCCACTGAGACACCGAGACGCTGAAACACTGAAACACTGAGACACTGAGAAGCTGAGACCCTGAGACACTGAGACACTGAGACACAGACTGCCAGAGATGCAGAGACCCTGAGACACTGAGACCCTGAGACATGGAGACATGGAGACACTGAGGCCCTGAGACACTGAGACAATGTGACCATGAGACCCTGAGACCCTGAGACACTGATACCCTGGGACCCAGGGAACCAGAGACCCTGAGACACTGACACACTGAGACACTGAGAGACTATGACCACGAGACCCTGAGACCCAGAGACTCTGAGACCCTGAGAGACTGAGACCCTGAGACACTGAGACACTGAGACACGGATACATGGATACACTGAGGCCCTGAGACACTGAGACAATGTGAGCATGTGACAATGTGACCATGAGACCCTGAGACACTGAGACACTGACACCCAGAGACCCAGAGACCCTGAGAAAATGAGACACTCAGAACCTGAGGCAATGACACTGAGACACTGAGACCCTGGGACCCAGGGAACCAGAGACCCTGAGACACTGAGACACTGAGCGACTATGTCCACGAGATCCTGAGACCCAGAGACTTTGAGACCCTGAGACCCTGAGACACAGAGACACAGAGACCCTAAGAAACTGAGATCCAGAGACCCAGAGACGCAGAGACCCTGAGACACTGAGAAACTGAGACCCTGAGAACTAGAGATCCAGAGACCCAGAGACCCTGAGACACTGAGACAATGAGACAATGAGACCCCGAATCACTGAAACACTGAGGCACTGAGAAGCTGAGAGCCTGAGACACTGAGACACAGAGACCCTGAGACCCAGACTACCAGAGATGCAAAGACCTTGAGACCCTGGGAGACTGAGACACTGAGGCACTGAGACACTGAGACCCTGAGACAGTGAGACACTGAGACCCTGAGACACGGAGACATGGAGACACTGAGGCCCTGAGACACTGAGACCCTGAGACACTGAGACTATGTGACCATGAGACCCTGAGACACTGAGACCCAGATATGCTGAGAAAATCAGACACTGAGAACCTGAGACAATGACACACTGAGACACTGAGACCCTGGGACCCAGGGAACCACAGACCCTGAGACACTGAGACCCTGAGACACTGATACCCTGGGACCCAGGGAACCAGAGACCCTGAGACCCTGAGACACTGAGACACTGATACCCTGGGACCCAGGGAACCAGAGACCCTGAGACACTGAGACACTGAGACCCTGAGACACTGAGACAATGTGACCATGAGACCCTGAGACACTGAGACCCAGAGACCCAGATATCCTGAGAAAATAAGACACTGAGAACCTGAGACAATGACACACTGAGACACTGAGACCCTGGGACCCAAGGAACCAGAGACCCTGAGACACTGAGACCCAGAGACACTGATACCCTGGGACCCAGGGAACCAGACACCCTGAGACACCGAGACACAGAGACACTGAGACACTGAGAGACTGTGACCATGAGACCCTGAGACCCAGAGACACTGAGACCCTGAGAAGCTGAGACCCTGAGACACTGAGGCACATAGACCCTGAGAACCAGACTACCAGAGATGCCGAGACTCTGAGACGCTGAGACCCTGAGACACTGAAACACTGAGACACTGAGACCCTGAAACACTGTAACACTGAGACACTGAGAAGCTGAGACCCTGAGACACTGAGACACTGAGAAGCTGAGACCCTGAGACACTGAGACACAGACTACCAGAGATGCAGAGACCCTGAGACCCTGAGGCACTGAG
The DNA here is from genome assembly GCF_965287045.1 of Carcharhinus amblyrhynchos. NCBI lineage: Eukaryota > Metazoa > Chordata > Chondrichthyes > Carcharhiniformes > Carcharhinidae > Carcharhinus > Carcharhinus amblyrhynchos. The sequence goes on from NC_137350.1 coordinate 1,506,298, forward strand.
ACCCTGAGACCCTGAGACAGCGAGACACTGAGACCCTGAGAACCTGAGACACGGAGACATGGAGACACTGAGGCCCTGAGACACTGAGACAATGTGACCATGAGACCCGGAGACACTGATACCCTGGGACCCAGGGAACCAGAGACCCTGAGACACTGACACACTGAGACACTGAGAGACTATGACCACGAGACCCTGAGACCCAGAGACTCTGAGACCCTGAGAGACTGAGACACTGAGACACTGATACACTGAGACCCAGAAACCCTGAGAACGAGAGATCCAGAGACCCTGAGACCCCGAGACACTGAGACCCTGTGACCCTGAGACAGTGAGACACTGAGATCCTGAGACACTGAGACACAGAGACCCAGACACACAGTGACCCAGAGTCCCTGAGAACCTGAGACCCTGAGACACTAAGACACAGAGACCCTAAGAAACTGAGATCCAGAGACCCAGAGACCCTGAGAAGCAGAGACCCTGAGGCCAAGAGAACCTGAGACCCTGAGACGCTAAGACCCTGCGACACTGAGACACTGAGACACTGAGACCAAGAGAACCTGAGACCCTGAGACACTGAGACCCTGCGACACTGAGACACTGAGACACTGCGACACTGCAACCCTGAAACCCTGAGACCCTGAGACCCAGGAACCCAGAGACCCTGAGAAAATGAGACACTGAGACACTGAGACCCTGGGACACTGAGAAACTGAGACTCTGAGACACTGAGACCCAGAGACCCTGAGAACTAGTCATCTCGTGACCCAGAGACCCTGAGACACTGAGACCCTGAGACACTGAGCCACAGAGACACTGAGACCCTGAAACACTGAAACACTGAGATACTGAGAAGCTGAGACCCTGAGACACTGAGACACTGAGACACAGACTACCAGAGATGCAGAGACCCTAAGACCCTGAAACACTGAGACCCTGAGACCCTGAGATACTGACACACTGAGACACTGAGAGACTATGACCACGAGACCCTGAGACCCAGAGGCTCTGAGACCCTGAGAGACTGAGACCATGAGACACTGATACACTGAGACCCAGAAACCCTGAGAACGAGAGATCTAGAGACCCTGAGACACTGAGACCCTGTGACCCTGAGACACTGAGACCCTGAGACACAGAGATAAAGAGGCTGGGACACACAGTGACCCAGAGTCCCTGAGAACCTGAGACCCTGAGACACTGAGACACAGAGACCCTAAGAAACTGAGATCCAGATACCCAGAGACCCAGAGACGCAGAGACCCTGAGACACTGAGAAACTGAGACCCTGAGAACTAGAGATCCAGAGACCCAGAGACCCTGAGACACTGAGACCCTGAGACAATGAGACCCTGAAACACTGAAACACTGAGGCACTGAGAAGCTGAGAGCCTGAGACACTGAGACACTGAGACACAGAGACCCTGAGACACGGAGACATGGAGACACTGAGGCCCTGAGACACTGAGACCCTGAGACCCTGAGACAATGAGACACTGAGACCCTGAGACACAGAGACCCTGAGACACAGAGACACTGCGACCCTGGAACCCTGAGACTCTGAGACACTGAGACTCTGAGAGCCTGAGACCCTGAGACACTGAGACTCTGAGACCCTGAGACAATGAGACAATGAGACACTGAGACACTGAAACCCTGAGACCCTGGGACACTGAGACCCAGAGAGCCTGAGACCCTGAGACACTGAAACACCGAGACCCTGAGACACAGAGACATTGCGACCCTGAGAAACTGAGACCCAGAGACCCTGAGAGCCATAGACCCAGAGACCCTGAGGCACTGAGACCCTGAGACACTGAGACAGTGAGACACTGGGACACTGAGATCCTGAGCTCCTGAGACACTGAGGGTCTGAGACCCTGAGATAATGAGTCACTGAGATCCTGAGACACGGAGACACTGCGACACGGAGACCCTGAGTCACTGAGACACACAGACCCAGAGACACAGAGACCCTGTGACCATGAGACTCTGAGAACCTGAGGCCCAGAGACAGATTCCCAGAGACCCTGAGACCCAGAGACCCTGAGACCCTGAAACGCTGAGACACTGAGACCAAGAGACCCTGAGACATTGAGACCGTGAGACACTGAGACACTGAGGCCCTGATACACTGAAACACTGAGAGCCTGAGACAGTGAGACAGTGAGACACTGAGACACTGAGTGCTGAGAAACTGAGACGCTGAGTCCCTGAGACACTGAGAGCCTGAGGCACTGAGACAATATGACCATGAGACCCTGGGACACTGAGGCACTGAGACACTGAGACCCTGAGACCCTGAGAAATTGAGACACTGAGACCCTGAGAAACTGAGACCCTCAGAAACAGACTCTGAGACACTGAGACCCAGAGACCCTGAGAACTAGAGATCCTGAGACCCAGAGACCCTGACACCCTGAGACCCTGAGACACTGAGCCACTGAGACACTGAGACCCTGAAACACTGAGACACTGAGAAGCTGAGACCCTGAGACACTGAGGCACAGAGACTCTGAGACCCAGAGTACCAGAGATGCAGAGACCCTGAGACATTGAGACACAGAGGGCCTGAGACACTGAGACACTGAGACCCTGAGACACTGAGACAATGAGACCCTGAGACACAGAGACACTGCGACGCTGAAACCCTGAGACCCTGAGACACACAGACCCAGAGACACTGATTCCCAGAGACCCTGAGACCCTGAGACACAGAGACACTGATACCATGATACACTGTGACACTGAGACCCTGAGACAGTGAGAGACTGAGACCCTGAGACACTGAGAGCTGGGACACTGAGACCCTGAGTCCCTGAGACGCTGAGACACTGAGACACTGAGACACAGAGATCCTGAGACCCCGTGAAACTGTGACCCAGAGACCAAGAGACCCAGAGACGCTGAGACACTGAGACCCGGAGACACTGAAACCCTGAGACACTGAGACACTGAGAGCCTGAAACACTGAGACACTGAGACCCTGAGAGACGGAGACACTGAGACACTCATACACTGAGTCCCTGAGATACTGAGACTCTGAGACCCTGAGACACTGAGAAACTGAGACCCAGCAACCAAAAGACCCAGAAACCCTGAGACCCTGAAACACTGAGACACTGAGACCCAGAGACCCTGAGACACTGCGACACTGAGATCCTGAGACACTGAGACCCAGAGACCCTGAGACACTGCGACACTGAGACCCTGATACACTGAGACCCAGAGACTCTGAGACACTGAGACCCAGAGAGCCTGAGATACTGAGGCCCAGAGACCCTGAGAAACTGAGACACTGAGACCCAGAGGCCCAGACACCCTGAGACCCAAAGACCCAGAGACCCTGAGACACTGAGACCCAGAGACCCAGAAACCCAGAGAGCCTGTGACCCTGAGACACTGAGACCCTGAGACAATGAGACACTGAGACCCTGGGACACTGAGACACTGAGACCCTGAGACCCAAAGACCCAGAGACCCTGAGACACAGAGACCCAGAGACCCTGAGACACTGAGACACTGAGACCCTGAGACAATGAGACACTGAGACACTGAGACCCTGGGACACTGAGACCCTGAGACACTGAGACCCTGAGACCCAAAGACCCAGAGACCCTGAGACACTGAGATCCTGAGACCCAGAGACCCTGAGACACGAAGATCCTGAGACACTGAGGCATTGAAACAGTAAGACACCAAGACCCTGAGACACTGAGCGCTGAGAATCTGAGACCCTGATTCCCTGAGACACTGAGAGACGGAGAACGTGAGACACTGAGACCCTGAGACACTGAGACACAGAGAACCTGAGACCCTGGGACACTGAGACACTGAGACCCTGAGACAATGAGGCACTGAGGCCCTGAGACACTGTGACACTGAGACCCAGTTACCCAGAGACACAGAGGCTGTGAGATACAGAGATAGTGTGATCAACAGACCAAGAGACTCAGAGAACCAGACATCCAGATACCCTGAGACACTGAGACACTGAGGCCCAGACACGCAGTGACCCAGAGACCCTGAGACACTGCGACACTGAGATCCTGAGACACTGAGACCCAGAGACCCTGATACACTGAGACATTGAGACCCTGAGACACTGAGACCCTGAGACCCTGAGACACTGAGACCCTGAGACACTGAGACAGTGAGAGACTGAGACCCTGAGACACTGAGAGCTGAGACACTGAGTCCCTGAGTCCCTGAGATGCTGAGACCCTGAGACACTGAGAGCCTGAGACACTGAGACCCTGAGAAACTGTGACCCAGAGACCAAGAGACCCAGAGACCCTGAGACACTGAGACCCGGAGACACTGAAACCCTGAGACCCTGGGACACTGAGACACTAAGACCCTGAGACAGTGAGGCACTGAGACCCTGAGACACTGAGAGCCGGAAACACTGAGACACTGAGACCCTGAGGCCCTGAGAGACTGAGGCACTGAGACACTCATACACTGAGTCCCTGAGACACTGAGACTCTGAGACCCTGAGACACTGAGGTACAGTGACCCTGAGAAACTGAGACCCAGAGACACAGAGACCCTGAGACACAGAGAAAGTGAGACCCACAGACCAAGAGACCCAGGGAACCAGAGACCCAGCGTCCCTGAGAGCCATAGACCCAGAGACCCTGAGGCACTGAGACACAGAGACACTGAGACACAGAGACCCAGACACGCAGTGACCCAGAGACCCTGAGAACCTGAGACCCTGAGACACTGAGACACTGAGACACAAAGACCCTGAGACCCTGAGAAACTGAGACCCAGAGTCCCTGAGAAGCAGAGACCCTGAGACCCTGTGACACTGAGACCCTGTGACACTGAGACGCTGAGACACTTAGATCCTGAGACATTGAGACACTGCAACCCTGAAAAGCTGAGACCCTGAGACCCAGAAAACAGAGACCCTGAGAAACTGAGACACTGAGACACAGAGCCCTGAGACCCTGAGAAAATGTGACCCAGAGACCCAGAGACCCTGAGACACTGATACACTGAGACCCTGAGACCCTGGGACACTGAGGCACTGAGATCCTGAGACACTGGGAGACTGTGACCTTGAGTCACTGAGACACACAGACCCAGAGACACAGAGACCCTGTGACCATGAGACCCTGAGAACCTGAGACCCAGAGACACTGATTCCCACAGACCCTGAGACCCAGAGAGCCTGGGACCCTGAAACACTGAGACACTGAGACCCAGAGACTCTGAGACACTGCGACACTGAGTTCCTGAGACACTGATACACTGATACACTGAGACACTGAGACAGTGAGAGACTGAGACCCTGAGACACTGAGAGCTGAGACACTGAGACCCTGAGTCCCTGAGACGCTGAGACCCTGAGACACTGAGACCCGGAGACACTGAAATCCTGAGACCCTGGGACACTGAGACACTAAGACACTGAGACACTGAGGCACTGAGACCCTGAGACAGTGAGAGTCAGAAACTCTGAGACACTGAGGCCCTGAGGCCCTGAGACACTGAGACACAGTGACCCTGAGACCCTGAGAAACTGAGACCCAGAGACCAAGAGACCCAGAGACCCTGAGACGCTGAAACACTGAGACACTGAGACCCAGAGACCCTGAGACACTGCGACACTGAGATCCTGAGACACTGAGACTCTGATACACTGAGACATTGAGACCCAGAGACTCTGAGACGCTGAGACACTGAGACCCTGAGATACTGAGCCACTGAGACCCTGAGACCCAAAGACCCAGAGACCCAGAGACCCAGAGACCCTGAGACCCTGAAACACTGAGACACTGAGACCCAGAGACCCTGAGACACTGCGACACTGAGATCCTGAGACACTGAGACCCTGATAACACTGAGACATTGAGACTCAGAGACTCTGAGACACTGAGACCCTGAGATACTGAGCCACTGAGACCCTGAGGCCCAAAGACCCAGAGACCCTGAAACACAGAGACACTGAGAACCTGAGACCCTGAGACCCAGAGACGCAGAAACCCAGAAACCCAGAGACACTGAGACACTGAGACAAAAAGACACTGAGACACAGAGACCCTGAGACACTGAGACAAAGAGACATTGAGACACAGAGACCCAGTTACTCAGAGACCCTGAGACACTGAGACCCAGAGACCCAGAGAGCCAGAGAGACAGAGACCAAGAGATCCAGAGGCCCAGAGAACCAGAGACACTGAGAACCACAGACCCAGAGTCCCAGAGGCTCTGATACCCAGAGACACAGAGACACTGAGACCCAGAGACAATGAGACACAGAGACAATGAGACACAGAGACCCAGAGAACCAGAGACACAGAGACCCAGAGACCGTGAGATCCAGAGACCCAGAAACACTGAGACACAGAGACCCAGAGACACTGAGACACTGGGACCCTGAGACCCTGAGACATTGAGACACTGAGACCCAGAGACCCTGAGATGCTGAGACACTGAGACCCTGAGACCCTGAGGCACTGAGACCCAGTGACCCAGAGTCCCAGATACCCAGAGACCATGGGACCCAGAGACCCTGACACAGTGACACTGAGACAGTGTGACACAGGGACCCAGAGACCCAGTGATGCAAAGGCCCAGAGACCTAGAGACCCTGAGACAATGAAAAACTGAGACCCTGAGACCCTGAGGAACTGAGACACTGAGACCCAGATACCCAGATACCCAGAGACCCAGAGACGCTGAGACCCTGAGACCCAGAGACTCAGAGACCCTGAAACCCAGAGAACCAAACGCCCAGAGACCCTGAGACCCTGAGACCCAGAGACCCTGAGACCCTGAGACCCAGAAACCCTGAGAACCAGAGACACTGAGACCCTGAGACCCAGAGACACTGAGATCAAATGACCCCGACACCCTGAGACCCAGAGACCATAGACCCAGAAACCCTGAGGCACTGAGACATGAGACCCTGAGACACTGAGAGACTAAGCCACTGAGACACTGAGACCCAGAGAAACAGAGACCCTGAGACCCGGAGACCCAGAGACCCAGAGAACCAGAGACCCTGAGAACCAGAGACACTGACTGCCAGAGACCCAGAGAAACCGAGACACTGAGACACAGAGACACTGAGACCCTGAGTCCCAGAGACCCTGGGACCCAGAGATCCAGAGACTCTGAGACACTGAGTCACTGAGAACCAGAGACCCAGAGACCCTGAGACCCAGAAACCCTGAGACCCAGAGACACAGAGACCCAGAGACCCTGAGACACTGAGACACAAAGACCCAGTGACCCTGAGAAACTGAGACACTGAGGCCCAGAGACCCAGAGACCTTAAGACACTGAGACCCTGAGACACTGAGACTGAGACCCAGAGGCCCTGTGGCCCTGAGAAACTGAGACACTGAGACCCAGAGACCCTGAGACCCAGAGACCGTGAGTCACTGAGACACTGAGACCCAGGGACACTGAGACCCTGAGAAACTGAGACCAAGATACCCAGAGACACTGAGACACTGAGATGCAGAGACAAGGAGACCCTGAGAAACTGAGACACTGAGACCAAGAGACACAGAGTCCCTGAGACCCAGAGACCAAGAGACACAGAGTCCCTGAGACCCAGAGACCCTGGGACCCAGATATCCAGAGACTCTGAGACACTGAGTCACTGAGAACCAGAAACCATGAGACCCAGAGACACTGAGACCCAGAGACACTGAGAACCAATGACCCAGAGTCCCTGAGACACTGAGACCATGAGACCCTGAGACACTGAAACCCTGAGACACTGAGACCCAGAGGCCCTGAGACCCTGAGAAACTGAGACACAGAGACCCTGAGAAACTGAGACCCAGATACCCAGAGACACTGAGACACAGAGACCCTGAGAAACAGAGACCCAGAGACCCTGGGACCCAGAGGCCCAGAGACTCTGAGGCACTGAGACACTGAAAACCAGAGACCCAGAGACCCTGAGACCCTGAGACCCGGAGACCCAGAAACCCTGAGACCCAAGACACTGAGACCCTGAGACCCAGAGACACTGAGACCCAATGACCCCGACATCCTGAGACCCAGAGACCAAAGACCCAGAAACCTTGAGGCACTGAGACCATGAGACCCTGAGACACGGAGAGACTCAGACACTGAGATGCAGAGACCCAGAGATCCAGAGACCCAGAGAATCTGAGACCCAGGCACCCAGAGACCCTGTGACACTGAGACACTGAGACCCTGAGACACCGAGACACTGTGATCCTGAGACACTGAGGCCATGAGACTCTGAGACACTGAGACACAGAGACAAAGAGACCCTGAGACCCAGAGACCCTGAGACCCTGAGACCCAAAGACCCAGAGACCCTGAGACCCAGAAACCCTGAGACACAGAGACACTGAGAACCTGAGACCCAGAGACACTGAGAACCAATGTCACAGACACCCTGAGACCCAGAGACACTGAGACCCTGAGACCCAGTGACACTGAGAACCAATGACTCAGAGTCCCTGAGAAACTGAGGCCATGAGTACCTGAGACACTGAGACCCTGAGACCCAGAGACACTGAGAACGAATGACCCAGACACCCAGTGACCTTGAGACCCTGAGACACTGAGACCCGGAAACCCTGAGACACAGAGACACTGAGAACCTGAGACCCAGAGACACTGAGAACCAATGACCCAGACACCCTGAGACCCAGAGACCAGACCCTGAGACACTGAGACCATGAGACCCTGAGACACTGAGAGACTGAGCCACTGAGACCCAGAGAAACAGAGACCCTGAGACCCAGAGAACCTGAGACACTGAGACCCTGAGACACTGAGACCCTGAGACTCTGAGACACTGAGACTCAGAGACACTGAGACTCTGACACTCTGTGACACTTGGACACTGAGACTCTGAGACACTGAGACTCACAGACACAGAGACACTGAGACACAGAGACACAGACACTCTGAGACTCTGTGGCACTGAGACACTGTGATTCTGAGACTCTGGGACGTAGAGACACAGAGATACTGAGACACTGAGACTTAGAGACCCAGAGACACAGAGACGCTGAGACTGACACAATGAGACAATGAGACATAGAGACACTGAGACTCTGTGACTCTGTGACACTTAGACACTGAGACGCTGAGACTCTGAGACACGGAGACCCAGAGACACGGAGACCCAGAGACACAGAGACACTGAGACTCTGAGACACTGAGAAACAGAGACACAGAGACACTGATACTCTGAGGCACTGAGACACAGAGACACTAAGACTCAGAGACACTGAGACTCTGTGTGTCTTTGACACTGAGACACTGAGAATCTGAGACACTGAGACTCAGAGACCAGAGACACAGAGAAACTGAGACACAGAGACACTGAGATTCTGAGACCCTGAGACAATGAGACACTGAGACCCTGGGACACTGAGACACTGAGACCCTGAGACCCAAAGACCCAGAGACCCTGAGACACAGAGACCCAGAGACCCTGAGACACTGAGACACTGAGACCCTGAGACAATGAGACACTGAGACACTGAGACCCTGGGACACTGAGACCCTGAGACACTGAGACCCTGAGACCCAAAGACCCAGAGACCCTGAGACACTGAGATCCTGAGACCCAGAGACCCTGAGACACGAAGATCCTGAGACACTGAGGCATTGAAACAGTAAGACACCAAGACCCTGAGACACTGAGCGCTGAGAATCTGAGACCCTGATTCCCTGAGACACTGAGAGACGGAGAACGTGAGACACTGAGACCCTGAGACACTGAGACACAGAGAACCTGAGACCCTGGGACACTGAGACACTGAGACCCTGAGACAATGAGGCACTGAGGCCCTGAGACACTGTGACACTGAGACCCAGTTACCCAGAGACACAGAGGCTGTGAGATACAGAGATAGTGTGATCAACAGACCAAGAGACTCAGAGAACCAGACATCCAGATACCCTGAGACACTGAGACACTGAGGCCCAGACACGCAGTGACCCAGAGACCCTGAGACACTGCGACACTGAGATCCTGAGACACTGAGACCCAGAGACCCTGATACACTGAGACATTGAGACCCTGAGACACTGAGACCCTGAGACCCTGAGACACTGAGACCCTGAGACACTGAGACAGTGAGAGACTGAGACCCTGAGACACTGAGAGCTGAGACACTGAGTCCCTGAGTCCCTGAGATGCTGAGACCCTGAGACACTGAGAGCCTGAGACACTGAGACCCTGAGAAACTGTGACCCAGAGACCAAGAGACCCAGAGACCCTGAGACACTGAGACCCGGAGACACTGAAACCCTGAGACCCTGGGACACTGAGACACTAAGACCCTGAGACAGTGAGGCACTGAGACCCTGAGACACTGAGAGCCGGAAACACTGAGACACTGAGACCCTGAGGCCCTGAGAGACTGAGGCACTGAGACACTCATACACTGAGTCCCTGAGACACTGAGACTCTGAGACCCTGAGACACTGAGGTACAGTGACCCTGAGAAACTGAGACCCAGAGACACAGAGACCCTGAGACACAGAGAAAGTGAGACCCACAGACCAAGAGACCCAGGGAACCAGAGACCCAGCGTCCCTGAGAGCCATAGACCCAGAGACCCTGAGGCACTGAGACACAGAGACACTGAGACACAGAGACCCAGACACGCAGTGACCCAGAGACCCTGAGAACCTGAGACCCTGAGACACTGAGACACTGAGACACAAAGACCCTGAGACCCTGAGAAACTGAGACCCAGAGTCCCTGAGAAGCAGAGACCCTGAGACCCTGTGACACTGAGACCCTGCGACACTGAGACGCTGAGACACTTAGATCCTGAGACATTGAGACACTGCAACCCTGAAAAGCTGAGACCCTGAGACCCAGAAAACAGAGACCCTGAGAAACTGAGACACTGAGACACAGAGCCCTGAGACCCTGAGAAAATGTGACCCAGAGACCCAGAGACCCTGAGACACTGATACACTGAGACCCTGAGACCCTGGGACACTGAGGCACTGAGATCCTGAGACACTGGGAGACTGTGACCTTGAGTCACTGAGACACACAGACCCAGAGACACAGAGACCCTGTGACCATGAGACCCTGAGAACCTGAGACCCAGAGACACTGATTCCCACAGACCCTGAGACCCAGAGAGCCTGGGACCCTGAAACACTGAGACACTGAGACCCAGAGACTCTGAGACACTGCGACACTGAGTTCCTGAGACACTGATACACTGATACACTGAGACACTGAGACAGTGAGAGACTGAGACCCTGAGACACTGAGAGCTGAGACACTGAGACCCTGAGTCCCTGAGACGCTGAGACCCTGAGACACTGAGACCCGGAGACACTGAAATCCTGAGACCCTGGGACACTGAGACACTAAGACACTGAGACACTGAGGCACTGAGACCCTGAGACAGTGAGAGTCAGAAACTCTGAGACACTGAGGCCCTGAGGCCCTGAGACACTGAGACACAGTGACCCTGAGACCCTGAGAAACTGAGACCCAGAGACCAAGAGACCCAGAGACCCTGAGACGCTGAAACACTGAGACACTGAGACCCAGAGACCCTGAGACACTGCGACACTGAGATCCTGAGACACTGAGACTCTGATACACTGAGACATTGAGACCCAGAGACTCTGAGACGCTGAGACACTGAGACCCTGAGATACTGAGCCACTGAGACCCTGAGACCCAAAGACCCAGAGACCCAGAGACCTTGAGACCCTGAAACACTGAGACACTGAGACCCAGAGACCCTGAGACACTGCGACACTGAGATCCTGAGACACTGAGACCCTGATAACACTGAGACATTGAGACTCAGAGACTCTGAGACACTGAGACCCTGAGATACTGAGCCACTGAGACCCTGAGGCCCAAAGACCCAGAGACCCTGAAACACAGAGACACTGAGAACCTGAGACCCTGAGACCCAGAGACGCAGAAACCCAGAAACCCAGAGACACTGAGACACTGAGACAAAAAGACACTGAGACACAGAGACCCTGAGACACTGAGACAAAGAGACATTGAGACACAGAGACCCAGTTACTCAGAGACCCTGAGACACTGAGACCCAGAGACCCAGAGAGCCAGAGAGACAGAGACCAAGAGATCCAGAGGCCCAGAGAACCAGAGACACTGAGAACCACAGACCCAGAGTCCCAGAGGCTCTGATACCCAGAGACACAGAGACACTGAGACCCAGAGACAATGAGACACAGAGACAATGAGACACAGAGACCCAGAGAACCAGAGACACAGAGACCCAGAGACCGTGAGATCCAGAGACCCAGAAACACTGAGACACAGAGACCCAGAGACACTGAGACACTGGGACCCTGAGACCCTGAGACATTGAGACACTGAGACCCAGAGACCCTGAGATGCTGAGACACTGAGACCCTGAGACCCTGAGGCACTGAGACCCAGTGACCCAGAGTCCCAGATACCCAGAGACCATGGGACCCAGAGACCCTGACACAGTGACACTGAGACAGTGTGACACAGGGACCCAGAGACCCAGTGATGCAAAGGCCCAGAGACCTAGAGACCCTGAGACAATGAAAAACTGAGACCCTGAGACCCTGAGGAACTGAGACACTGAGACCCAGATACCCAGATACCCAGAGACCCAGAGACGCTGAGACCCTGAGACCCAGAGACTCAGAGACCCTGAAACCCAGAGAACCAAACGCCCAGAGACCCTGAGACCCTGAGACCCAGAGACCCTGAGACCCTGAGACCCAGAAACCCTGAGAACCAGAGACACTGAGACCCTGAGACCCAGAGACACTGAGATCAAATGACCCCGACACCCTGAGACCCAGAGACCATAGACCCAGAAACCCTGAGGCACTGAGACATGAGACCCTGAGACACTGAGAGACTAAGCCACTGAGACACTGAGACCCAGAGAAACAGAGACCCTGAGACTCGGAGACCCAGAGACCCAGAGAACCAGAGACCCTGAGAACCAGAGACACTGACTGCCAGAGACCCAGAGAAACCGAGACACTGAGACACAGAGACACTGAGACCCTGAGTCCCAGAGACCCTGGGACCCAGAGATCCAGAGACTCTGAGACACTGAGTCACTGAGAACCAGAGACCCAGAGACCCTGAGACCCAGAAACCCTGAGACCCAGAGACACAGAGACCCAGAGACCCTGAGACACTGAGACACAAAGACCCAGTGACCCTGAGAAACTGAGACACTGAGGCCCAGAGACCCAGAGACCTTAAGACACTGAGACCCTGAGACACTGAGACTGAGACCCAGAGGCCCTGTGGCCCTGAGAAACTGAGACACTGAGACCCAGAGACCCTGAGACCCAGAGACCGTGAGTCACTGAGACACTGAGACCCAGGGACACTGAGACCCTGAGAAACTGAGACCAAGATACCCAGAGACACTGAGACACTGAGATGCAGAGACAAGGAGACCCTGAGAAACTGAGACACTGAGACCAAGAGACACAGAGTCCCTGAGACCCAGAGACCAAGAGACACAGAGTCCCTGAGACCCAGAGACCCTGGGACCCAGATATCCAGAGACTCTGAGACACTGAGTCACTGAGAACCAGAAACCATGAGACCCAGAGACACTGAGACCCAGAGACACTGAGAACCAATGACCCAGAGTCCCTGAGACACTGAGACCATGAGACCCTGAGACACTGAAACCCTGAGACACTGAGACCCAGAGGCCCTGAGACCCTGAGAAACTGAGACACAGAGACCCTGAGAAACTGAGACCCAGATACCCAGAGACACTGAGACACAGAGACCCTGAGAAACAGAGACCCAGAGACCCTGGGACCCAGAGGCCCAGAGACTCTGAGGCACTGAGACACTGAAAACCAGAGACCCAGAGACCCTGAGACCCTGAGACCCGGAGACCCAGAAACCCTGAGACCCAAGACACTGAGACCCTGAGACCCAGAGACACTGAGACCCAATGACCCCGACATCCTGAGACCCAGAGACCAAAGACCCAGAAACCTTGAGGCACTGAGACCATGAGACCCTGAGACACGGAGAGACTCAGACACTGAGATGCAGAGACCCAGAGATCCAGAGACCCAGAGAATCTGAGACCCAGGCACCCAGAGACCCTGTGACACTGAGACACTGAGACCCTGAGACACCGAGACACTGTGATCCTGAGACACTGAGGCCATGAGACTCTGAGACACTGAGACACAGAGACAAAGAGACCCTGAGACCCAGAGACCCTGAGACCCTGAGACCCAAAGACCCAGAGACCCTGAGACCCAGAAACCCTGAGACACAGAGACACTGAGAACCTGAGACCCAGAGACACTGAGAACCAATGTCACAGACACCCTGAGACCCAGAGACACTGAGACCCTGAGACCCAGTGACACTGAGAACCAATGACTCAGAGTCCCTGAGAAACTGAGGCCATGAGTACCTGAGACACTGAGACCCTGAGACCCAGAGACACTGAGAACGAATGACCCAGACACCCAGTGACCTTGAGACCCTGAGACACTGAGACCCGGAAACCCTGAGACACAGAGACACTGAGAACCTGAGACCCAGAGACACTGAGAACCAATGACCCAGACACCCTGAGACCCAGAGACCAGACCCTGAGACACTGAGACCATGAGACCCTGAGACACTGAGAGACTGAGCCACTGAGACCCAGAGAAACAGAGACCCTGAGACCCAGAGAACCTGAGACACTGAGACCCTGAGACACTGAGACCCTGAGACTCTGAGACACTGAGACTCAGAGACACTGAGACTCTGACACTCTGTGACACTTGGACACTGAGACTCTGAGACACTGAGACTCACAGACACAGAGACACTGAGACACAGAGACACAGACACTCTGAGACTCTGTGGCACTGAGACACTGTGATTCTGAGACTCTGGGACGTAGAGACACAGAGATACTGAGACACTGAGACTTAGAGACCCAGAGACACAGAGACGCTGAGACTGACACAATGAGACAATGAGACATAGAGACACTGAGACTCTGTGACTCTGTGACACTTAGACACTGAGACGCTGAGACTCTGAGACACGGAGACCCAGAGACACGGAGACCCAGAGACACAGAGACACTGAGACTCTGAGACACTGAGACACTGAGAAACAGAGACACAGAGACACTGATACTCTGAGGCACTGAGACACAGAGACACTAAGACTCAGAGACACTGAGACTCTGTGTGTCTTTGACACTGAGACACTGAGAATCTGAGACACTGAGACTCAGAGACCAGAGACACAGAGAAACTGAGACACAGAGACACTGAGATTCTGAGACACTGAGACAATGAGAATCTGAGACTCTGAGTCACAGAGACACAGGGACACAGAGACACTGAGACACAGTGACACTGAGACTCTGAGACACTGACACTGAGTGACACAGAGACACTGAGACACAGAGTCACTGAGACCCTGAGACACTGAGACTCAGTGACACAGAGACACTGAGACACAGAGTCACTGAGACCCTGAGACACTGGGACACTGAGACAGAGACACAGCGACACTAAGACTCTGAGACACTGAGATACAGATGCACTGAGACTTTGAGACACTGAGAATATGAGACTCTGAGACACTGAGACTCTGAGACGCAGAGAGACAGCGACACTGAGACTCTGAAACACTGAAGCACTGAGACACAGAAACACAGAGACTCTGAGATTCTGAGACACCGAGACACTGTGACACTGATACACAGAGACACTGAGATTCTGAGACTCTGAGACACTGAGACAATGAGAATCTGAGACTCTGAGTCAAAGAGACACAGGGACACAGAGACACTGAGACACAGAGACACTGAGACTCTGAGACACTGAGACACTGAGACTCAGTGACACAGAGACACTGAGACACAGAGTCACTGAGACCCTGAGACACTGAGACATGGAGACCCAGAGACACGGAGACCCAGAGACACTGAGACTCTGAGACTCTGAGACACTGAGACACTGAGAAACAGAGACACAGAGACACTGATACTCTGAGGCACTGAGTCACAGAGACACTAAGACTCAGAGACACTGAGACTCTGTGAGTCTGTGACACTGAGACACTGAGACTCAGAGACACTGAGACACAGAGACCAGAGACACAGAGAAACTGAGACACAATGACACAGAGACACTGAGATTCTGAGACTCTGAGACAATGAGAATCTGAGACTCTGAGTCACAGAGACACAGGGACAGAGAGACACAGAGACACTGAGTCACAGTGACACTGAGACTCTGAGACACTGACACTCAGTGACACAGAGACACTGAGACACAGAGTCACTGAGACCCTGAGACACCGAGACACTGAGACTCAGTGACACAGAGACACTGAGACACAGAGTCACTGAGACCCTGAGACACTGAGACACTGAGACTCAGAGACACAGAGACTCTGAGACACAGAGACACAGCGACACTAAGACTCTGAGACACTGAGAACCAGATGCACTCAGACTCTGAGACACTGAGAATATGAGACTCTGAGACACTGAGACACTGAGACTCTGAGACACAGAGAGGCAGCGACAGTGAGACTCTGAAACACTGAAGCACTGAGACACAGAAACACAGAGACTCTGAGATTCTGAGACACCGAGACACTGTGACACTGAGACACAGAGACACTGAGATTCTGAGACTCTGAGACTCTGAGACACTGAGACAATGAGAATCTGAGACTCTGAGTCACAGAGACACAGGGACACAGAGACACAGAGACACTGAGACACTGAGACTCTGAGACACTGAGACACTGAGACTCAGTGACACAGAGACACTGAGACACAGAGTCACTGAGACACTGGGACTCAGTGACACACAGACACTGAGATACAGAGTCACTGAGACCCTGAGACATTGAGAATCTGAGACTCAGAGACCCAGAGGCACAAAGAAACTGAGACACAGGGACACAGAGACTCAGAGACTCTGAGACTCGGAGACACTGAGACACAGAGACACACAGGCACAGAGACAGAGACATAGAGACACTGAGAAACTGAGACACTGAAACACAGAGACTCTGAGACACAGGGACACAGTGACACTAAGACTCTGAGACACTGAGACACAGATGCACTGAGACTCTGAGACTCTGAGACACTGAGACACTGAGACTCTGAGACACAGAGAGACAGCGACACTGAGACTGAAACACTGAAGCACTGAGACACAGAAACACAGAGACTCTGAGATTCTGAGACACTGAGACACCGAGATACTGTAACACTGAGACACAGAGACACAGAGACACAGCGACACTAAGACTCTGAGACACTGAGACACAGGTGCACTGAGACTCTGAGACACTGAGAATATGAGACTCTGAGACACTGAGAAACTGAGACTCTGAGACACAGAGAGACAGCGACATTGAGACTCTGAGGGTCTGAAACACTGAAGCACTGAGACACAGAAACACAGAGACTCTGAGATTCTGAGACACTGAGACACCGAGACACTGTGACACTGAGACACAAAGACACTGAGATTCTGAGACTCTGAGACACTGAGACAATGAGAATCTGAGACTCTGAGTCACAGAGACACAGGGACACAGAGACAGAGAGACACTGAGACACAGAGACACAGACACTCTGAGACTCTGAGACACTGAGACACAGAGACTGAGAGACTCCGAGACTCTGAGACTCTGAGACACAGAGACATAGAGACACTGAGAGACAGAGACACAGACTCGGAGAATCTGAGACACTGAGACACAGAGACACTGAGACTCTGCGACACTGAGAAACTGAGACACAGAGACACTGAGACTCTGAGACACTGAGACTCTGAGACTCTGAGACACTGAGACACTGAAACACAGAGACACAGAGACTCTGAGACACTGAGACACAGAGGCACAGCGACACTAAGACTCTGAGACACAGAGACACAGATGCACTGAGACTCTGAGACACTGAGAATATGAAACTCTGAGACACTAAGACACTGAGACACTAGACCCTGAGACACAGAGAGACAGCGACACTGAGACTCTGCGACTCTGAAACACTGAAGCACTGAGACACAGAAACACAGAGACTCTGAGACTCTGAGACACCGAGACACTGTGACACTGTGACACAGAGACACTGAGATTCTGAGACTCTGAGACACTGAGACACAGTGACACAGAGACACTGAGACACAGCGTCACTGAGACCCTGAGACACTGAGACCCTGAGACACTGAGACATAGAGGCACTGAGGCACAGGCACACAGACTCGGAGACTCTCAGACACCGTGACACAGAGACAGAGAGAGACACTGAGACTCTGAGACACGGAGACACAGAGACACTGTGACTCTGAGACACTGAGACACTGTGACAATGAGACTCTGAGACACTGAGAAACTGACACACAGAGACAGAGAGTCACTGTGGCACCGAGACACTGAGACTCTCAGACACTCAGGCGCCGAGACACAGAGACGCAGAGACACTGAGGCTCTGAGGTACAGAGACACGGAAACACTGAGACTCGGAGACACTGAGACACTGAGACACAGAGACACTGAGACATGGAGACACAGACTCGGAGAATCTCAGACACTGAGACACAGAGACCCTTAGACACTGAGACTCAGAGACCCAGAGGCACAGAGAAACTGAGACACAGAGACACAGACACTCTGAGACTCTGAGACACTGTGGCTCTGAGAGTCTGAGACACTGAGACTTAGAGACCCAGAGACACAGAGACGCTGAGACTCTGAGACAATGAGACAATGAGACACAGAGACACAGAGACACTGCGACTCTGTGACTCTGTGACACTTAGACACTGAGACACTGAGACTCTGAGACACTGAGACACGGAGACCCAGAGACATGGATACCCAGAGACACAGAGACACTGAGACTCTGAGCCTCTGAGACACTGAGAAACAGAGATACAGAGTCACAGAGACACTGAGACTCTGAGACATTGAGACACTAAGACACTGAGACTCTGAGACAATGAGACACAGAGACATTGAGACACGGAGACATAGAGACACAGATGCACTGAGACTATGAGACACTGAGACACTGCGAATCTGAGACTCTGAGACGCAGATAGACAGTGACACTGAGACTCTGAGACTCTGAAAAACTGAGGCACAGAGACACAGAAACACAGAGACTCTGAGATTCTGAGACACTGAGACACCGAGACTCTGAGACTTTGAGACACTGAGACACAGAGACACTGAGACTCTGAGACACTGAGAAGCAGAGACACAGAATCACTTAGACACAGAGACACAGGGACACAGAGACACTGACACTCTGAGAAACTGAGACACTGTGGCTCTGAGAGCCTGAGACACTGAGACTTAGAGACCCAGAGACACAGAGACGCTGAGACTCTGAGACAATGAGACAATGAGACACAGAGACACTGAGACTCTGTGACTCTGAGACACTGAGACACGGAGACCCAGAGACACACAGACACTGAGACTCTGAGACTGAGACACTGAGAAACAGAGACACAGAGACACTTATACTCTGAGGCACTGAGACACAGAGACACTGAGACGAAGAGACACTGAGAATCTGTGAGTCTGTGACACTAAGACACTGAGACTCTGAGACACTGAGACACAGAGACCAGAGACACAGAGAAACTGAGACACAGAGACACTGAGATTCTGAGACACTGAGACTCTGAGACACTGAGACTCTGAGACTCTGAGACACAGAGACACGGAGACATTGTGACACTGAGACTCTAAGACGCTGAGACACACAGACACTGACAAACAGAGACACAGAGAGACTGAGACTCTGAGACACTGAAACACAGAGACTCAGAGACGCTGAGACTCGGAGACACTGAGACACAGAGACACTGCAACACAGAGACACTGAGACACTGAGACTCAGTGACACGGAGACACTGACACACAGAGTCACTGAGACCCTGAGACACTGAGACTCTGAGTCTCTGAGACACTGAGACACTGAGACACAGAGACACTGAGACGCTGAGATTCTGAAACACTGAGACACAGAGACAGAGACTCATTGAGGCACCGAGGCACTGAGACTCTGAGACACTTAGACGCAGAGACACAGAGACACTGAGACTCTGAGACACGGAGACACTGAGACAATGAGACTCTGAGACACTGAGACACAGAGACATAGAAACACTGAGACACAGAGACACAGACTCAGAGAATCTCAAACACTGAGACACAAAGACTGAGAGAGACACTGAGACTCTGAGACACTGAGACACAGAGACACAGAGACACTGAGACTCTGAGACACTGAGAAACTGAGACACTGAGACACAGAGACACTGAGACTCTGAGACACTGAGACACTGAGACACTGAGACTCTGAGACACTGAAACACTGAGACACTGAGACTCTGAGACACTGAAACACAGAGACACAGAGACTCTGAGACACTGAGACACAGAGACACAGCGACACTAAGACTCTGAGACACTGAGACACAGATGCAGTGAGACTCTGAGACACTGAGAATATGAGATTCTGAGACACTGAGACACTGAGACTCTGAGACACAGAGAGACAGCGACACTGAGACTCTGACACTCTGAAACACTGAAGCACTGAGACACAGAAACACAGAGACTCTGAGATTCTGAGACACTGAGACACTGAGACTCAGTGACACAGAGACACTGACACACAGAGTCACTGAGACCCTGAGACACTGAGACTCTGAGTCACTGAGACACTGAGACACTGAGACACAGAGGCACAGAGACACTGAGACGCTGAGATTCTGAAACACTGAGACACACAGACAGAGACTCATTGAGGCACCGAGACACTGAGACTCTGAGACACTCAGACGCAGAGACACAGAGACACTGAGACTCTGAGACACGGAGACACTGAGACTCGGAAACACTGAGACAATGAGACTCTGAGACACTGAGACACAGAGACATAGAAACACTGAGACACAGAGTCACAGACTCAGAGAATCTCAAACACTGAGACACAAAGACTGGGAGAGACACTGAGACTCTGAGACACTGAGACACAGAGACACTGAGACTATGAGACAACATTGTGGGCTGAAGGGCCTGTTCCGCGCTGTAATGTTCTATGTTCTATGTTCTATGTTCTATGTAGACACAGAGACACAGAGAAACTGAGAATCTGAGACACAGGGCCACAGAGTCACTGAGACCCTGAGACACTGAGACTCAGAGACCCAGAGACTCTGAGACTCTGAGACACTGAGACATAGAGACACTGAGAGACAGAGACACAGACTCGGAGAATCTGAGACACTGAGACACAGAGGCACAGAGACACTGAGACACTGAGAAACTGAGACACTGAGACACAGAGACACTGAGATTCTGAGACACTGAGACTCTGAGACTCTGAGACACTGAAACACAGAGACACAGAGACTCTGAGAAACTGAGACACAGAGACACAGCGACACAAAGACTCTGAGACACTGAGACACAGATGCACTGAGACCCTGAGACACTGAGAATATGAGACTCTGAGACACTGAGACACTCAGACACTGAGACTCTGAGACACAGAGAGGCAGAGACACTGAGACACTGAAACTCTGAAAACTGAAGCACTGAGACACAGAAACACAGAGACTCTGAGACTCTGAGATTCTGAGACACTGAGACACCGAGACACTGTGACACTGAGACACAGAGACACTGAGACTCAGACACTGAGAAGCAGAGACACAGAACCACTGAGACACAGAGACACAGGGACACAGAGACACTGACACTCTGAGAAACTGAGACACTGGCTCTGAGAGTCTGAGACACTGAGACTTAGAGACCCAGAGACACAGAGACGCTGAGACTCAGAGACAATGAGACAATGAGACACAGAGACACTGAGACTCTGTGACACTTAGACACTGAGACTCTGAGACACTGAGACACTGAGACACGGAGATGCAGAGACACAGAGACACTGAGACTCTGAGACTCTGAGACACTGAGAAACAGAGACACAGAGACACTGATACTCTGAGGCACTGAGACACAGAGACACTGAGACTCAGAGACACTGAGACTCTGTGAGTCTGTGACACGGAGACACTGAGACTCTGAGACACTGAGACATAGAGACCAGAGACACAGAGAAACTGAGACACAGAGACACTGAGACTCTGAGACACTGAGAAACTGAGACACTGAGACACAGAGACACTGAGACTCTGAGACACTGAGACACTGAGACTCTGAGACACTCAGATACAGAGACACAGAGACACTGAGACTCTGACGTACAGAGACACGGAGACTCTGAGACTCTGAGACACTGAGACATAGAGACACTGAGACACAGAGACACAGATGCACTGAGGCTCTGAGACACTGAGACACTGAGAATCTGAGACTCTGAGACACTGCAAAACTGGGACTCTGAGACTCTGAGGCACTGAGACACAGAGACACAGAAACACAGAGACACAGAGATACTAAGACTCTGAGACACTGAGACAATGAGAATCAGAGACTCTGAGACACTGAGACACAGAGACACTGAGACGCTGAGACTCTGAATCACTGAGAGACAGAGACACAGAGACACTGAGACTCTGACGTACAGAGACACTGTGACACTGAGACTCTGAGACACTGATACAGTGAGACACAGAGATCCTGAGATATGGAGATACTGAGACTCTGAGACACTAAGACACTGAGACTCTGAGACACTGAGAAACAGAGACACAGACTCAGAGAATTGGAGACACTGAGACACAGAGGCACAGGGACACAGATGCACTGAGACTCTGAGACACTGAGACGATGAGACTCTGAGACGATGGGAAACTGAGACACAGAGACACAGAGACTTTGAGACTCTGAGACACAGAGACACTGAAGTGTGAGGTAATCCATTTCGGTAGGAATAACAGATGTGTTGAGTATAGGGCTAACGGGAGGACTTTGAATAGAGTGGAGGAGCAGAGGGATCTAGGTGTGTGTGTACATAGATCCCTGAAAGTTGGGAATCAAGTAGATAAGGTTGTTAAGAAGGCGTACGGTGTCTTGGCGTTTATTGGTAGGGGGATTGAATTTAGGAGTCGCAGCGTCATGTTGCAACTGTACACAACTCTGGTGCGGCCGCACTTGGAGTACTGTGTGCAGTTCTGGTCCCCACATTACAGGAAGGATGTGGAGGCTTTGGAGAGGGTGCAGAGGAGGTTTACCAGGATGTTGCCTGGTATGCAGGGGAGGTCCTATGAGGAGAGACTGAGGGATTTGGGGTTTTTTTCACTGGAAAGAAGGCGGCTAAGAGGGGATCTTATAGAAACATATAAGATGATTAGAGGTTTAGATAGGGTGGATGGTGATAGCCTGTTTCCTCGGATGGAGAAATCTAACACGAGGGGGCATGGCTTTAAATTAAGGGGGGGTAGTTATAGGACGGATGTCAGGGGCAGGTTCTTTACCCAGAGGGTGGTGAGGGACTGGAATGCCCTGCCTGCTGCAGTTGTAAATGCGCCTAGTTTGGGGGCGTTTAAGAGATTGGTGGATAGGTTTATGGACGAAAAGGGATTGGTTTAGATTAGTGGGTCAATGTTTTTTTTAAAATAAGACTGGTCGGCGCAACATTGTGGGCTGAAGGGCCTGTTCCGCGCTGTAATGTTCTATGTTCTATGTTCTATGTAGACACAGAGACACAGAGAAACTGAGAATCTGAGACACAGGGCCACAGAGTCACTGAGACCCTGAGACACTGAGACTCAGAGACCCAGAGGCACAGAGAAAGTGAGACACAGAGACACAGAGACTCAGAGACTCTGAGACTCTGAGACACTGAGACACAGAGACATAGAGACACTGAGAGACAGAGACACAGACTCGGAGAATCTGAGACACTGAGACACAGAGGCACAGAGACACTGAGACACTGAGAAACTGAGACACTGAGACACAGAGACACTGAGATTCTGAGACACTGAGACTCTGAGACTCTGAGACACTGAAACACAGAGACACAGAGACTCTGAGAAACTGAGACACAGAGACACAGCGACACTAAGACTCTGAGACACTGAGACACAGATGCACTGAGACTCTGAGACACTGAGAATATGAGACTCTGAGACACTGAGACACTCAGACACTGAGACTCTGAGACACAGAGAGGCAGAGACACTGAGACACTGAAACTCTGAAAACTGAAGCACTGAGACACAGAAACACAGAGACTCTGAGACTCTGAGATTCTGAGACACTGAGACACCGAGACACTGTGACACTGAGACACAGAGACACTGAGACTCAGACACTGAGAAGCAGAGACACAGAACCACTGAGACACAGAGACACAGGGACACAGAGACACTGACACTCTGAGAAACTGAGACACTGGCTCTGAGAGTCTGAGACACTGAGACTTAGAGACCCAGAGACACAGAGACGCTGAGACTCAGAGACAATGAGACAATGAGACACAGAGACACTGAGACTCTGTGACACTTAGACACTGAGACGCTGAGACTCTGAGACACTGAGACACTGAGACACGGAGATGCAGAGACACAGAGACACTGAGACTCTGAGACTCTGAGACACTGAGAAACAGAGACACAGAGACACTGATACTCTGAGGCACTGAGACACAGAGACACTGAGACTCAGAGACACTGAGACTCTGTGAGTCTGTGACACGGAGACACTGAGACTCTGAGACACTGAGACATAGAGACCAGAGACACAGAGAAACTGAGACACAGAGACACTGAGACTCTGAGACACTGAGAAACTGAGACACTGAGACACAGAGACACTGAGACTCTGAGACACTGAGACACTGAGACTCTGAGACACTGAGACACTGAGACTCTGAGACACTGAGACTCTGAGACACTGAAACATTGAGACACAGAGACTCTGAGACACTGAGACACAGAGACACAGCGACACTAAGACTCTGAGACACTGAGACACAGAGACACGGAGACACAGAGACACAGAGAAACTGTGACACAGAGACACAGAGCCACTGTGACACTGAGACACTGAGACTCAGAGACCCAGAGGCACAGAGAAACTGAGACACAGAGACTCTGAGACTCTGAGACACTGAGGCACAGAGACTCAGAGACTCAGAGACTCTAAGGCTCTGAAACACTGAGACACAGAGACATAGAGACACTGAGAGACAGAGACACAGACTCGGAGAATCTGAGACACTGAGACACAGAGGCACAGAGACACTGAGACACTGAGACTCTGAGACACTGAGAAACTGAGACACTGAGACACTGAGACACAGAGACACTGAGACTCTGAGACACTGAAACACAGAGACACAGAGACTCTGAGACACTGAGACACAGAGACACAGCGACACTGAGACTCTGAGACACTGAGACACAGATGCACTGAGACTCTGAGACACTGAGAATATGAAACTCTGAGACACTGAGACACTCAGACACTGAGACTCTGAGACACAGAGAGACAGTGACACTGAGACACTGAGACCCTGAGACTCTGAAACACTGAAGCACTGAGACACAGAAACACAGAGACTCTGAGACTCTGAGATTCTGAGACACTGAGACACCGAGACACTGTGACACTGAAACACAGAGACACTGAGACTCTGAGACACTGAGAAGCAGAGACACAGAACCACTGAGACACAGAGACACAGGGACACAGAGACACTGACATTCTGAGAAAATGAGTCACTGTGGCTCTGAGTCTGAGACACTGAGACTTAGAGACACAGAGACGCTGAGACTCTGAGACAATGAGACAATGAGACACAGAGACACTGAGACTCTGTTACTCTGTGACACTTAGACACTGAGACGCTGAGAATCTGAGACACTGAGACACGGAGACCCAGAGACACGGAGACACAGAGACACTGAGACACTGAGACTCTGAGACTCTGAGACACTGAGACACTGAGAAACAGAGACACAGAGACACTGATACTCTAGGCACTGAGACACAGAGACACTGAGACTCAGAGACACTGAGACTCTGTGAGTCTGTGACTTGGAGACACTGAGACTCTGAGACACTGAGACGTAGAGACCAGAGACACAGAGAAACTGAGACTCTGAGACACTGAGAAACTGAGAAACTGAGACACTGAGACGCTGAGACACTGAAACATAGAGACACAGAGACTCTGAGACTCTGAGACACTGAGGCACAGAGACTCAGAGACATTGAGAGACAGAGACACTGACTCGGAGAATCTGAGACACTGAGACACAGAGACTCTGAGGCACTGAGAAACTGAGACACTGAGACACAGAGACACTGAGATTCTGAGACACTGAGACACTGAGACTCTGAGACACTGAAACACAGAGACACAGAGACTCTGAGACACTGAGACACAGATGCACTGAGACTCTGAGACACTGAGAATATGAAACTCTGAGACACTGAGACTCTGAGACACAGAGAGACAGCGACACTGAGACACTGAGACCCTGAGACTCTGAAACACTGAAGCACTGAGACACAGAAACACAGAGACTCTGAGACTCTGAGATTCTGAGACACTGAGACACCGAGACACTGTGACACTGAAACACAGAGACACTGAGACTATGAGACACTGAGAAGCAGAGACACAGAACCACTGAGACACAGAGACACAGGGACACAGAGACACTGACACTCTGAGAAAATGAGGCACTGTGGCTCTGAGTCTGAGACACTGAGACTTAGAGACACAGAGACGCTGAGACTCTGAGACAATGAGACAATGAGACACAGAGACACTGAGACTCTGTTACTCTGTGACACTTAGACACTGAGACGCTGAGAATCTGATACACTGAGACACGGAGACCCAGAGACACAGAGACACTGAGACACTGAGATTCTGAGACTCTGAGACACTGAGACACTGCGAAACAGAGACACAGAGACACTGATACTCTCGGCACTGAGACACAGAGACACTGAGACTCACAGACACTGAGACTCTGTGAGTCTGTGACATGGAGACACTGAGACTCTGAGACACTGAGACATAGAGACCAGAGACACAGAGAAACTGAGACACAGAGACACTGAGACTCTGAGACACTGAGAAACTGAGACACTGAGACACTGAGACACAGAGACACAGAGACACAGAGACTCTGAGACACTGAGACACTGAGACTCTGAGACACTGAAACATAGAGACACAGAGACTCTGAGACTCTGAGGCACAGAGACTCCGAGACACTGAGAGACAGAGACACTGACTCGGAGAATCTGAGACACTGAGACACAGAGACACTGAGACTCTGAGACACTGAGAATCTGAGAATCTGAGAATCTGAGACACTGAGACACTGAGACACTGAGACACAGAGACACTGAGATTCTGAGACACTGAGACACTGAGACACTGAAACACAGAGACACAGAGACTCTGAGACACTGAGACACAGAGACACAGCGACACTAAGACTCTGAGACACTGAGACACAGATGCACTGAGACCCTGAGACACTGAGAATATGAGACTCTGAGACACTGAGACACTCAGACACTGAGACTCTGAGACACAGAGAGACAGCGACACTGAGAACTGAGACCCTGAGACTCTGAAACACTGAAGCACTGAGACACAGAAACACAGAGACTCTGAGACTCTGAGATTCTGAGACACTGAGACACCGAGACACTGTGACAATGAGACACAGAGACACTGAGACTCTGAGACACTGAGAAGCAGAGACACAGAACCACTGAGACACAGAGACACAGGGACACAGAGACACTGACACTCTAAGAAAATGAGGCAGTGTGGCTCTGAGAGTCTGAGACACTGAGACTTAGAGACCCAGAGACGCTGAGATTCTGAGACAATGAGACAATGAGACACAGAGACACTGAGACTCTGTTACTCTGTGACACTTAGACACTGAGACGCCGAGACTCTGAGACACTGAGACACTGAGTCACAGAGACACAGAGACACTGAGACTCTGAGACACTGAGAAACTGAGACACTGAGAAACTGAGACACTGAGACACAGAGACACTGAGATTCTGATACACTGAGGCACTGAGACTCTGAGACTCTGAGACACTGAAACACAAAGACACAGAGACTCTGTGACACTGAGACACAGAGACACAGCGACACTAAGACTCTGAGACACTGAGACACAGATGCACTGAGACTCTGTGACACTGAGAATATGAGACTCTGAGACACAGAAAGGCAGTGACACTGAGACATTGAGACTCTGAAACACTGAAGCACTGAGACACAGAAACACAGAGACTCTGAGACTCTGAAATTCTGAGACACTGAGACACCGAGACAATGTGACACTGAGACACTGAGACACAGAGACGCTGAGACTCAGAGACACTGAGAAGCAGAGACACAGAACCACTGAGACACAGAGACACAGGGACACAGAGACACTGACACTCTGAGAAACTGAGACACTGTGGCACTGAGAGTCTGAGACACTGAGACTTAGAGACACAGAGACACAGAGACGCTGAGACTCTGAGACAATGAGACAATGTGACAATGTGACACAGAGACACTGAGACTCTGTCACTCTGTGACACTTAGACACTGAGACGCTGAGACTCTGAGACACTGAGACACTGAGAAACAGAGACACAGAGAAACTGATACTCTGAGGCATTGAGACACAGAGACACTGAGACTCAGAGACACTGAGACACTGTGAGTCTGTGACACTGAGACACTGAGACTCTGAGACACTGAGACATAGAGACCAGAGACACAGAGAAACTGAGACACAGAGACACAGAGACTCTGAGACACTGAGAAACTGAGACACTGAGACACTGAGAAACAGAGACAATAAGATTCTGAGACACTGAGACACTGAGACTCTGAGACTCTGAGACACTGAGACACAGACACAGCGACACTAAGACTCTGAGACACTGAGACACAGACGCACTGAGACTCTGAGACACTGAGACACAGAGATACGGAGACACAGAGACACAGAGAAACTGAGACACAGAGTCACTGTGGCACTGAGACACTGAGACTCAGAGACCCAGAGGCACAGAGAAACTGAGACACAGAGACTCTGAGACGCTGAGACACTGAGGCACAGAGACTCAGAGACTCAGAGACTCTAAGACTCTGAAACACTGAGATACAGAGACATAGAGACACTGAGAGACAGAGACACAGACTCGGAGAATCTGAGACACTGAGACACAGAGACACAGAGACACTGAGACACTGAGACTCTGAAACACTGAGAAACTGAGACACAGAGACACTGAGATTCTGAGACACTGAGACACTGAGATTCTGAGACACTGAAACACAGAGACACAGAGACTCTGAGACACTGAGACACAGATGCACAGAGACTCTGAAACACTGAGAATATGAAACTCTGAGAGACTGAGACACTCAGACACTGAGACTCTGAGACACAGAGAGACAGCGACACTGAGACACTGAGACCCTGAGACTCTGAAACACTGAAGCACTGAGACACAGAAACACAGAGACGCTGAGACTCTGCGATTCTGAGACACTGAGACACTGAGACACTGAGAAACAGAAAAATTGCTTCTCTCAACGGGATAGGCAGTTGGTGGCAATAGGAACTTGCGCGGCCAAAGAATATTGAATGGCATGCAGTGAAACTTTGGGAGCAATTGTGGATGTAGTGAAGATGCCAAACACATCGAGATGAGACCTTGGCCACAATATTAGTAACTTCCCAGAAAACTCTCGACGGCATTGAGGGAATCATTGGAAACAAATGGGGATGAATGAACTTTTCTGAACTCATCAAGATAAGCATTTTTTTCTCAATCTCACTTCAGGGACGACAAAATGTCAGTTACAATCAGAGGAAGGCTGGAAGCTAATCCGAAATTACCTACAATGCTGAACTCAACAGGATGGGCACTTGGTGGCAACATCACCTTGCTTGGTGAAAAGAACACTGAATGGCATGCACACAAATTTTGCAAAGATTATACATTTACTGATCATGCTTCAAACATCCAGATGTTGACTTCGCCGAAATATCAATAACTTGGCAGAAGCCTATCATTCACCTTGAGAAAATCAATGGAAACTTAGGTTGATTAACTCAACTTGCTAAACTCTTGGAGATAAGCAGTTTGCCGCGATTTCAATCAGTGAAGAAATATGATCGCTTGCTATTTGAGGAACACTGGAAGCTAATGTGGATGTGATCAAAATGGTCATTTCAACAAGATGGACACTTGTAGACAATACGACCTTGCTTGGCGAAAAGAATGCAGTGAAATATTGGGAACGATTGTGGATTTACTGAACATGCTTAACACATCGAGATGAGATCTTTGCCGCAATCTCAATAACTTACCAGATACTCTCGATGACATTGGGAGAATCATTGGCAACTAGTGGAGATGAGCGCATTTTGCTGAACTCATCGAGATAAGCATTTTGCCGCGATTTCACCTCAACGACGAAAAGTGATCAGCTGGTGTAAGAGAAACCGTGGAAGCTAATGTAGAGTTCCTCAAAATGCTTATCTCAATGGGACGGGTAGTTGATGGCAATATCAGCTTGCTTGGCAAAAAGTACCTTGAATGGCATGCAATGAAAGTTTGGAACTTGCCAGAGGTCTCTCGATGACATTGAGGGAATCATTGGAAGCAAATGGAGATTAACGAAAATTGCTCAGCTCATCGAGATAAGCATTTTGTCGAGATTTCAATTCAGAGACGAAAAATGGCAAGTTACAAGGAGAGGAACTCTGGAAGCGAATGTGGATTTACAAAAATTGCTTCTCTCAACGGGATGGGCAGTTGGTGGCAATAGGAACTTGCACGGACAAAGAATATTGAATGGCATGCAGTGAAACTTTGGGAACAATTGTGGATGTAGTGAAGATGCCAAACACATCGAGATGAGACCTTGGCCACAATATCAGTAACTTCCCAGAAAACTCTCGACGGCATTGAGGGAATCATTGGAAACAAATGGGGATGAATGAACTTTTCTGAACTCATCGAGATAAGCATTTTTTTCGCAATCTCACTTCAGGGACGACAAAATGTCAGAGGAAGGCTGGAAGCTAATCCGAAATTCCCTAAAATGCTGAACTCAACAGGATGGGCACTTGGTGGCAACATCACCTTGCTTGGCGAAAAGAACACTGAATGGCATGCACACAAATTTTGCAAAGATCATGCTTCAAACATCCAGATGTTGACTTCGCCGAAATATCAATAACTTGGCAGAAGCCTATCATTCACCTTGAGAGAATCAATGGAAACTTAGGTTGATTAACTCAACTTGCTAAACTCTTCGAGATAAGCAGTTTGCCGCGATTTCACGTTTTTTATCCAATTGAATGATTGGTAATCTGTATTGAAATGTGAGGAAGTAAATTTAATTACCAAAGGTCGATTTAATTAAAGCTTACTGGCAAAGGCATTGAGCATGGACGTTGGGAAGTTACGTTGCAATTGTACTGGATGTTAGTGAGGCCTCATCTGGAGTATTACGTTCAGTTTTGATCACCTTGCGATAGGAAATATGTTATTAAACTAGAAAGCATTTATTTACAAAGATACTGCCAGGACTTGAGGGACTGCATTATAGGGAGAGATTGGACATATTAGGACATTTTTCTTTGGAGCATAGGAGACTCAGGAGTGATGTTATCGAGGTGTATAAGAACATGCGAGGCATGGATAGGGTGAATGCACTCTGTCATTTTCCCCAGTATTGGGGAGTCAAGAACTAGAGGGCACATAAGTTTATGTTAAGAGGGGAAGAATTAATGGCAAGCAGTGGATGGTCTAATGGAACAGGAGTTTATGAAAAAGCATAGATTAAGAGTAAAAATAGAGAGTTTGCTGTAAAGAGGCAGATGAGATGTCATAAAAGCATTGGAGCTTTACAAAGAAGAGCAAAACAAAAGCTTCCCATGCATTTCTTATGGTCCTGACACATGGGTCAAATATAGCACCAAGACATTTTGCAATTTGCCTTGGTTTGAAAAAATTTACCAATGACCCCTTTAATTTCCAGGGATCAACATTATTCAATAAAGGAGTTTTATTTTTGATGTTAAATGAAAGCCAAAAGTTTTCTTCATGTTGAACTGAACAGAATTTTTCAATAAGATCTTTCTGCATTCCTTTATGAGTCTTGTTAATTACTGCAATATCATCAGCAAATGCAAGGGAAGTTATTTCATACTTACCCGTTTTAATTGAGCATCTTAACCCTTTAGCTTCTAGAGTACTGATAAGACTATCCATAACTATATTAAATAGCAAGGGCCAAAGCGAATCTCCTTGTTTAACTCCTGCTCAAATCAGAATAAATTTAGTCTTATTCTTTCCAATTTCGACTTAGATCTTTCCCTCAGTGTATAGATTATCAATTGAATGACTTGTTTTGGGAGTCGTATCCTTCTAAGGCTTTTTAAAATCAAAGCCTTAGCAAGATCTATGAATACTACATTAAGGTCCTTTTTTCTGGCCTTAACCCCTCTATATTGTATTGCTTAAAATAGTGATGTTTTCATTTCTCATGAATCCTCTTTGACTATTATTCAACTCAGTTACTTTATCCAATCTTTTACTAATGATTTTCATAAACACTTAACAATATAGAATCAATTGTAAGTGGTTTCTAACTGTCAGTATGTTTGAGTGCCTCTTCTTCGTCTGATTTAGGAGTCAATGTAGTTTTTGCTAACTTTACACTTTTAGGGATAATTCCCGAGGATAGCCAAGATATTATAAATTTTTACTAAGAGACCTGGCCATTTACTCCAACAGCACTGCTGCTTCACAGCTCCAGGGACCTGGGTTCGATTCCCAACTTGGGTCACTATCTGCGTGAAGTATGCACATTCTTCTCGTGTCTGCATGGGTTTCCTCCGGGTTCTCCAGTTTCCTCCCACAGGCCAAAGATGCGCGACTTAGGTTGGCTGGCCATGCTAAAATTGCCCCTTAGTGTCCTGAGATGTATAGGTTAGAGGGATTAATGGGTGAATATGCAGCGACATGGTGGTAAGGCTTGGGTGGGATTGTGGTTAGTGCAGACTCGATGGGCCAAATGGTCTCTTTCTGCATTGTAGGGTTTCTATGATTTCTATGAACTCAACATATCTTCAATTTTGATCCCATTTGGACCTGGGGCCATACCTGAGCTGTTGCAGTATTATAATAAATTCCTGATCAGTAATTGGAGTAAAAGCTCTCTATAATCAACTTTGTTTTGTTTTCTGAAATGTACTAATAGCTATCTTAGAAACATAGAAAACATAGAAAAACTACAGCACAATACAGGCCCTTCAGCCCACAAAGTTGTGCGGAACTTCTCCCTACCTTAGAGATTACTAGGCTTCCCTATAACCCTCTATCTTACTAAGTTCCATGTATTTACCTAAAAGTCTCTTAAAAGACCCTATCGAATTTGCCTCCGCCACTGTTGCCGGCAGCCCATTCCACTCACCCACCACTCTCTGAGTGAAAAACTTACCCCTGACATCTCCCCTGTACCTACTCCCCAGCACCTTAAACCTGTGTCCTCTTGTGGCAACCATTTCAGCCCTGAGAAAAAGCCTTTGAGAATCCACCCGATCAATACCTCTCAACATCCTATACACCTCTATCAGGTTACCCCTCATCCTTCGTCCCTCCAAGGATAAAAGGCCGAGCTCCTTCAACCTATCCTCATAAGGCATGCCACCCAATCCAGGCAACATCCTTTTAAATCTCCTCTGCACCCTTTCCATGGCTTCCACATCCTTCCTGTAATGAGGTGACCAGAACTGAGCACAGTACTCCAAATGGATCTGACCAGTGTCCTATATAGCTACGACATTATCTCTCGAATCCTAAACTCAATCCCTCGATTGATGAAGGCCAGTACACCATACGCCTTCTTTACCACAGCTTCAACCCGCACAGCTGATTTGAGCGTCCTATGAACTCAGACCCCAAGATCCTTCTGATCTTCCACGCTGCTAAGAGTCCTACTATTAATATTATATTCTGCCGTCCTATTTTACCTGCCAAAATGAACCACTTCACAATTATCTGCCACTTTTCCACCCAGTCTTCCATCCTATCAATGTCTCGCTGCAACTTCTGACATCCCTTCACACTACCCACAACACGTCTCATCAGCAGATTTACCAACCCATCCTTAACCCTAACCCCTCTCTCTATTTAATCTCCCTTTACAAGTTCATTTATCTCGAAGGGGCATTTAATATCTCATGGAGCTCCCATCAGTTGTCTGGCCAATTCTAGACAATGTATTGAAGAGGCGACTGCATATAGCACTTGGGGAGAATAGATCGACGTTGATCCTGATTGAAGGGCCTCTTCCTGCTCCTATCTTCTATGTTTCCTTTCATTTATACTTATATAACTGCTGTACTCTTTTAAAGCTACTTTTTTGTTTTGCTCTTCTTTGCAAAGCTCCACTGTTTTTATTACATCTCACCTGTCTCTTTACAACAAACGTTCTGTCTATTTTAAGAACATAAGAACATAAGAAATAGGAGCAGGAGTAGGCCATCTAGCCCTTCGAGCCTGCCCCGCCATTCAATAAGATCATGGCTGATCTGTCGTGGCTCAGTTCCACTTTCCCGCCCTCTCCCCATAACCCTTAATCCCCTCTCTTATCAAGAACCCATCAACCCGCTTCTTAAAAATATTTAGCGAGGCAGCCTCCACCACTTCAACGGGCAGAGAATTCCAGAGATTCACCACCCTTTGAGTGAAGAAGTTCCTCCTCAACTCCGTTCTAAACCGCCCCCCCTTTATCTTGAGGCTGTGCCCCCTAGTCCTACTGTCCTTTCTGAGCGGGAAGAGTCTCTCCACCTCTATCTTATCCATCCCATTCATCATCTTAAACGTCTCAATGAGATCTCCCCTCATTCTTCTAAACTCTAACGAGTACAAGTCTAGTTTATTCAGCCTCTCCTCATGGCTCAACCCCCTCAACTCCGGTATCAGCCTAGTAAACCTCCTCTGCACTCCCTCCAAGGCCAAAATATCTTTGCGCAGGTGCGGCGCCCAAAACTGCACACAGTACTCCAGCTGCGGCCTCACCAATGCCCTATACAGCGGCAGCAAGACCTCCCTACTTTTATATTCAATCCCCCTCGCTATGAAGGCCAGCATCCCATTCGCCTTCCTGACCACCTGCTGCACCTGCAAGCTGGGTTTTTGCGACTCATGCACAAGGACCCCGAGGTCCCTCTGCACCGTCGCCTGCTGCAGTTTTTCGCCATGTAAGTAATAATCCTTCCTACCATTATTCCTACCAAAGTGGACCACCTCACACTTGCCAACATTAAATTCCATTTGCCATTTCCTGGCCCATTCGCCCAGCCTATCTAGATCCTTCTGCAGACTCTCCACACCCTCCGCACAATTTGCCGTTCCCCCAATCTTGGTGTCATCAGCAAATTTCGACACCCTACACTCGGTTCCCTCCTCCAGATCATCTGTATAAATGGTAAAAAGCTGAGGCCCCAGCACCGACCCCTGGGGCACTCCACTAGTCACCATCCGCCAATCCGAATTGCACCCGTTGACCCCCACTCTCTGCCTCCTATTTGACAACCGTCTTTTAACTCTTGACTTATGCTTTTTTATAAACTCCTGCTCCATTAGGCCATCCACTAATTCCCTACTTTCGTTACTGATCTCTATTTTCTTTTCTTCCTTTTTATCTCAGAATTACTTCTGTAAATGAATCTATGAATACATTCGGTTTAAATGTTCTACTTTATTTTGGTTTCCATCATCACTATTTCTTGGTTCACCTTTTTCACCTTTTCATGACTAACAACAAAAGACTCCTCTTCTTCCTGATTTCTTCATCCAAATCCTTTTCAATTGTAGTGAATTCTAAATCAACATTATCTGATATCCTTGTCATATCATCAATTTCCTCTTTCTCCTGTTTCATTTTAAGGTATCCTACACTACTTCTTTTATCTGAAATGCATTTATTCATTTTAGTTTTAAGATAGTCTGCAATCTTGTTATTAATATTTTAATTTTAATTCCAATTCCAGCAGAGTATCCATTTTCTCTTTTGCCCAGGTTGAATTCATTCTGCTTTTTATTTCTTTACATTCCTTTCTATCATTTTTCACTATTCTAGATTTGTTCCTCTCAACCAGATGATTCCTAACTTCATGCAAAAATGAATCCCCTTTGTGTCTTGAAATTCCCATTACATTTTCAGCTGCTGAATTGTCACCTTCATGTTTAGCGTAGTGACATGCTGTAGGGTGAAATTCACCTTATTACATTTAGTGCAAGTTATTAATTTATGCTTTTTATGGACCGAATCAAGATGTTTCCTTAACAAGTAAAATAATAAGACAACTAGAACACCTGTTTTTATTGCACTGATAATAGATAATAGTTCCAAATTTACTAGAATCTTTATTATTATTATTTGATACATTACCACATTTAAAATTAGATTCAGGTGACTTAGCCATCCCCCCAGATTCAGGGTATCTGTTGCTGTCTGTAAAACTGTTAAAAGGAGCCAAATTAAAATCCATTTTCCTCCTGTAAGCAATCAAACCAGTAAGATGATCTTCGATATTAAAATCCTCTGATTTTGCCAGTGGCCTTTGAAATAACAGTATATGATTTTGTTATTTTCAACCGTCCTTTCAGAACCAAAAGATGTTCCTCCAATATTCCCACCATTTAAATATTAACCGATCTGAACGGAAGTGAATGTCCCGTCACTTGTATCTTTCTCAATTCTTCAATTAATTCTTCTGGGTTTGAGTGGCAGCTGTTAAAATAAAGTTTAGGAGTCAACAGGTTTGACCTCCCTGTTGCTGCAGTTGTAGCTGCAGCCACAGCGTTTTACATTCATAGTCCACAGTGAGCACAACTAAAACAGGGATGTTTTTTAACAAGTTACCATTCCAACCGGAATGTGTGAAATCAACTGCCATCTTTTGCTTCTCTCTAAGCACCACCTGTGGGAGAAAATAGTTTCCGCAAACCATCCTAGGATTGTGATTTAGCCTCTAGGGAGTGCTTAGGAAATCCCACTAAATTCAAATATCTCGAAGTCGTGAGGACATCTAGACGTTACAGAGAGGTTTCTAGGAACACTGCTTGGAGGTACTGCCACACCTTTGGCCAAAAGCCACGAAATACCAGAGTTATTTCAGAGCACTGGGCAGAAATCACATCAACATTCAACTGCGGCCTTCATGTTGCTTTGTTTTAATTAAACAGTCCGCACCAGTTCTAGGTCAGCTGCTAGGTGCTGACCAAGGCCACCCACCTGCCAAAGGGCACTGCAGCTGGGGCGATCCACAGGAAGGGCATGCTGGACTAGCCATTTAAATACTATGGCTACAAGTGCAGGTCAGAGGCTGGGAATCCTGTGGTGAGTCACTCTGAATCCTTCTGACTCCCTAAAACTTGTCCTCCATTTACAAGGCACAAATCAGGAGATGGAATACTCTCTGTTTGCCTGGATGCAGGTTTAACAGCAGAATGGAGTGTTGACAGTTCACTCACTCCCTCCACACTGGCGAATAATGACAGCAGTGTGTACCATCTACAAGATGTACTGCAGCAACTCACCAAGGTTCCTTGAACAACATCTTCCAAACCCATGACCACTACCACCTAGAAGGACAAGGGTATATCTGGAAAGACCACATCACCTGACTTGTAAATCAATCACCATCTGGGTCAAAATCCTGAACTGCCTCCCTAACAGCACTGCAGATATATCTACACTACATGGGCTACGACAGTAGGGAAAAGCTCACTATTGCCTCAAGGACAATGTTGCTCTAGCCTGTGACATCCACATCCCAAAAATGAATTTTAAAATATTTTCTATTAGTGATGGCATGGATGAACAGATACATAGGGGAGATTAATATAGGAAA
This sequence comes from Carcharhinus amblyrhynchos, assembly GCF_965287045.1. Lineage (NCBI taxonomy): Eukaryota > Metazoa > Chordata > Chondrichthyes > Carcharhiniformes > Carcharhinidae > Carcharhinus > Carcharhinus amblyrhynchos. Next base: position 1,544,218 of record NC_137350.1, read on the forward strand.
ACTGATTACAAAGGATGGTTTAAAATTGGCAGATTTAGCTCTCCTGATCAAGTGCTGCCCACTTTTTCCAATTGCAAGGTATTTTTTGGACTGGTTTTTTGTACAATTCCTATTTTGTCCAGATCCCCTAGAGGGCAGCAAATTCCAGCTAAACCAACATCTGAAGGTTATTGCATTAATACCGATTCCTGTAAAACAGTGACTGTTGTATACAACATAAAAATAAACAAAAAAAACCTTGGAAATTGAAGTTAGGGGCTTGTAATCCAATGGAGAAAAAGGTTGATTAATCACATTACACTGGATCATAGGAAGAATAGGAAGATGCCTTTAGACCTGGACAAATATGTCCAAACAAATAATACAACCCTCTTACCCATCAAATCGCTTCTGTCACGATCCCTGGCTCACCTGGAAGTGGGCACAAGGCCAATCACAATGTGAGCAGAGTCCTGGGGTTGATGGCAGCTCTCAGAATTCAAAGATCCAGGGCCCATATGGAGCAGGAAAGGTGAAATATGGCATTGCTGCATATCTTTTGTAGAGAGCTGGCACAGGCATGAATAGCCAGTTACTGTACCGTACCAATTCTAATGCTTTGGAATAAAAAATTGCAGCTTCTTTAAGCCACACTGACAATTCTGGGAAACAACTAATATTCACACAGTGGGTGACATTCCATAGCCCAAAGGAGGGAATTGTGGGATGTGTATAAAGCATAAAAACCATCGCCTGAACCAACAGCAGACACAAACCCCCACCGGCCCTGAACAGTCCATCATGCTTAACTTTATCAATGCAGAATGGACAATAAGATGTGGAGGTTTTGGAGAGGGTGCAGAAAAAATTTAACAGGATATTGCCTGGTATGGAGGGCATTAGCGATGAGAAGAGGTTGGGGAAACTTGGTTTGTTCTCACGGGAATGATGGAGGTTGAGGAGTGATCTGATAGAAGTCTACAAGATTATGGGAGAAATGGACTTTGACACAGGCACAGCCACATCGGCCTGGGATCCAAATACCATCTGAATGGGGTTCATGTATTTCAGCTGTGGAAACAACATCACAATGAATGAGTTTGTCTGGACCAAGACAGGAATCTGATTAAAGAGGTTGAAAGGTGCCAAAGCACAAACTATTCAGCAGAGTGTCTTTGGGAAATGTGTTTTTGTATTTTCAATAAGATTTGTAATAAAAAAGGACCAAGACCATAGGGTCTGGGTCCGCAGTCAAATGCAGGTGGGGAATCAGGGCTGGTCACCTGTCACTCACCTACTTTCAACAGCAGACAAGACATGTCATCTTGTAGGGGGAGTGTCAGCCATATTGGCCTGAAGGTTTGGGATTGCAATTATCAAGGGAGACTCAGAAATGGTCAACCTGCAAATTTCACTGGGAAGGATCAATCATATGGGGAGTTATATCAGTCTAATCAGAGGTTGAAGGTTAACACAGTTAAATCCTGAGTGGATAGGAGTTGAATCAAGAAAACTGAATTTGAGCAGAAAGATAAGGTTTTGCCTGTGTTTTTTTTCAGTGGAGGACTTTGATTGAAAAGTTGATGTTTGTAGAGGTATTGGAGGTAATGGGCTAACCAGTCAAGCCTCATTACACTAGCTTAGAGCATGTATGTCAGGGCATTGAGTTTCTTTTGTGTAAATAAATCAAGTTTCTGGTTGAGCCTGAATTCTGTCCGTGCGAGTTTGTCCTTCATAAAATCGGAAATTAGCTAATGAGGGTAAAGGGGAGTGTGCACCTCTCACAACCCCACCAGGTAACAGCAGGGCGATGACAGTTCTTCGCTTATCAGGTGATTCAGAGAGATACTCACCTGCGCATAATTATCAATCTTCCAAGCACAGAATCAAGAGCAATTTTCCAGCATTTGAAACATGCCACAGAATTCTCCTGCCACTGCACTCAGCCTCAAAAATTGGAAAATTCCACCAAGGGCTCAAACACTCTGGGGCAGGTTGGTTTGCCTCAGAATATACCCACAATTCATAAGTATTCAGGGTTCTGCACAGCTGACATTTCAATGGTGGAATGGTGTCAATAGTGACAATGCACATCTTAAAATTTGTCATCTTTGCTCCTCGTCTGATTCACCTTTGTTGACATCACTTGCCGATTGAAAGGGGCCATTTTTTGGTGGGACTGAAGGTTTACTACTCTTGGTTAATCCTTTAATCTTCTGGCATCAGCCAGGAGTAGAGTGCAGAGGAGGTGGCAGGAGCTACATTGCTGACAAGATTCTAGATCATAGAAACAGTATTTCCTAGAGAAAATTAATGCAATCCAATTTTGTAAATAATTTATTTATGCTCAAGTTTGAAACTTAGTGAGTGTCTCATTGCATTGCTTCAATAGTTTTTCCAAAATTGTGCACATTATGCAGATGCACAAGGCTCTACTTAATCAGTGGTGGATCCAGTCTATATTTCCCTTTTCAGAGTTTGTATTAGGAATTCATTTAGAAATCATAAAATCATTGGACAGATTGGCCCAGAATGTGGTGACATAAAATTTACCAGAATAATATTGGAACTTCAGGATATACATTTCCAGGAGAGAAACTAATGTGGCAGGGGAATGGGACTCCAAGAGGAGGAACAGATAGATCAGATTCCGATCAGGAAAATGGAGGTACAACATGAGCTAGTGATGTTGAAGATGTAGTGATGCATGTGGGCCAATGAGCTTGCACGCGCCAGTAGGAAAGGGAGACTGCAGCTCGAGTGAGATTTCAGCCAGATTGAGGGTATCAGGAATTTGGAACCAAGTGGAAATTTGGTGCTGAGGGGAAAGAGGTGCTCATCTTCAGGAGGAGCGGAGAGGCGGATCTGGTGAGGGCAAGTGAGAGGTAGAAAGAAATCGAACCGTGTTGTCAGAGCCAGCAGGCAAGTGATTGGCTGGTGACTAGAAAGTCATTTTTCCTTTCTTTTTTTCCAATTTTTTTCTCTTGTCAGTGTTATTGTTATAAGTTAATTTAAGGGTTAGGTCACGGCAGGAGATCCCAGAACTATGTCATGCTTCTCTTGTGCGATGTGGGAATTCAGGAACCCTTCTGGTGTCCCTGGCTCCTTCAATGTGTCCAACTACAGCTCCTGTCAGACAACTTGATTGCTCTGGAGGCGGGGATGGATTTACTTTGGAGCATCTACTATGCTGAGGAAGTCGTGGATAGCACGTTCCATGACTTGGTCACACCACAGATAAAAATTACTGAGAGAGATAGGGAATGGGTGACCACCAGACAGAGGAAAATTAGGAAGGCAGTGCAGGGGTCTCCTGCAGTCATCCCTCTCCAAAACAGATATACTGTTGGTGGGGGAAGAGGAGTGGGGGGGAGATGGGTGTGGTTGGTGGCTCGCCAGGGGAAGGTGGAACCAACCAGGTTCATGGAACCATAGCTGGTTCTGCTGCACTGGAGGGCAAGAAAATGAGTGGCAGGAAAAAACTCAATTGTAAGGGAACAGACAGGCGTTTCTGCAGACACAAATGAGACTCCATGATGGTATGTTGCCTCCCTGGTGTAAGGGTCAAGGTTGTCTCAGAGCAGCTGAAGGGCATTCTGGAGGGGAAGGGTGAACTGTTGAGGTGCATATGGGCACTGACAATATTGGTAGGAAACAGGATGAGGTCCTACAAGCTGAATTTAGGGAATTAGGAGTTAAGCTAAAATGTAGGACTCAAAAGGTAGTAATCTCAGGATTGCTACCAGTGCCAGGTGCTGGTCAGAGTAGGAATGTCAGGACAGCCAAGATGAATATCTGGCTTGAGAGAGGGATTCAAATTCGTGGGACATTAGATTGGATTCTGGGGGAAGGTGGGACCAGATTGGATGGACTGCATTGGGGTGGGACTGAAACCAGTGTCCTAGGGGCAGTGTTTGCTATTGCTGCTGGAGACGGATTTTAACTAACATGGCAGGGGGATGAGAACTGATGCATGAAGTCAGAGGGAGGTAAAGAGGGGACAGAAACAAAAAAGGGGAAGTGGAAGGCAGAGAAACTAAAGTCAAAAATCAAAAAAGGGTCACAGCACAGAGACTGGAGAACTCAGAGAATGGGTCCAGTAAGTCCCAGAGAAATAAAACATGGAAAGTGTACAAAACATGACAGGACAGATGGTCTGATGTATGTTTGTTTTAATGCAAGCTTGGATTCCTACATGGAACTATGATGTAGTGGCAATCACAGAGACTTGGATGAAAGAAGGGCAGGACTGGTAGTGTAGCATTCCAGAATTTAGGTACTTCAGGCTTGAGAGGGTGACAAAAGAAGTAGGGGTGTTGCTTTGCTGGTTCGGGAGAATGTCACAGCTGAACAGAGGGAGTAAACCTTGGTGGGATCACACAGTGAACCATTTGGGTGGAATTCAGGAACAGGAACGGTGCAATCATCCTGTTGGGGTTGTACCACAGACCTCCGAACAGCCAACATGAAGTGGAGGAACTGAGATGTCAGCGGATGATGGGAAGATGAGCAATTTTAACTTCCCCAACATAGACTGGGAATTCCCTTAGTGCCAGGGGCTTGGACAGGGCAGAGTTTGTTCAATGTGCCTAAGAGTGCTTCTTGAGGCAAAACGTAGATAGTCCAACTCTGGGAGGGACTTAGACCTGGTTCTGGGAAGCGAGCCCAGACAGGTGATTGATGTCTCAGTGTGTGGGACCATTTTGAGAACAGTGATCACAATTCTATAAGTTTCAAGATACTTGTAGAAAAAAAGGACAGGCGTCGTCCCAGAGTGAAAGTACTAAATTGGGGGAAGGCTAACTGCGACAGTATTCGACAGGAGCTCGGCAATGTAGACTGAGGGCGGCTGTTTGAAGGTAAATAGGTACTTTGTAAATTGGATTAGACACTGGCTCAATGGAAGAAGCCAGAGAGTGGTTGTGGAGGATTGCTTCTCTGAGTGGAGGCCTGTGACTAGTGATGTGCCGCAGGGATCGGTGTTGGGTCCATTGTTGTTTGTCATCTATATCAATGATCTGGATGATAATGTGGTAAATTGGATCAGCAAATTTGCTGATGATACAAAGATTGGAGGTGTAGTGGACAGTGAGGAAGGTTTTCAAAGCTTGCAGAGGGATTTGGACCAACTAGAAAAATGGGCTGAAAAATGGCAGATGGAGTTTAATGCAGACAAGTGTGAGGTATTGCACTTTGGAAGGACAAACCAAAGTACAACGTACAGGGTAAATGGTAGGACACTGAAGAGTGCAGTTGAACAGAGGGATCTGGGAATACATAGAACATAGAACATAGAACATTACAGCGCAGAACAGGCCCTTCGGCCCACGATGTTGCGCCGACCAGTTACAAAAACAATGACCCACTAGCCTATACCAATCCCTTTTCATCCATAAACCTATCCATAGATCTCTTAAACGCCCCCAAACTAGGCGCATTTACAACTGCAGCAGGCAGGGCATTCCAATCCCTCACCACCCGCTGGGTAAAGAACCTACCCCTGACATCCGTCCTGTAGCTACCCCCCCTTAATTTAAAGCCATGCCCCCTCATGCTAGCTTTCTCCATCCGAGGAAAAAGGCTATCACTATCCACCCTATCTAAACCTCTAATCATCTTATATGTTTCTATAAGATCCCCTCTTAGCCGCCTTCTTTCCAACGAAAACAACCCTAAATCCCTCAGTCTCTCCTCATAGGACCTCCCCACCATACCAGACAACGTCCTAGTAAACCTCCTCTGCACCCTCTCCAAAGCCTCCACATCCTTCTTGTAATGTGGGGACCAGAACTGCACACAGTACTCCAAGTGTGGCCGCACCAGAGTTGTGTACAGTTGCAACATGACGCTGCGACTCCTAAATTCAATCCCCCTACCAATAAACGCCAAGACACCGTACGCCTTCTTAACAACCTTATCTACTTGATTCCCAACTTTCAGGGATCTATGTACACATACACCTAGATCCCTCTGTTCATCCACACTATTCAAAGTCCTCCCGTTAGCCCTATACTCGACACATCTGTTGCTCCTACCAAAGTGAATTACCTCACACTTCTCCGCATTAAATTCCATCCGCCACCTCTCGGCCCAGCTCTGCAACCTATCTAAGTCTCCCTGCAGACTATGACACCCTTCCTCACAATCTACCACACCTCCAACTTTGGTGTCATCAGCAAATTTACTAATCCACCCAACTATACCCTCATCCAGATCATTAATAAAGACTACAAACAACAGTGGCCCCAAAACAGATCCCTGAGGCACACCACTCGTAACCGAACTCCATGATGAATATTTACCATCAACCACCACCCTCTGTCTCCTATCTGATAGCCAATTCCTGATCCAATTTCCTAGATTACCCACAATCCCATACATCTGCATTTTCTGCAGAAGCCTACCATGGTGAACTGAACCTTATCGAACGCCTTACTAAAATCCATGTATACCACGTCAACTGCCTTGCCCCCATCCACCTCTTTGGTCACTTTCTCAAAAAACTCAATAAGGTTAGTAAGGCACGACCTACCCGCTACAAAACCATGCTGACTATTTCTAATCAATTCATTACACTCCAAATAACTATAAATCCTATCCCTAATAATTTTTTCTAAAACCTTGCCCACAACAGAAGTAAGACTCACCGGTCTATAATTCCCGGCAAAGTCTCTGTTCCCCTTCTTAAACAATGGGACAACATTCGCTATCCTCCAATCCTCCGGGACTACACCAGAGACCAATGACGACCTGAAGATCAGAGCCAGAGGCTCTGCAATCACCTCTCTAGCCTCCCAGAGAATCCTAGGGTAGATCCCATCCGGACCAGGGGACTTATCTATTTTCAGCCCCTCAAGAATATCCAGCACATCCCCCTTATCAAGCGTAATACTGTCTATTTTACACCCCTGCAACCCAGTGTCCTCCTCAGCTATATTCATGTCCCCCTGCGTGAACACCGAAGAGAAATATTGGTTCAATACTTCTCCAATCTCCTCCGGTTCCACACACAAGGTACAGAATTCCCTAAAAGTGATGTCACAGGTGGATAGGGTCATAAAGAGTGCTTTTGGTACATTGGCCTTTATAAATTAGAGTATTGAGTATAAAAGTTGGAGTGTAATGGTAAGGTTATATAAGGTATTGGTGAGGCCGAATTTAGAGTATTGTGTACAGTTTTGGTCACCTAGTTACAGGAAGGATGTAAATAAGGTTGAAAGAGTGCAGAGAAGGTTCACAAGGATGTTGCTTGGACTTGAGAAGCTGAGTTACAGAGAGAGATTGAATAGATTAGGACTTTATTCCCTGGAGTGTAGAAGAATGAGGGGAGATTTGATAGAGGTGTATAAGATTTTGATGGGTATAGATAGAGTGAACCCACTGAGGCTAGGGGAGAAAAAAACCAGAGGGCATGGGTTAAGGGTGAAAGGAGGAAAGTTTAAAGGGAATATTGGGGGGGCTTCTTCACGCAGAGAGTGGTGGGAGTGTGGAATGAGCTGCCGGATAAAGTGGTAAATGCGGGTTCACTTTTAACATTTAAGAAAAACTTGGATGGGTTCATGGATGAGAGGGGTGTGGAGGGATATGGTCCAGGTGCAGGTCAGTGGGACTAGGCAGAAAATGGTTCGGCACAGACAAGAAGGGCCAAAAGGCCTGTTTCTGAGCTGTAATTTTCTATGGTTCTATGGTAAATTCACACCCAAAGTGTAAAAGTAAATTGTTAAAAATTCAGAACAAGTATGTCTCTGTAAAAATAAAGGATAATAATGCCAAGATTCAGGAATCCTGAATGACAAAGATCGTGAGCTTAGTGAAAAATGAGGCATTGTTCAGATTTCAGAAAATTGAAAACAGATAGGGCTCGAGAAATACAAAGAAAGCAAGAAGGGACTTGGGAGGGCTAAAAGGGGTCATGAAATACCTTTGGCAGGTGAGATTCTAGAGAATCCCAAGGCTTTTTATGCATATATGAGGAAGCGGGTTGCTAAGGAAAGGAAGATCCACTCAAAGACAGGAGAGGGAATATGTGTGTGGAGCTAGATGAGGTGGATGAGGTCCTCAACGTGTACTTTGCACCAGCATTTACAAAGAAGAAGGATGTGGTGGATTGGGAGGAGAGTACAGAGGATGTTGATATTCATAGAAACATAGAACATTACAGCACAGTACAGGCCCTTCGGCCCTCAATGTTGTGTCAAGCTACGTCCAAACCCAAGGTCAAGCTATTCCACTCCCTATCATTCTGCTGTGCTCCATGTGCCTATCCAATAACTGCTTGAAAGTTCCTAAAGTGTCCGACTCCACTATCACAGCAGGCAGTGCATTCCACCCCCCAACCACTCTCTGAGGAAAGAATCTACCTCGGACATCCCTCCTATATCTCCCACCATGAACCTTATAGTTATGCCCCCTGGTGACAGCTACATCCACCTGAGGAAATAGTCTCTGCACATCCACTCTATCAATCCCTCTCATCATCTGATAAACCTCTATTAAGTCGCCTCTCCTCCTCCACCGCCCTAAAGATAAAAGCCCCAGCTCCCTCAACCTTTCCTCATAAGACCTACCCTCCAAACCAGGCAGCATCCTGGTAAATCTCCTCTGCACTCTCTCCAATGCTTCCACATCCTTCTTATAGTGAGGTGACCAGAACTGTACACAATATTCCAAATGTGATCTCACTAAGGTCCTGTACAGTTGCAGCATAACCCCACAGCTCTTAAACTCAAACCCCCTGTTAATAAACACTATAAGCCTTCTTCATGGCTCTATCCACTTGAGTGGCAACCGTCAGAGATCTGTGGATATGAACCCCAAGATCTCTTTGTACCTCCACATTCCTCAGAACCCTGCCTTTGACCCTGTAATCCACATTCAAATTTGTCCTACCAAAATTAATCACCTCTCACTTATCAGGGTTAAACTCCATCTGCCACTTTTCAGCCCAACTCTGCATCCTCTCAATGTCCCTTTGCAGCCTATAAGAGCCCTCCACCTCATCCACTACTCCACCAATCTTGGTGTCATCAGCAAATTTACTAACCCACCCTTCAGCCCCCTCTTCCAAGTCATTGATAAAAAATCACAAATAGCAGAGGACCCAGCAGTGACCCCTGTGGTACACCACTGGTAACTGGCCTCCAGTCTGACAATTTTCCCTCCTCCACCACATTCTGTCTTCCGTGAGACAGCCAGTTACTTATCCAATCAGCCAAATTTCCTTCTATCCCACACCTCCTTATCAAATGCCTTACTAAAATCCATGTACACAACATCAACTGCCCTACCTTAATCTACACACTTAGTTACCTCCTCAAAGAATTCAATCAAATTTGTGAGGCAGGACTTACCCCTCACGAATCTTGCTGACTATCCCAGATTAAACTGCATCTTTCCAAATGGTCATAAATCCTACCCTTCAGGACCCTTTCCATTACCTTACCGACCACCGAAGTAAGACTAACTGGCCAATAGTTACCAGGATCATTCCCATTTCCTTCCTTGAAGAGTGGAACAACATTCGCCACTCTCCAGTCCTCTGGCACAATCCCCATGGACAGTGAGGACCCAAAGATCAAATCTAAAGGCTCCGCAATCTCATCCCTTGCCGCCCAAAGTATCCCAGAATGTATCCCATCTGGCCCAGGGGACTTAACGACCCTCAGGTTTTTCAAAATTGCATCTTCCCTCAGAACATCTACCTCCTCCATCCCACCAGCCTGTATCACACTCTCATCCTCAAAAGCATCACCCCTCTCCTTAGTGAACACTGAAGAAAAGTATTGATTCAACACCTCTTCTGAACCCATGCACAAGTTCCCACTATTATCCTTGACATGTTGATATTCCAGGGCATGTTGAGATAAAAAGGGAAAAGGTAATGGAAGTTTTAAAAAAACAGTAAGGTGGACAAGTCCTCAAGGTCAGATAGAGTCTATTCCAGAATACTGAGAGGGGAGGGAAGAGATTGTTTTACCCTCTTTAGCCATGGGCAAGGCACCAGAGGATTGGAGTTTAGCTAACATTGTTTTTCTGTTTAAGAAGGGCAAAAGAGACAACCTAGGAAATGTGGACCTTACATCAGTTGTGGGGAAGATTCTTAGGGACAGGATGTATTCACATCTGGAAGAGCTTATTGGCAATACGCAGCATGGATTTCTGAAGGGCAGGTTGTGTCTCATAAACTTGATTGAGTTCTTTGAGGAAGTGACAAGAAACATTGACCAGGGCAATGGATGTTGTGAACATGGACTTTAGTGAAGCCTTCAATAAGGCTTTTCATAGCAGGCTGATACAGCCGGTGAAGTCATATGGGATCTAAGGTGAGTTGGTTAAGATGGATACAAAACTGGCTTGAGCATAGAAAACAGCGTAGCCCAACCATCTTCAGTTGCTTCAATAACTTCCCTCTGTCACAAAGGTCAGAAGTGGGAATGTCCACGAGCACTATCCACAGCTCAGATATTGAAGCATTCCATGTTGAATTGCAATAAGATCTGGATAATATCCAGGCTTGGGTGACAAGTGTCAAGTAACAAAAGCACCTGGCAATGACCATCACCAAAAGACAAACCATTCATTATGTACAATGTTATTACCATCACTGAATCTCCCACTGTCAACATCCTTGGAGTTACCATGGACTAGAAACTGAACTGGGCCCGCATCAGAGTTCAGGGTGGCTACACGAGCAGGTCAGAGGCTAGGAATACTACCAGTAACTCATCTCCTGACTCACCAAAGCCTGTCCACCATCTATAATGGACAAGTCCAGAGGGTGATGGAATACCCCTTACTTGCCTGGATGGGTGCAGCTCCAAACAACATTAAAGAAACTTGACACCATCCAGTATGAACCAATTAAAGATGGTTGGGTTTAGGACACTACCCTGAGGGATTCCTGCAGAGATGTCTTGGAGCTAATGTAACTGATTATACACACAGCCCGCTTGATTGCAACCACATCCACAAACATCCACTCCCTCCGCCAACGTTCAGTAGAACAGAGCGTACCAAGATTCAGAAATTCAGATATCTTAGACAACACCTTCAAAGCTCACATCCACCTCCATCTCGAAGGAAGAGGGCAGCAGGCACATGGGAACACCACCACCTGCAAGTTCCCCTTCAAGCTACTGACCATCCTGACTTAGAAATATATTATTATCCCTTCAGTCTACCATCAAGAGTATCCACCTTCAGGGAACTCTGGACCAAACCCTCTGACATGTCAGATGTTCAGGCTCAGGATCTCCGTACTAAACACCCACAGGCTTTTGGCATGCACAAGAACGATTGTGGGCGAATTGAGGATAGATGGGCTTAAAATGAGTCCCCAGAAACAATATGGCTTTCCCAACAGGCAGAGATTGAAATATCCAAGGTTATCTCCAGCCTAGTGCATCAGACAGTCCTCCATCCCATTGCCCCAATCTGGTCAGTCCACAGGCCTGATGGCCTGATGATTGACTACTAGGAATTAAACAAAGTCACCTCCATCATGGCACAAACAATGACCATGACCATGATGAAACAGGATCCTAAAACCCAGTATTTCATAGTGCTGGATATTAGCAACTGGTTCCATTCAAGACAAGTGAGCAATATAAGTTTGTGTTCATGTTCCAGGGACAACAACATACCTGGACATTTTCCCCAGGGATTCCCCAGCACCTTCCAAAGACTAGCAAAAGACTTGGGGACCTTTAAACCAGATTGTTTATACAATACCTAGATGATTTACTATTACAGACCACCACTAGGGAAGAACATCTCACATTACTGGCAAGATTATTGGTTCATTAGTCCATTTACGATTTTAAAAAGTTAATCCTACAAAGGCCCAGATCATGAAAACACAAGTTTCTTCCTTAGGCAGCACTGACAAGCACCACATCAAACAGAAGCACATGTTACCTCACTACCCATACTCAGATGTCAGCGCTCCTTCCTGGGACTGGCAGGGGAATGCTATAACCATATGGATGGCTTTGTGACGAAGGCCCCATTACAACTTCTAAGAAGGTGTGCTCCATGGAATTGGACCAAATTACAGACTCAAGCAGTTTTTCAACTTAGCCCAGGTGCCAGCCCTACACTTCCTGGATCCTGGATGCAGAGATGCTTTAGCATAATTTGGACAGGCTGAGTGTGTGGGTACCTGCAGTATAATGTGGCTAAATATGAGGTTATCCAGTTTGGTAGCAACAATAGGCAGACGGATGTCAAACATTACACATGCCTTATTTGCGCACAGAACAACTACAGTCATAAAGCACACTTGAGACACACATCCAGCAGAGGATCCTTGGACTAACCACCCAGATCGACTACATTGGCCCCCTCCCCACTTGTCCAGCTGGTTATTATCGTCGCCTTCACTAAGTGGGTTGAAGCATTTCCCGCACGTACCCACACTGCAAAGACCACAGCCAAAATCCTGACAAATACTCAAGATGGAGCCTTCTCTGCAGTGTTGAGTCAGTTCAGGGCACCCATTTCACAGCGTAGGTCATGTAGGAAGTCCCAAGAGTCCAGTGGTATTGGACAATGTATATGTCATACTTTCAAATTGATATGAAAACGGGATGTTGTAATATCCTTTGTATTTGTTTGTCAGAAACTCCATATCCAATGCCACCAGCCTCACCCTACACTTCCTAATGACAGGCCAACACATGAACGGTGTTGAATCCCTCTTGGGACTGGACCTTTTAGATCCTGGTACAAATGCCCTTACACATGAAGCTGCTGTCAATGCCCACACCCTCATGGAAAACATCACAACTGCGCAAGTGACTGCAGCTGTTAAGATTGGAACAAAACAAAAACAGAGTAGAATTTATTTTGACAGTAAAGTTCACCCTTCAGAGTACAACATTGGACAACAGGTCATGCTCCTAGTGTACCAACACAAATCTTTCCTTCCTCCCAGATTTCAGGCCTCCAATGCATTGTAGATAAATTCAGCCCCTCCATATATAAACTCCCACTGGATACATGGGCTGGTACCACATCAGATGTCCCACAAAGCAGCTTTTATGACTTTCAAGTGCTTTCAAATATAATGCACCCAGATGCAGCCTCACGAGGAGTCCCCAGCCTCTAGTCCGACTGGGAAGATGAACTCCTTCCCTGATGCCCCAGGACTGAATGGGGCAAAGTGCTCCTTCCCCAAACCCCGACTCTAACTGGCATAACGCCTCCAGAATGCATGGTAATCATCAGAGAGGCCACAGGACCACCTTCCTGATTATGAATGATACAGGTTACAGTTCAGATGCTCATAGAACATAGAACATATAACAGAACAGCACAGTACAGGCCCTTCGACCCTCAATGTTGTGCTGAGCTTTGTCTGAAACCAAGATCAAGCTATCCCACTCCCTATCATTCTGGTGTGCTCCATGTGCCTATCTAACAACCGCTTGAAAGTTCCTAAAGTGTCCGACTCCACTATCACAGCAGGCAGTGCATTCCACATCCCAACCACCCTCTGAGTGAAGAATGTACCTTGGACATCCCCCCTATATCTCCCACCATGAACCTTATAGTTATGCCCCCGAGTAACAGCTACATCCACCTGAGGAAATAGTCTCTGAACGTCCACTCTATCTATCCCTCTCATCATCTTATAAACCTCTATTAAGTCACCTCTCATCCTCCTCCGCTCTAAAGAGAAAAGCCCCAGCTCCCTCAACCTTTCCTCTTAAGACCTACCCTCCAAACCAGGCAGCGTCCCGGTAAATCTCCTCTGCACTCTCTCCAATGCTTCCACATCCTTCTTATAGTGAGGTGACCAGAACTGCACACAATATTCCAAATGCTCTTGATGTGTTAAGCAAACTCAATTTGGACACTGGGTGACAACCCACCCCTCCACACATGCTGTATATGGGACACACTTACTTTATCAGCCTTTAAAAAAAATACAAAGGGGACACCAGGAATTGTTGACAATTGAACAATATGATTTAATGTCAAATAGAACACAGTGTCAGACATTAGACCAGGATAGTAACAGAAATTCCTCTTGTTCTCTTTTTAGAAAGTGTAATGGAACAGCTACTCCAAGGCAGTGTGCAATCCATCTGGAGCTTTTACAGTGCATGTATAAGCATTAGAATAGCTATGTTAAAAATGTAGCACAGTCATAAGGGAAACTGATGTACCCAGGGTACCTGTGGTATAACCCACCAGATAATGGTGGGACCCTTGTGTCCATCCTGCAGAATCAGTGGTATTTTTGTGCAGCAGAAATCCAATGGGGCCCCACATTGTGCTTTATGAGCATGGGGGTCACAGCCAGTTGGTGGGGTCGTGCATGACCATGTTCCCAGGCTTCACCTGGACTGATGGTTCAGGCTATCAGGAATTCAGTGCTGAGGGGAAAGAGGTGCTTTCTGCTTTTTCTCCCCACTTTCCAACTTAAATCCTGTGATCTTGCCCTGCTGCAGTCAGGGAGGACACAAGATAAAGAGGTGATAGCTGGGGCAAATCCTTAATTGTTTAATCGTAGTCTCAGAGGTAATTTTTGTGGTTTATAATTAATTTAGAGATGGCTGGGCAGGTGATGTGCTGGAGGATATGGGAGCTGACAGATCCCATTGTGAATGGCAGTGATCAAATCTGCAGCAAGCATTGGCTGCTTGAAGAACTTGGGATCAGACTTGATGAGCTGGAATCTGAGAATCTGCGGGGGAGAGTTACCTGGACACTCTTTTAGGAGGCAGTCACACCCAATAGATCACATACCTCTAATTCAGTCAGTGACAGCAGAGTATGACTGCAAGTGAGTCAGGTAGTGGGACCCTGAATTCAGAAACAGAAGAGACTCAGCTCTTGACCTTGCCTAGCAGATATTTGCTCCCTGAGTAGATGAAGAACTGGGCTGTAGGGAGGAGGGGTTGGCCTACTACTGCACCGTGGTACAGAAGGCCATTGAAGAGAGGGGAGAATAAAGACAAGTGGTAGTTGTAGGGGACTCAATTAGACGGATTGATGCATCCTTTGTAAGCAGGATGGAGAGTCCTGCACATGTGCCCTGCCTGGTACCCTGGGAGAGACATCTCTGACTGGCTTGAAAAGATATTGGAGTGGAAGGGGGAGGATCCAGTTATTGTGGTCCATGCTGGGGCAAACAACATAGACAAAACTAGGAAAGAGGATTTGTTTGAGCATTATCAGGAACTAAATTAAAGAATAGGTCCCAAGGGTTATAATCTCTGAATTATACCCAAACCATGTGTGAATTGGCAGAGGGTTGAGAAAATTAGGGAAGTGATCACATGGCTAAACAAATGGTGTGGGAAAGAATGGTTCTATTTCGATGATGCACTGGCATCAGAATTGGAGCAGGAGGGATCTGTATCTTTGGGATGGTCTGCAACTGAACTGACCCGGGATCAGTGTTCTAGTGAAAAAGGATAAATAAACTAGCAAGTGGGGGAGTGAGGTGGAGGGGAGGGAGTGAGTATTTAAACATGCGTAGTATATGAAAATGAGCTTGTGGTGCAGATTGAAATTGGTGAGTACGATGTTGTGGCTGCAAGGTGATCAGGGCTGGGAGCTAAATATCCAAGGCTAAACATCCTATTGAAAAGACCAGCAGGCAATCGATAGCAAGCAGCAGTATAGGGTCAGAAGATGCAGAATCTATGTGGGTAGAGTTGAGGAACCATAAAAAGGTAAAAGGAGCCTGATGTGAGTGATCTACAGGCCTCCAAGCAGTAGTCAGGATGTGGAGTGCAAGATAAACCAGGAGATAAAAAAAGACATGTAAGAAAGGTGATCAGAGCCTGTCAGGAACCCCCTCATTACAGTGGTCATGGGGGTGGCCTTCAATATGAAGGTGGACTGGGAAAATCAGGTTGGTCGTAGAGTCCAAGAAAAAGATTTCATGGAATGTTTACACAATGGCTTTTTGGAGCAGTTTGTGGTAAGAACCCACTAGGGAACAAGCAATTCAGGATTTGGTGGAGCTTCAGGTTAAGGAACACTTGGGAGGCAGTAACCATAATGTGATAGAATTCATCCTGCAGTTTGAGGGAGAAAAGCTGGAATCAGATGTAACGCAACTACAATTGAGTAAAAGCAACTAGAGGAATGAGGGAGGAGCTGGCCAGAGTTGATGGGGACAGGAACCTAGCAGGAAAGACATTGGAACAGCAATGACAGGAGTTTCTGGGAGAAATTCGGGAGATACAGCAGATTTTCATCCCAAGGAAGAAGCATACTAAGGAGAGGATGTGGCAACTATGGCTTCAAGAAGACGATCATCATCCTTGTAGCAAAAAAAAGCCAGACAGCTAATCTTAATGACCATCACCCAGTGGCTCTGAAATGCAAGTGCTTCGAAAGGTTCATCATGGCACACATTAACTTTGGTCTGGCTGGAAGACTGTCTGGATCTATTACAATTTTCCTATCACCACTAATGGTCCACAGCAGACACCATTTCCCTTTTGCTTCACTCATCCCTGGAACACCTGGATAACAAGGACACCTATGTTAAACTCCTGTTCATAACACCATAAATCCAACCAAGCTGATCTCTAAACTGTGGCCGAAGGCTATGCACCCCGCTCTGCACTGGATCCTTGACTTTCTGATCCACAGACCACAATCAGCAAGGATTATCTCCATGATTATCCTTAAAACCGGTGTCCCATAAGACTGCGTACTCAGTCCCTTATTATACTCCTTAGACACTCGACATGTGGGGCCAAATACCCCTCCAACTCCATTTTAAGTTTGCTGAACATAAGAACATAAGAAATAGGAGCAGGAGTAGGCCATCTAGCCCCTCAAGACTGCCCTGCCATTCAATAAGATCATGGCTGATCTGAAGTTCCACTTTCCCGCTTTCTCCCCATAACCCTTAATCCCCTTGCCTATCAGAAACCTATCAACCCGCGTCTTAAAAATATTTAGCGAGGCAGCCTCCACCACTTCAACGGGCAGAGAATTCCAGAGATTCACCACCCTTTGAGTGAAGAAGTTCCTCCTCAACTCCATTCTAAACTGCCCCCCCCCCTTATCTTGAGGCTGTGCCCTCTAGTCCTACTGTCCTTTCTGAGCGGGAAGAGCCTCTCCACCTCTATCCAATCCATCCCATTCATCATCTTATACGTCTCAGTGAGATCTCCCCTCATTCTTCTAAACGCTAACGAGTACAAGCCTAGTTTATTCAGCCTCTCCTCATAGCTCAACCCCCTCAACTCCGGAATCAGCCTAGAAAACCTCCTCTGCACTCCCTCCAAGGCCAAAATATCCTTGTGTAAGTGTGGCGATCAAAACTGCACACAGTACTCCAGCTGCGGCCTCAACAGTGCCTGTACAGTTGCAGCAAGACCTCCCTACTTTTATATTCAATCCCCCTCACTATGAAGGCCAGCATCCCATTCGCCTTCCTGACCACCTGCTGCACCTGCAGGCTGGGTTTTTGCAACTCATGCACAAGGACCCCGCTGACACTACTGAAATAGGTTGGGTCTCAAACAACGGCGAGACAGTATAGGAAAAGAGATAGAGCTTAGTAGCATGGAGCAAAGACAACAATATCTCCCTCAATGTCAGCAAAACAAAGGAGCTGCTCACTGACTTCAGGCAAGGAAGTAAACAACATTCTTGTCAGGACAGGAGGGAGGCCAGTGATTGGGGCTGAGGTGGAGATGGTCAAAAGCTTCAAGTCCCCAGGAAGAAAGATGACAGTGGGGGAGCGGGCAGATGTGGATTCTCTCATCTCACTGCACTTCCAGCGGCCGTGTCTATCTACAGTAAATGTGTGCGGTTGCAGGAATACGGTCTGGGTGGGATTGTGGTTGGTACAGACTCAGTGGGCTGAATGGCCTCCTTCTGTACTGTAGGGATTCTGTGATAATTCTTCAGGGAGAAGACTGGTGATGATCTGATTCGTGGTGATTTTGGAAATTGAATCCCAATCCAGTTCAAACAGGATCTCATCATTCCCAGCTGCATGAATATTTCAGTTGATTCTGCTGTGTCAGATAGTCAGCCAATGCCATTATAAAGGCTCAAACCAGAAGATACATTTGTACAATGATATCTGAGCCAGTGAGCAGTGGGACAAACTGAAGACAGGAATTTAACTCTGGTTATTGTTGGAATCAAGAGGGAAACGCGTGGAATGTATGTGTGCACGCAGTTAAAGAAAATGCCTCAGCCCAACTGGTCAATGGTGGTGTTTATGTTCCATATAAGCCTCCCATCTCTCTTCATCCAAATATCCTTGTTTTCTTTTCTCCTTATCCAGATCCAGCCTCCACTTGACTGCAACTATCCATTTCAATTATTGCTTGCAGTAGCGTTGTATAATTAATCACATTTAGCCAGTTTGCAAAATAAATAGCAGAATAAGGCCCATTGAATCTGCTCTGCCATTCGCTCATAGCTGATATCTCCTCATCCCATTTTCCTGCCTTCCCCCATAACCCTTCAACCCATTATCACCTCAAAATGTCAGTTACTATAGGTTCTTGAGTCTTGTATCAAGAAGTGAAATCAGTAACCAATTAAGGCAAATTTGTAAAGTCAGGGAGAACACTATGCAAACTCTATTATTCATATAGTTAGAAATAATGCATCCATTACTTCTCCTTTACTGATCGGGATAAGAATATTATCAATCAGTAAGGGACAAATCAGTGACAATGATCATTTCTCCAAGATTGACAGCCTTCCAATACACACTGCTCCATCCAATAGCTCAGTTTTACTTTCCTACAACAATCCCTTTCACTCAAAATTATCAGCTGATTTTTCTGGGAATTGGTGGAATTCCCAAATACAAAGAAATATCCAAGTACAGAACAAGGAAATTGTCATTTGGATTTGAATTCTACTCCAGATGCAGGCCAGGAACAATCCGCTCTAACACCTTCAACCAGTTTCACAGACTGAGAAAGGAGCTGGAAAATTCTCTCTCTGACATCCAGACTGAAGCTAGGCAAAGTTTCCCAGTAACAATGGAGACTTGGATGTGTTATTAATACCCTTCCCTGTCTGCCCTCCTTGGTTCTCACAGCTCAAAGAGCCCCCTGCCCACACAACAACCCAATCTGTTTCCCAACTGAAAAACTAACTCCCAAACCACAGCTCTTTTAGGAAGTGACCTATCAATTCATTAGTTGCTTCCGCTGGACAATCAATTAGGTAGAGATTGAAAGCAATGTGATGCTAAATGGATGGAAGAGGCAGACGGAAAACAATTTAAAGAGACAGACAGAAAGAGGTACATTGGAGAATATTGAAGAATTGGGAGAGACTCAGGAAGATAACATCAATGGCTGTATATTTATCATTATATGGTAACTTGAGGTGACTGGGTATGGCAGGAATAAAATAAAAAAGTTTCTTCAATGAGAAGAAACTATTTACTAATTGAGGATTTCCAACACAACACAGCTCTGGTCCCAACAAATTCCCAACTCACTCTGCATCCAGTCCAAGGATGCACACCTTCACTCCTGATTGGCCAAAATTCATGCGCTCGTACTCCATTGGGGCCAGTCCGGTCACATGGCCCATGACAGATCACCTTCTTAAAGGGGCCACGCTACCACAGATTTATATTCTATTAATAGTGCCGGAACATGGCAACTCCTCATATCCCTGTAGCATTGAGTTCTTCCTAAAATTTACAGCGTGGAAAAAAAATTAAACAATACCAGAGCAGAGATTACTGAGTTCCTGAGACATCCTGAGACAGCTTTACACAAGGATGTGAGTTGAAATTCAACTAATTTCTGTTGCCACCATTTACAATACTCAGTCACGCAACAACTGCTGACATTTATCTTTGAAGTACAAACAGCAAAGAACAAAGAAAATTACAGCGCGGGAACAGGCCCTTTGACCCTCCAAGCCTGCACTGACCATGCTGCCCGACTGAATTAAAACCCCCTAGCTTTCTGGGGACCGTATCCCTCTATTCCCATCCTATTCATGTATTTATCAAGACGGCCCTTAAAACTCACTATCGTATCTGCTTCCACTGCCTCTCCTGGCAGCGAGTCCCAGGCACCCACCACCTTGTGTGTAAAAAGTCTGCGTCGTACATCTCCTTCTGCAGCGGTTCAAGAATGTGACTTATCACCACCTTCTCTGGGGCAATTAGTGACGAGCTGGTCTAGCCAATGACAGCCTGAGAACAAATACAAAAAAAGAGCAAAGGGTGGAGATGCATGATGTGTCAGAGAAAGAGAAACAGAAATTTTAAAAAGGTCCAGTGAAAATGGAGGAATGTCAGTGATTAACTGGTTAAAGACAGGGAGGATTTAAAGTTAAGAATAATAAATTTGCTGTCTTGGATAACTAACTAGCAGTGAGAGTCACTGACGGCAAGAGTAGTGGACAAACGGAGCCAGAGTTTGTGCAGCTGAGTTTTGAATAAGTTTTGTTGCCCAATTTGGATAAAATTGGATTTGTTT
This sequence comes from Carcharhinus amblyrhynchos, assembly GCF_965287045.1. NCBI lineage: Eukaryota > Metazoa > Chordata > Chondrichthyes > Carcharhiniformes > Carcharhinidae > Carcharhinus > Carcharhinus amblyrhynchos. Next base: position 1,564,647 of record NC_137350.1, read on the forward strand.
CAAGATGGTTTAGAGATTTATAGGGAACACTGAGGTACATTGGTGCGGTATTTATTTTACTGGCCCGGCAATCCAGAAACAGGGACTAAATAATCCAAAAAACAAAAATTCAGATCCCATCATAGCAGCTTGAGCATTTGAATCCAGTTTAAAAACTGGAAATAAGTAACCATGAAGCTGCTGGATTGCTGTTGGTTAACAAATTGTGCTCTTTAGAGATGGAACCCTGACACCCTTAAAAGGTTTTTCTAAATATGACTCCGGTCCGATACCAATTTGGTTTTCAGTATGGTGGAGTACTGATTCAGAAGTTGGCAGAGGTGGTAATCATAGAATCATAAAGGTTTACAGCATGGAAACAGGCCCTTAGAACATAGAACATAGAACATAGAACATTACAGCGCGGAACAGGCCCTTCGGCCCACAATGTTGCGCCGACCAGTCTTATTTTTTTAAAAAAAAACATTGACCCACTAATCTAAACCAATCCCTTTTCGTCCATAAACCTATCCACCAATCTCTTAAACGCCCCCAAACTAGGCGCATTTACAACTGCAGCAGGCAGGGCATTCCAGTCCCTCACCACCCTCTGGGTAAAGAACCTGCCCCTGACATCCGTCCTATAACTACCCCCCCTTAATTTAAAGCCATGCCCCCTCGTGCTAGATTTCTCCATCCGAGGAAACAGGCTATCACCATCCACCCTATCTAAACCTCTAATCATCTTATATGTTTCTATAAGATCCCCTCTTAGCCGCCTTCTTTCCAGTGAAAACAACCCCAAATCCCTCAGTCTCTCCTCATAGGACCTCCCCTGCATACCAGGCAACATCCTGGTAAACCTCCTCTGCACCCTCTCCAAAGCCTCCACATCCTTCCTGTAATGTGGGGACCAGAACTGCACACAGTACTCCAAGTGCGGCCGCACCAGAGTTGTGTACAGTTGCAACATGACGCTGCGACTCCTAAATTCAATCCCCCTACCAATAAACGCCAAGACACCGTACGCCTTCTTAACAACCTTATCTACTTGATTCCCAACTTTCAGGGATCTATGTACACATACACCTAGATCCCTCTGCTCCTCCACTCTATTCAAAGTCTTCCCGTTAGCCCTATACTCAACACATCTGTTATTCCTACCGAAATGGATTACCTCACACTTCTCCGCATTAAACTCCATCCACCACCTCGCGGCCCAGCTCTGCAACCTGTCCAAGTCACCCTGCAAACTTCCCTTCTTAACCAAAGAGGTGGATAGGGGTAAGGCAGTAGATGTGGTATATATGGATTTTAGTAAGGCGTTTGATAAGGTTCACCATGGTATGCTTCTGCAGAAAATGCAGATGTATGGGATTGGTGGTAATTTAGGTACTTGGATCAGGAATTGGTTAGCAGATAGGAGACAGAGGGTGGTGGTTGATGGTAATTATTCATCATGGAGTTCGGTTACGAGTGGTGTGCCTCAGGGATCTGTTTTGGGGCCACTGCTGTTTGTAATCTTTATTAATGATCTGGATGAGGGTATAGTTGGGTGGATTAGTAAGTTTGCTGATGACACCAAAGTCGGAGGTGTGGTAGATTGTAGATTGACTATCTCTAATCAATTCATTACTCTCCAAATAACTATAAATCCTATCCCTAATAATTCTTTCTAAAACCTTGCCCACTACAGAAGTAAGACTCACTGGTCTGTAATTCCCAAGGAAGTCTCTGCTCCCCTTCTTAAACAATGGGACAACATTCGCTGTCCTCCAATCTTCCGGTACTATACCAGAGACCAACGACGACCTGAAGATCAGAGCCAGTGGCTCTGCAATCACCTCTCTTGCCTCCCATAGAATCCTAGGGTAAATCCCGTCCGGACCAGGGGACTTATCTATTTTCAACCCATCTAGAATATCCAACACATCCTCTGTATCAACTACAATACTTTCTATTTTACACCCCTTCACCCCAGTGACCTCCTCAGCTACATTCATATCGTCCTGCGTGAACACCGAAGAGAAATAATGGTTCAATGCCTCTCCAATCTCATCCGGTTCCACACACAACTTCCCCCTACTGTCTGTAACTGGCCCTAATCTTGCCCTAACCAACCTTCTGTTCTTGACATACCTATAGAACGCCTTAGGATTCTCCTTAATCCTATCAGCCAAAGTCATCTCATGCCCTCTTCTAGCCCTTCTTAACTCCCTCTTCAACTCCCTCCTAGCCAATCTAAAGCTTTCTACTGCACTACCCGAGCCCTCAAGCCTCATCCGAACATAAGCCTCCTTCTTCTTCCTAACCAACAAATCAACTTTTTTTGTGCACCACGGTTCCCTAGCCCTACCAATTCCTCCTTGCCTGACAGGGACATACCTATCACAGACCCGCAGTAGCTGCTCCTTGAAAAAACTCCACATTTCAGACGTTCCTAACCAAATTAAGTTAGTTCCTAACCTTCGGCCCACCTTGACCATGCTGCCCTTTTATTAAACCCCTAAGCTAGTCCCAATTGCCCGCATTTGGCCCATATCCCTCTACACCCAATGTACCCATGTAACTGTCTAAATGCTTTTTAAAAGGCAAAATTATACTTGCCTCCACTACTACCTCTGGCAGCTTGTTCCAGACACTCACCACCCTCTGTGTGAAAAAATTGCCCCTCTGGGCACTTTTGTGTCCCTCCCCCTCACCTTAAACCTGTGCCCTCTAGTTTTAGACTCTCCAACATTTGGGAAAAGATATTGACTATCTAGTTGATGTATACCCCTCATTATTTTGCAGGCCTCTATAAGATCACCCCTCAGCCTTCTACGCTCCAGAGAAAAAGCCTCAGTCTATCCAGCCTCTCCTTATAACTCAAGCCATCAAGTCCTGGTAGCATCCTAGTCAATCTTTTCCGCGTTCTTTCTAGTTTAATAATAGGGTGACCAGAACTATACTCAGTACTCCAAGTGTGGCCTTACCAGTGTCTTGTACAACTTCAACAAGGTGTCCCAACTCCTGTACTCAATGTTCAGACCAATGAAACCAAACATGCGGAATGCCTCCTTCACCACTCTGTCCACCTGTGACTTCACTTTCAAGGAGCTATGAACATTTACCCCTAGATCTCTTTGTCCTGTAACTCTCCCCAGTGCCCTATCATTAACTGAGTAAGTCCTGCCCTGGTTCAATCAACCAAAATGCATCATCTCGCATTCGCCTAAATTAAATTCCATCTGCCATTTGTCAGCCCACTGGCCCAATTGATCAAGATCCCATTACAATTGGAGATAACTTTCTTCACTGTCCACTATACCACCAATCTTGGTGTCATCTGCAAACTTACTAACCATGCCTCCTATATTTTCATCCAAATCATTAATATAAATGACAAATAGTGTGGACCCAGCACTGATCCCTGAGGCACACCGTTGGTCACGGGCCTCCAGTTTGAAAAGCAACTCTCTACAACCACCCTCTGGTTTCTGTCAAGAGCCAATTTTGTATCCATTTAGATACCTCACCCTGGATCCCGTGAGATTTAACTTTATGCAACAACCTACCATGCGGTACCTTGTCAAAGGCCTTGCTAAAGTCCATGTAGACAACATCAACTGCACTGCCCTCACCTACCTTCTTGGTTACCCCTTCAAAAAACTCAATCAAATTTGTGAGACATGATTTTCCACTCACAAAACCATGCTGATGGTTCCCAATCAGTTCCTGCATTTCTAAATGTCTGTAAATCCTGTCTCTCAAAATACCTTCAAACAATTTACCCACCACAGATGTGAGGCTCACTGGCCTGTAGTTCCCAGGCTTTTCCTTGCAGCCCTTTTTAAACAAATGCACAACATTTGCCACTCTCCATCTTCAGGCACCTCACCCATGATTATTGATGATTCGAATATCTCGGCTAGGGGACCTGCAATTTTCTCCCTAGCTTCCCACAGTGTCCTGGGATACACTTCATCAGGTCCCAGGGATTTAGAACATTGAACATAGAAAAACTACAGCACAAACAGGCCCTTCGGCCAACAAGTTGCACCGATGATATCTCTACCTACCTATAGCCCTCAATCCTATTAAGTCCCATGTACTCATCCAGAAGTCTCTTAAAAGACCCTATCGAATTTGCCTCCACCACCACCGGCAGCCGATTCCACTCACCCACCACCCTCTGACTGAAAAACTTACCCCTGACATCTCCTCTGTACCTGCTCCCCAGCACCTTAAACCTGTGTCCTCTCGTAGCGGCCATTTCAGCCCTGGGAAAAAGCCTCCGAGATTCCACCCTATCTATTCCTCTCAACATCTTATAAACATCTATCAGGTCTCCTCTCGTCCTTCGTCTCTCTGAGGAGAAAAGGCCAAGCTCCCTCCACCTATCCTCATAAGGCAAGCCACCCAATCCAGGCAACATCCTTGTAAATCTCCTCTGCACCCTTTCAATGGCTTCCACATCCTTCCTGTAATGAGGAATTTATCTACCTTGATGCGTTTTAAGACTTCTAGCACCTCTTTCTCTGTATTATGTACACTCCTCAAGATATCACTATTTATTTCCCCAAGTTCCCTAACATTCATGCTTTTAAACAAGGTTTCCTTGTCCATGTTTGACGAATTTATTGGAATTCTATGAGGATGTGACTAGTGCGGTAGACAGAGGGGAACCGGTGGATGTGGTGTTTCTCGATTTTCAAAAGGCATTTGATAAGGTGCCGCACAAAAGGTTGCTTCAGAAGGTTAGGGGGCATGGAGTTGGGAGTAAGGTGTTAGCGTGGATAGAGGATTGGTTGTCTAATAGGAGGCAGAGAGTTGGTATCAATGGGTGCTATTCGGATTGGCGGTTGGTGACGAGTGGAGTGCCACAGGGATCGGTGCTGGGGCCTCAACTGTTTACCATTTATATAGATGATCTGGAGGAGGGGGCTGAGTGTAGGGTGACAAAATTTGCTGATGACACAAAGATGAGTGGAAAAGCAAATTGTGCGGAGGGTGTGGAAAGTCTGCAGAGGGATCTGGATAGGCTGAGCGAGTGGGCGAGGACCTGGCAGATGGAGTACAATGTTAGCAAGTGTGAGGTTATCCACTTTGGCAGAAATAATAGTAGGAGGGATAATAATAGGGAGGAATAGGAAGGGAGCCATTACTATGCTAGGAGTGTACTACAGGCCGCCCGATAGCCCACAGGCAGTGGAAGAGGGTACATGTAGGGACATTTTGGATAAGTGTAGGAAGAATAGGGTTGTTGTAGTGGGAGATTTTAATCTCCCTGGGGTGGAGTGGAAGGTGCCTAGAGCTGGGGGGTCTGATGGGGAGGAATTTGTAAGATGTGTATTGGAAGGGTCCTTGCAGCAGTATGTAGATAGCCCGACTAGAGAGGGGGCGATACTGGATTTAGTTCTGGGAAATGAGCCGGGTCAGGTGGTTGAGGTTGCGGTAGGCGAACATGTGGCTAACAGTGACCACAACTCCGTCTACTTTAGGCTACGAATGGAAAAAGATGATTGCTGTCCTAGGGGGAGGGTGCTAAATTGGGGGAAGGCTAGATACAGCCGGATTAGGCAGGAGCTTAGGGATACAGATTGGGATAGGCTGTTGGAAGGCAAGACCACGTTAGGCATGTGGGAGTCTTTCAAGGGAAAACTGCAAAAGGTGCAGGAAAGGCATGTGCCGGTTAGGAGAAAGGATGGGAAAGTAGGATTATGGAACCGTGGATTACTAGAGATATAGAAGACCTGGTTAGGGAGAAACGAGAGGCGTATGCCACGTCTAAGCAGCTGGGAACGGAGAGAGCATTGGAGGAATACAGAGAGAGTAGGAGGTTTATGGATAGGTTTATGGATGGTAAGGGTTTGGTTTAGGTTAGAGGGTCATTGTTTTTTAATTGGTCAGCGCAACATCGTGGGCCGAAGGGCCTGTTCTGCGCTGTAATGTTCTATGTTCTATGTTCTATGATCTCAAACGGGGAGTTAGGAGAGCAAAGAGGGGGCATGAGATGGCTTTGGCAGGTAGGGTTAAGGAGAATCCAAAGGCGTTTTACTCCTATCTTAAGAACAAAAGGGTGGCTAGGGGGTAAAATCGGTCCTGTCAGGGACAAACGTGGAGAATTGTGCTTAGAGGCAGAGGGAATGGGGGAGATCCTGAATGAATACTTTGCGTCGGTATTCACGAAGGAGAGGGGCTTGATGTCTAGTACGGTCATTGAGGGAGCAGTAGACGGATTGAAAGATCTATTAATTATGAGGGAAGAAGTGTAAGGGCTCTTAGAGGGCAAAAAAAACGGATAAATCTCTGGGGCCTGATTGCATTTATCCTAGGCTGCTTAGAGAGGCGAGGGATGAAATTGCTGGGCCTCTGACGCGAATCTTTGTCTCTTCTTTGGACAGAGGTGAGGTCCCAGAGGACTGGAGGATAGCGAACGTGGTACTGTTGTTTAAAAAGGGTAGGAGGGATAACCCGGTTAACTATAGGCCGGTGAGCTTAACGTCAGTGGTAGGTAAGTTGATGGAGAGGATTCTTAGGGATAGGATATATGTGCACTTGGAGCGTTGTGATCTGATTAAGGGTACGCAGCATGGCTTTGTAAAGGGGAAGTCTTGCCTTACAAATCTGGTAGAATTTTTTGAGGAGGTGACAAAAACGGTTGACGTTTCCCGGGCTGATTTTGTTCTTTGCTCTTTGTTCTTTATTACTATTTAAAGGGTAAAAAGCTGCAGCGTGCTACAGTACAGAGGGACCTGGGGGACCTTGTGCATGAGTTGCAAAAACCCAGTCTGCAGGTGCAGCAGGTGATCAGGAAGGCGAATGGGATGCTGGCCTTTATAGCGAGGGGGATAGAATATAAAAGCAGGGAGGTCTTGCTGCAACTGTACAGGGCACTGGTGAGACCGCAGCTGGAGTACTGTGTGCAGTTTTGATCGCTGCACTTGTGCAAGGATATTTTGGCCTTGGAGGGAGTGCAGAGGAGGTTCACTAGGCTGATCCCGGAGATGAGGGGGTTGGACTATGAAGAGAGACTAAGTAGACTGGGTCTGTACTCGTTGGAGTTTAGAAGGATGAGGGGGGATCTTACAGAGACGTATAAGATAGTGAAGGGGATGGATAGGGTAGAGGTAGAGAGATTCTTCCCGCTTAGAAAGGACAGTAGGACGAGAGGGCACAGCCTCAAGATAAGGGGGGGGCAGTTTAGAACGGAGTTGAGGAGGAACTTCTTCACTCAAAGGGTGGTGAATCTCAGGAATTCTCTGCCCGTTGAAGTGGTGGAGGCTGCCTCGCTAGATATATTTAAGTCACGGGTAAATAGGTTTCCGATAGACAAGGGAATTAAGGGTTATGGGGAGAGAGCGGGAAAGTGGAACTGATCCACTTCAGATCAGCCATGATCTTATTGAATGGCGGGGCAGGCTCGAAGGGCTAGATGGCCTACTCCTGCTCCTAATTCTTATGTTCTTCTGATCTTATGTTTGACCTGACTTTATAAGACTTCATGGTGTCCAGAATCGATATTGCAGTCTCCCAAAGCAACTCGCTCCTAACTTTATGCCACTGCACAGCTGTCTCTGCTACGTCAATCAGTTGATGGGACAGAACGTATCCAGGAATGATAATCGCAGTATCTGTGGCACATTGTCTCGAAATAATGATTCTGTATGACTACACCAGACTATTGCTTGACTGGCGTGTGAAACAGCTTGGCCAGTTTTGGTGCAATCCCCCAGATATCAGTAAGGGCAACGTTGCAAGTTTGATAGGATTGAGTTTGCCTTTGTCGTTTCTGGTGCCCAGATTGATGCTGAGTGGTCCATCCGCTTTCATTCCATTTAGATTTCATTGCGGTTTGATGCAACTGAGTGGTTTGCTGGGCCATTTCAGAGAGCAGATAAGAGTCAACAACATTGACTAAAGTCACTTGGAGGCCAGACCAGGAAAGACAGCAGATTTCCTTCCCTAAAGGGGATGGATTTTTTTGACAATCGACAATGAATTAGATCATGGTCTCTAGCGACTGAACTAGCTTTGTAATATTTTAACATTTTTAATTTGAGGCAACAAGGTCGCGCAGTGGTTAACACCACTGCTTCACTGCGCTAGCAACATGGGTTTGATTCTCAGCTTGGGCACTGTCTGTGCAGAATCTGCACATCCTCCCTATATCTACATGGGCTTCCTCCCAGAGTCTGAAAAACATGCTGGTTCATTTGTCATGCAAACTTCTCCCTCAGTGTACCCAAATAGGTGCCAGGATGTGGTAACTAGGAGATTTTCATCGTAACTTCATTGCAGTGCTAATGTAAGTCTACTTGTGACTAATAAATAAACTTACTTCCTGACTTATTAACAGGATTTAATTTCCATCAGTGTCCATGGGGGGATTTGAATCCACGTGCACAGAGCATTAGCCTGGGCCTCATGAATATTTAGCTACATTGTCACTCGGCCACCAAACCACCCCCCCTCATTGAAATTTAGAGTCAAATGGTCCCAATCAAATCATTAATGAGCAGATTATTGGTGAGTATATTGCCAAAGAAACTTGCCATCATTTTGTTGATGCTGATGCCGCTGCCAGAACTAAAAACTAAACTGCAGCCTCAGAGTAAACTCAAACAATTCCCTTTTAAGTTATTGAAGTAGTAATCAAAGGACTCATGATCATCCGCCTGGCAACAATAATGATATCACTGAAGCTGTGAGCTGTGGAAATCGTGTTGAAAAAAACTTTCCTTAAAGGGACACTACCGTCGCAATATTGTGTTACAGTGCAACATTGGGTTAGGTGGATTGGCCGTGCTAAATTGCTTCTTAGTGTCAGGGGATGAGAAAATGCAAGGGGTTATGTGGATAGGGCTTGGGTGGGATTGTGGTTGGTGCAGACTCGATGGGCTGAATAGCTTCCTTCGGCACTGTAGGGATTCTATGATTCTATGACATGTGGCATTTGCGCATTCTCCCCATTTCTGTGTGGGTTTCCTCCAATCTGTAACTCCATGATCCAGCATATCCCTCTGTCTACAATTACAGAGGATCAGCCTTGGTCCAATGGGTGTGGGAGAACTGGAGGAGCAGTTGGTGTGTATTTTGCACACTAAGCAAGCCCGACCCACCAAAACAGTCAGAGGAAAATTTAGAATACTGTATTAGTGTATTATGTTAGTATAATACAGTATATACTGTATTAGTATATTACATTCATTGCTTTTTCCAAGTGGTGTTCACCGTAGAGAAATACTGACTCATCATGGACAAGGTTTCCTTGTCCATGTTTAACCTAATTCCATGCGACATCAGGATCCAGAGTCAATGTTGAAGACTCAAGAGCACTTACCCACTTACCCGCAAAAAATCAGAGGAAAATGGTGCTGGGTGGGGAATGCAGAGACTTCTTTCAAAAAGAAATCAAACCGTGGCCTCTCCTGCAACAAAACATCTCCTGGGCAAATATTTAGCTCCTAGACTGGGAAACTGATCCATTTGAATTTCCAGATCTCTACCAATTATACCACCTGCCTCCAGTCTAACGCCACTCATCTCAAACTCCAGATCCTTCAATCTTCCACCTAATCAAGCATCATTTCCCTTATTCTTCCCAAATTTAACCATTCCAATCCCATTCTCCCACTCCTTTTTAATATCCCACAAGGTCTCGCCCCGTTCAGCACTCTCTATAAGCTGAGCCTTGCCTCTCCATCACATACTGTGGGTGATTAACTACAATGCCAGTAGAACATTCCATAAGGTTGACTTCACGTATCCCTTTAATCGTGCACCATCCTTTAACACGTGCTTTTAAAGTAACTTATCAACATGTCACAATATTTAAAATAAGTTAGCAACCTATTCTAAAGTCAATGTTAACTCCACGGTGTCTTTGTGATTGAATGGACAGCATTTCCTATATCTCTCAAATTTTCATTCAGCCTCAAATCAATGATTTATATTTATTTTATTTAATACAGATCACACTGTCAAAACACAGTAGCACTGTGTCTTATATATTTTATTTAATACAGATATATAAGACACAGTGCTACTGTGTTTTGACAGTGTGATGTATAATCCGCGTATCAGCACAAAACGCTTTTGTGACACTGAAATAAATCAGCAATGGCATTCACACATATCATGATTTTAAAATGTGATGGCGTCTCTTCTAAAAAGAAACTCAGACTCTTTTTTTAATGGGAACTTTGTAAAATATAATGCAATATCAGAGCACAATGAGATATGAACACAGCGCTGAATAATACAATAAATAGTAAAACACATTACATTTTACAGAATCATAACAAAATACTGCAATAACACACAAGCAATAATACAACATTGAAACATTAAACAATAATTAAATTGCAACGCAATATTCAATAATAGTACAATAATCAAAGATGACACAGTACTGTATCAGAACACAATACTGCATTGTAACAGAATCATAAAATCCCTACACTGCAAAATGAGACCAATTGGCCCATTGAGTCTGTATCAACTCTCTGAAAGAGCAGCTTGCTCAGGATCTCTGCCTCCATAGCCCCACACATTTGCCATGGCTAATCCACCTAACCTACACATCTTGGGATACTAAGGGGAAATTTAACATGGCCAATCAACCTAATCTACACAACTTTGGACTGTGGGAGGAAACCAGAGCACTTGGAGGAAACCCACACAGAGAATGCATAGACTCCACACAGTCACTCAAGGCCGGAATCAAACCATGGTCCCTGATTTTATGAGACGGCAGAGCTAACCACAGTGCCACCATGCTGCCAATATTGCATTGTAGCACAATGCTGCACTTTCCCAGGATATTGCATTGTTCCACAATATTGCATTTTAACACATCACTGCATCAGAACACAGATAGAATTTTACTTTACTTTAAACACCTTCCAAGATTCCAAGATTGATGGCATAGTGGACAGTGAAGGAGGTTATCTCAGATTGCAATGGGATCTTGATCAATTGGGCCAGTGGGCTGATGAATAGCAAATGGAGTTTAATTTAGATAAATGCAAAGTGATGCATTTTGGTAGATTGAACCAAGGCAGAACTTACTCAGTTAATGGTAGGGCATTGGGGAGAGTTACAGAACAAAGAGATCAAGGGATACAGGTTCACAGCTCCTTGAAAGTGGAGTCACAGGTGGACAGAGTGGTGAAGAAGGCATTCAGCATTCTTGATTTCATTGATGAGAACATGTTGTTGAAGTTGTACAAGATATTGATAAGGCCACGCTTAGAACACTGTGTGCAATTCTGGTCACCCTATTATAGAAAGGATTTATTAAACTAGGAGGAGTGCAGAAAAGACTTGCTAGGACGCTACTGGGACTTGATGGTTAGAGTTATAAGGAGAGGCTAGATAGACTGGGACTTTTTTCTCTGGAGCATCGAAGACTGAGAGATGATCTTATAAAGTCTATAAAATAATGAGGGGCATAGATCAGCTAGATAGTCAATATCTTTTCCCCAAAGATAGGGGAGTCTAAACGAGAAGTCATAGGTTTAAGGGGAGAGATACAAAAATGTCCAGAGGGGCATTTTATTCACACAGAGGGTGATGAATGTTTGAAACAAGCTGCCAGAGGTAGTAGTAGAGGTGGGTACAATTTTGTCTTTTAAAAAGAATTTGGACAATTACATGAGTAAGATAAGTTTAGTGGGATATTGGCCAAATGCGGGCAATTGGGACTTGTTTAGGGGTTTAAGAAAAAAGAGCGGCATGGACAAGTTGGGCCGAAGGGCCTGTTTCCATGTTGTAAACATCTATGACTCAATGATTCCAGTTTAATGAGACAAACAAGAACAGTAATTCAATCATTTCTTTATTTTACACTTCTAGTACCAATTCAAACACAGACATTTGCAACTCATTAACTCTTAAACTGCGCTTTAACTGAATATCAACTTTAACTATTTAACTGAAAATAGATATTACCGAGTTTAATAAAAACCTTGGCCAAGAAATATCCTCAATGTAGATTCTACCTTCTTCTTCTCTCTGAAATATTCTTCAGGATACAAGCTTTGTTGCGATGGTTGGTCTCTTCCAAGTTATCGCTGCCGAACAAAGAACTCACATGTCTTTTATCCATAATTCTCTACTTGCTTCTGGAAAATTCTCTGTCATCCAGCCAATTGTGTAACTAGAAACTGATCACATGGCTCAAACATCCAGTGAAATTACTTTGAACAACACCATAATGTTTCGTTCATTTGACATGTCCCAAATGTGGCAGCCATAAATCAGAGCCACCGTTAATGTAAATAACTTCCCTGATCTGATCATCACAGGAAGCTTCAGATCACAGCTCCCACACCAGAGCCTGGTTTTAATCTATAAGTTGACCAAAATTCCCAACATGCTTAGTTCTTAGCCAGACTAACCATTTTAAAGCCACTATTGCCATAATTGTTGTTAAATTACTGTTTTAGCTGTTCTTTCTCCATCCACACAACTACCTAGAAATTGCAACATTGAAACAAAGCTTTTGGTCCTATAGCCTGCATCAATACTTACCTTCCAACTGAGCACCGTCCTAATCATATTTACTCACTCTGTTCCTATATACTTTTTCTCCTTTATCCACATGTCTAACCTCAGTGTTCACAGTTTCTGCCTGAATCCTGAATGAAGTGAGTGCCACAAACTTCCAGTTTCCTGGATAAGGAAGTTCCTCCTGCCCTTTACTTATTCTATATTTCACAAATTCCATTTTGTGTTAATTGTTCCTTCTTCTCGACACCTCAAGGCTTCAGTCTGTCTGCTTTTCTCTAGCCTCTCCTGTCTGAATAATGGTATGAATCACTCCATATTCTGCATTCTGCTCAGAAACAGCTACAATTTCTCAATCCTATTTCATATTTGTATTTCCATTTGCCAATTAGCATCTCAATGATTCTGCTCTGTATGATTACCAGAAATAATGACAACAAACTGGAAATTATGGCGCTGGTAATCTATATCCATGGATATCATAATTGTAAAATCCAACATACAGAACTCATGGGTGTCCAAAACTAAGAGTCAATGATATTACATGAACAGTTATTGTGTATTATGTTCACTACTGGACAGGGACTGGACACAATGCTGGACAGCGAGCGGATACGAACCTTATTATTGGACAAGACATGACTTCCCCTTAATAAAACCATGCTGACTGTTGTTGATTAGTCCCTGCCTCTCCAAATGCAAATTAATTCTGTTCCTCAGAATTGCTTCCAGTAGTTTCCCCTCCACTGAGGTTAGACGGACTGGCCTGTAATTTCCTGGTTTATCACCTTCCTCTCTTCTTGAATAATGGTCCCACATTGGCTGTCTTGTCTTCTGGCATCTTGCATGTGGCCAGAGAGGAATGGAAAGTTATTGCCAGTGCCCCTGCTACTTCCTCCCTTGCCTCACTCAACAGCCTGGGATGCATTTAATCTGGCACTGGAGACTTATCTATGTTAAGCTTGCCAGACCTTAATCTCCAGTCTGTCAATGTTAATTTCTCTAATTGTATCACAGTTATTCTCCTTGATTTCTGTACCCACATCATCTCTCTCGCTAGTGAACATTGACACAAAATATTCATTACCGACTGACATCCTCTGGCTCCATACAAATTACCACCATGGTTCTTAATGGGCCCAACTCTAGTTATCCTTTTGCCCTTAATGCACTTGTAAAACAATTCAGGATTTTCCTTTATTCTGCCAGCCAGTATCCTTTCACACCCCCTTTTTGTTCTCTGAATTTCCTTTTTAAGTTTCTTCTTATACATTCTACACTTCTCCAAGGCTTTAGCTGTTTTAAGCCCTTGATGTCTGCCATAAGCCTTCATTTTTCTCTTTATCCAATGCTGTACACCCCTCAATACCCAAGGTTCAGTGTATTTATTGGTGTCATCCTTTTTCTTTATTGGAATATGTTGGTCCTGTACTTTTCCTATTTCCTTCTTGACTCTGTCCCACTGTTTGGTCACATATTTACCTAAAAGTGTCAGTTCCCTGTCAACTCTGGACAAATCATATTTGATCTTATTAAAATCAATCTTCCCCCAGTTGGACACAGACTGGACATGATTAAGAAACAGTTTGACCATAAAAATCTCCAGGAGCCAAAGTTCATCAGGACTAACTTGTTGATTCCTCCGCTCTGTGTTTTGTGATCAGCTCTGACTTTCCTTTGATGATTGTTTGTGTCTCTTACACCTGCCCATTGCTGATTGGCCTCAAACTGCTGTCTGTTCAGTTCTCCAAAGAATGCAAAAATCGTAATCAGCCTGTGTGAGAGAAACAAACCGAATCAGCTACATCACTGACTTAATGTCAGGGGTTGACATTCAAACCTGAGGTTGCAGTGGGATCTGGAAAAGTTCCCACTACACAAACCTAACAGAAAGCTGAAATATAGAAAATGAGTTAAAGAAACATTGCTACCTCCTCAAACCTGCCCGTACACAACCAGAGAGGCAGTGATGCAGTGATATTGTCATTGGACTAGTAATCCCGAGACCTGGGTTCAGATCCCACCATGGCAGATGTTGAAACTTGAATTCAATAAAAAAATCTGGAATAAAGATCTAATGATGAAACCATTGTCGATTCATAGAATCGAGTGAAATCACGGAATCCCTGCAATAAAGAAGAGTCCAATCGATCCATCAGGTCTGCACCGGCTCTCTCACAGAGTATCTTACCTCTCCCCTGCCCTATCCTTGTATCCCATCTGTAGCCATTTACCATGGTTAAACCCGTCCAACCTACACATCTTGGGACACTAAGGGACAATTTAGTATGGCCAATCCACCTAACCTGCACATCTTTCATAAAGGTCCTTTAGAGAAGGAAATTTGTCATCCTTGCCTGGTCAGGCCTACATGTGAATCCAGATCCACAGCAATGTAGGTCACTCTTAAAAGCCCTTTGAAATGGCCTAACAAGCTACTCAGTTCAAGGACAAGTAGGGATGGGCAATAAATGCTGGCCAGCCAGCGATGCCCACATTCACTGAATGAATAAAAAGAAATTGCAGGACTGTGATCACCTTCAGCCATCCTCTCAGTGTAACTAAACACAGGTAGTGTTATCTTTTCAGAACTAGTCACATGTCTTGTACCATCGGAACAATACCAGGCCATTGAGCGCCTTGATGTTCCACCATTGAATTCAATCATGGCTGATCTGTACTCAACACCCTTTACTCAATACCCCATGATATTTTTATATAATAAAAATCTATCCATCTCGGATTTGCAAATGAGCTGGCTCCTTTTGTAAGATTGAAAACAAAAGATTGTGAGAACTTCTATTCATCACTTCCTTTTCTGCCAGTTACTCTCCCACTCTTACAGCCACTGGGGTGGCACAGTGGTTAGCACTGCTGCCTCACTGCACCAAGGATCCGGGATCAATTCCCAGCTTGGGTCACTATCTGTGAGGAGTTTGCATGTTCTTCCTGTGTCGGCGTGGGTTCCCTCCAGGCACTCCAGACGTGCTGGTTAGGCGCATTGGCCATGCTAAATTCTCCTTCAGTGAGCAGAACAGGCATCGGAATGTGGCAACCAGGGATTTTCGCAGTGGCTTCATTGTAGTGTTAATATAACCCTACTTGTGACATTAATAAGTAAACTTTCCAAATTTAACTCAGAACTCTCCGATCACACACTACACTGTCCTTCAAACCCTGCACAAGAGTTGTTAGGACTCATTTAATGAGAGCTGACTGCAAGAAACAAAGTGGAGGATTTCACTTCCCCAGATGGGTTGGCAGAATTTTAAATCCATTGGATCTGGTGCTCATTAATGCATTTCCATGTTGGCGGCGTAGCTCAGTGAGTGATGTTCAGGGTCAGAAGGGCATGCATTCAAACCACCCCCACAGGGAATGAATCACACAATCTAGTCTTGCAGTCCGGTACAGTATTGCGAACTGTTGGAGCTGCCGGGTGAAATCTTACCAAACAATGGCAAA
This sequence comes from Carcharhinus amblyrhynchos, assembly GCF_965287045.1. Taxonomy (NCBI): domain Eukaryota; kingdom Metazoa; phylum Chordata; class Chondrichthyes; order Carcharhiniformes; family Carcharhinidae; genus Carcharhinus; species Carcharhinus amblyrhynchos. The sequence goes on from NC_137350.1 coordinate 1,580,586, forward strand.
GAGTCGTTTCGAGCTGGAAAGGTTGGGGTGTTTCTCTCCAGAGAAACTGGTCAGTTCCCTCCAGATCTTACCATACCCACCATGTGGCACGGTAGCACAGTGGTTAGCACCACTGTCTCACAGCTCCAGGGGCCTGGGTTCGATTCCTGACTCGGGTCACTGTCTGTGTGGAGTTTGCACGTTCTCCTTGTGTCTGCATGGGTTTCCTCCGGGTGCTCCGGTTTCCTCCCACTGTCCAAAGATGTGCGGGTTAGGGTGATTGGCCATGCTAAAATTGCCCCTTAGTGTCCTGAGATGCTTAGGTTAGAGGGATTAGTGGGTAAATATGTAGTTATTTGGGGGTAGGGCCTGGGGGGGTGGGAATGTGGTTGGTGCAGACTCGATGGACCAATGGCCTTTTTCTGCTCTGTCGGGATTTCTATGACACCTGTTCCTCTGTCTTTTTACAGCTCACAACCCAAGGTGAATGAATTCCCCATGATGCTCCCACTGGGCTGTCCCCCAGTATGGATCGACACTGCCAGGTGGGCATGGTGCCTCCCTGACAGGGCCAACATGTGCCAAGTGGCAGTGCCAGGTGGGCATTGCCAGGCCGCTGTCTGGCCACGTCTCTCTCCCCGGGAGCCATACTTAACTTCACGCCTCCAGGGGGTATCCCCCATGACAGGTTCACGTCAAGGTGAACATGTTGTAAACTGCGCCCACGTGAAGACACAGTGGAGGAGTTGTTTAGTTACATTAAAATGCATGAAATTCAAAGCAGATTCACCCTGTCATGGGTGTGAGCCTGATGATGGTGCCAGTGAGAGATGGGGATGACCCCCGCCAGCAACTCACAGGCGGTGAGAGTGGGCATAAGGTTTTAAAACAAAGCAGAGGTGTGAAAGATCCTCAAGCTACTATTTGAAGAATGGCAAAATTCACAATGTCCTGGTCAATACTTACTGCTCAAACAATCAAAACAGATAGTCTGATTCCTAATATTGTTTTAATGGACCTTGCTATGCACATCTCCTTGAAACTGGTTGGAAAGTGATTTGGGATGTCTGAGACAAGCAGATTCTTTCATTTTTGACTGTTTTTGCATCTGAAATGAATCTTATTTTGACCAATATATTAAAAATGTTATCACATTACCCAAAACTTAAAAGCAAAGAGGTAATTCTGAACCTATGGAAATAATTGTGTTCAGTTTTAGGTAGCCTAATTTCGGAAGGATGTCAATGCCACGGGGAAGAGTAGAAGGGATTCACTCAGTTGATTTGAAGAGGCTTGAGTTAGAAAAATCGAGTGATTTTAACTCTGGCTGGGATGGGGAGCAGTGACAGCATTACACTCAACTGATACTGCAGAAATAAAGCCCCGGCTATTTTAACATCTCTGCCTCTCATAGAACCCATCGACCAATTTGCCACCAATTCTAGAAAGGGAGTAATGTGACGGGAGTTATGAATTGACACCGAAGAGTGTTGGCTGGATTGGTTGAGAGGATAGTCACGTCTAATGATGAGATGGGACGGGAAGCGAATCCAAGGGGGAGAATGTCTAAGCTTCTCCTGGGAGGGGTAATGTTTTTAAAGTACTTGTTTAGACTTGCTCTGGCTCTGACCATCTTCGCTGTTATCCACCTGGATGGAAATAGTACAATGGTTTCTTGCTTAGGGCTGTTGTGTTAAAATTGAAGTCATGAGGACATCATTGGGGCCTGACATGCAGACATGTAAAAGGATTCTAAAACTAAAACAAAAATGCTGGAAAATCTGTGCAGGTCTGACAGCATCTGTGGGGAGAGAATAGAGCCAATGTTTTGAGTCTGGATGAGTTTTTGTCAGAGCTGAGAGCATAGTGAATCAGCAGAGATTTATACTATGATGATGTGGGGGTGGGGAGGGCGTGGAGGCAGATGGGACAAAGGGAATGTAAATCAGGATGAAGAAAGCTGAGAAGGTGCTAAAAGTGTCCATTAAGTAATCAGAATGCATGATGGGAGAACAAAGGTAGAGATCGCTAAGGGACTGCCTGAGGAATGTGACAGTTGCACTGAGGGGGTTGGGGGTTGGGGGTGGGGGTGGTTTGCGAGAAGGAGAGCTTGAATGGAGAAATGGAAAAATGGAAGTGAGAAAGAAGGATAATAAAATGGATGAATGAGATGAAGTTACATAAAGAAACAAATGGAATTGGGATGAAGGTGGAGGACAGAGTTCATGCTTGAAAGTGCTCAATCAGAAGGCCAAGTATAGACATGTGGGCAGGAGAGCAGGGTGGTGTGTTGAAGTGGTAAGTGACAGGCAAGCCTGGGGCCTACTTGTGGATAGACTGAAGGTGTTCAGCAAAATAGTAGTCCAGTCAGCATTTGGTATCTCCGATGTTGGATGGCACATGGTTAGCACGGCTGCCTCACAGCGCCAAGGATCTGCGTTCAATTCTGGCTTGGATCGTTGCCTGTGTGGAGTCTGCACATTCTCCCTGTGTCTGCATGGGTTTCCTCCAGGTGCTCTGTTTCCTACCACAGTTCAAAGATATGCGGGTTAGGTTGATTGCTATGCTAAACTGACTGTAATGTCAGGGCAATTGGCGATTGTCAATAGGGTAAATGTGTAGGGATGCGGGAATAGGTGGGATTGTGGTCGGTACAGACTCAATGCACTGTAGGAATTCTATGATTCTTTATTCTATGAACAAGTGAGGGAAATTCAGTGAACCAACTGCAGAGGCCAAACATCATTCTCGGCTGGTAGGTGGGGACAGTCCAACAACAATTCCCTTTAAAAAATGATGGTAAACTCCAATCTGAGGCCAAGCTACATAAAGAGAAAATAGTCCAGATAACCAAAATCTTGGGTATGAAGGTAGATGTTAAAGAGGGGGAGAAGCAAAGCTCAGGGAAGGGATTCCAGAGCTTGGGGCCCGTAGGTACATCTGCCAATGATAGAACAATTCAAAGGGAGGAATTTGAACAGACTGACAATCGAGGTGTTTGCTACCTGGCAGGCAGTGTTAAAGAGAAACAGGCGACAAGCAAAGGCAAACAAAATTCAAAGAAAAGAATTGACAGAGAAAACAGTTTGAAGAAGCGATTACCTGGGTCAAGTGGTTCTCACTGACTGGTGAGCATTGAGAGTTGGGGAGATGGCTAGCCAATGGGGAACAATTTACCTGTTGGCTTATTTCAGACAAGAAAGAGGAGTTGATTTGTGGCTCCGGGGAAATCCACAGCTTGCTAAATAGATAAAAGAACATGTTAGAAGGTCAACCTTATCCAATGGGTGAATCATCTTTCCTGCCTGAATGTATTCAATTACAGCACATGGTTCTGCCTGGACATTCAGGTCAACCAAGTAAAAGGAGTTTCATAATGAATGGCGAGCAAGCTCAAAAGGACAAATGGCTTTCTCCTGCTCCTAACTTTAATGTTTCTATCCCCCAGACACATTAAAAGAAAATTTAAACCAGCGGGGACAATGTGTTGTAAGGGCATTTCTCTACTCATGATGGACCATTTTGAAAGTGTTTTACTCCATCTAGTCCAATCATTCAATTGTTTATGTTTGCAGGAGCTCCAAAAAAAATCATGAATGTAGCCCAATCCATCACGCAAACCAGCCTCCCATCCATTGACTCTGTCTATACTTCCCGCTGACTTGTCAAAGCAGCCGGCATAATTAAGGACCCCACACACCCTGGACATTCTCTCTTCCACTTTCTTCCGTTGGGAAAAAGATACAAAGTCTAAAGTCACGTACCAACCGACTCAAGAACAGCTTCTTCCCTGCTGTTGTCAGGTTTCTGAATGGGCTAATCTTGCATTAAGTTGATCTTTCTCTACATCCTAGCTATGACTGTAACACTTTCTCATTTCCTTGTCTATGAATGGTATGCTTTATTTGTGTAGTGCGCAAGAAACAATACTTTTCACTATATGTTAATACATGTGACAATAATAAATCAAATCAAATCGAATCAAATATATTTTGCCCTTTGCTCAAAAACCAGGCTGACAGGTCACATCACTGACAGTTGGACTCACAAGGTATTCACTCAGAAAAACACATCAACAAATCAAACCTGTTTACATGAAGCATCGTGCAAGGATTTTCTTCCAAAATGGCTGATAGTGGCCCAGATACGTCTGTACACATCCCCAGAGTTGTTGTCTCCTCACCCTAGGGATCATCCTCTATGGGTATCCTGAATCTAAGTGGTGAGCGTCAGAGGCTTTTCAGTAACCAGCGTAACCCTGTCACTCTTTGTGCCCATAGGAGTCACAGATAAAGATTAGAGACAAGAATTTCACCCCTTTCTAAATCTTTTCCTAAATACTGAGGTAAGTTGTGACACCCAATGAATACCCCACATGTGAGATAAACAAAGAGAGCAAAAGCCAAGAGTCAGAAGAAGACTCTGAAGAAGAGCCATCCAGATGTAAAACATTGCCCGGAAATTTACTGTCCCACCCGTCACGGAAATCAGAGAGGGCGGGGGAAGGTCCATTGACCTTAGGCAGTATTGTATGGTTTCAGGATGAGAGCTGTAAAATCTCTCCCATTAACTCGATTTCTCTCTTCACAGATGCTGCCAGACCTGCTGAGGATAGCCAGCATTTTATTTATTTTCAGAGAGACAGACTTCACCTGGACGTTGCCTGGTCTCGAGGGTGTTGGCTATGAGGAGAGAACATAGAACATAGAAAAACTACAGCACAAATAGGCCCTTCAGCCCACAAGTTGTGCCGATCATATCTCTACCTACTAGGCTTACCTACCCTCAACCCTATTAAATCCCATGTACTCATCCAGAAGTCTCTTAAAAGGTAGAGGTAGAGAGATTCTTCCCACTTAGAAAGGACAGCAGAACTAGAGGGCACAGCCTCAAAATAAGGCGGGGAGGCAGTTTAGAACGGAGTTGAGGAGAAACTTCTTCACTCAAAGGGTGGTGAATCTCTGGAATTCTCTGCCTGTTGAAGCGGTGGAGGCTGCCTCGCTAAATATATTTAAGTCACGGGTAGATAGGTTTTTGACAGACAAGGGAATTAAGGGTTATGGGGAGAAAGCGGGAAAGTGGAACTGATCCACTTCAGATCAGCCATGATCTTATTGAATGGCGGGGCAGGCTCGAAGGGCTAGATGGCCTACTCCTGCTCCTATTTCCTATGTTCTTTGGGTTTATTTGGTTTAGTAACTAACTTACGCAGCTTTCACCCATGAGGTTATATAAGTGCCAGTTTGGTTCAGTTTTGTGTCTGAGTTCAAAGGTTGTGGGTGAGAACAGCACTGAACCTGAGCATGTAATCCAGGTTGTTACCTGTGAAATTCTGGGTGACATGGAAATAGGAGGAAGCTTCTGGAGACTGTTCTGGCACTCCATGAGATTACGACTGACCTCTGGCCAACTTTTGTCCCATATTTCTGAATCCATTTAGATAATGGCACTATGGGTGGTCCTCAACCACAGGGACTGCAGCAGTTCAAGAAGGCAGCTGACCATTAGCTTCTCAGGGACTTTGTCCATAGAAGTTGGTGGTTCCTCGGTGGACATTTAGAGAAGACCAATGGTGGCCTCGCTAGCGATGCTCACTCCCCATGAAAGAATTATTTAAAAAATAACACAAATGTCTGCAAATCTCAGATTTAAAATTAGCAGTTGACCTTGCATTTAGAAAGTACTTTATTCTATCATTTAGCTTTGCCCATTAACTTGATCTATTAATAGCTCTTTGTAACTTTACTCTTCCATCTAAAATGCATAATGCTTCCTGTCATTGGCAAACTTGCATCTGTAGTTTTCATGAATCTGAACTTTAGTTAATGGATTCGACAAGAAGCTTTATCAAATGCCTTCTGGAAGTTTATCTGACTATCATCCATAGACGTTCGCTTTCCACAGTCTGACTCTTCAATAGATTTCTCCAAATTTACTAGGATTTGCCAACCCACCCATTCCCATTTCTTTAATACATAAGAACATAAGAAATAGGAGCAGGAGTAGGCCATCTAGCCCTCTGAGCCTGCCCCGCCATTCAATAAGATCATGGCTGATCTGAAGTGGATCAGTTCCACTTTCCCGCCCTCTCCCCATAACCCTTAATTCCCTTGTCTGTCAAAAACCTATCTACCCGTGACTTAAAAATATTTAGCGAGGCAGCCTCCACCACTTCAACGGGCAGAGAATTCCAGAGATTCACCACCCTTTGAGTGAAGAAGTTCCTCCACAACTCTGATCTAAACTGCTCCCCCACCTAATTTTGAGGCTGTGCCCTTGAGTCCTGCTATCCTTTCTAAGCGGGAAGAATCTCTCTACCTCTACCCTAGCTAGCCCCTTCATTATCTTGTAAGTCTCTATAAGATCCCCCCTCAGCCTTCTAAACTCTAATGAGTACAGACCCAGCCTATTCAATCTCTCTTTATAAGCTGACCCCCTGATCTCCGGTATCAGCCTGGTGAACCTTCTCTGTACTCCCTCCAAGGCCAATATATTCTTTCACATGCTGCTTCCTTGGATAATCTAATGATGCTACTTTTGAAAACATCTGACATTTGTGCCTTTTTCCTCAACCTAGGATACGCCCTCACTCTGGTTAACAGGGCACCCAACCATGTTCAACCCACAGCTCTGCCCTCACTCCCTCCCCTCCCTCCCAGAGCAATGATAGGGCCCCCTTGTCCTCACTTTCCACCTCACCAGCTTCCACATTCAAAGGATCATCCCGCACTATTTCTGTCAACACCAGCAAGCTTCCCCTAATCCACCCTCCTTCACCACCCCTGTCTGTGTTCCACAGGGACACTCCCTCTGTGACACTCTGGTCCACTCCACTCCTCCATCACCTCCAAACTTTCATCCCTATCCCACAGCACCTTCTCAAGGAATCGCAGAAGATGCAACACCTGCCCCTTTACCTTCTCCCTCCTCACTATCCAAGGCTCAAACACTCCTTTCAGATAAAGCAGCATTTCACTTGCACCTCCTTCAACTCAACATCTTGTTCTCTTGGCCACTTGTCCATTCTTGCTTTCAGTGAAGCCCAATGCAAGCAGGAAGATCAGCAACTCATCTTCTGATTAGGCACTTTACTGTTTCCTGGACTTAACAGTGAGTTCAACAGTTTAGCCTGTGAGCTTTCCCCTCCATTTTGACCCCCTTTTGGTTTTTTGGTTTCCTTTCCTTGCCTCAAAACAATGCCCCACAGGATCATATGTCACTAGTTTTTTAGTTTTGCTTTCACTGTGTACTTCCTGCTCCTGTTAACACATTCTGCTTTCTTACCTTAATGCTCTATGCACCTCATCTTCCTGTTGTCTCATTACCTTTATGCTACTGTTAGCATCTTCATTAGTCCTGAATCCCACCATGAACACACTCTTTGTCTCATGTGCATAACATCTTTCTCAATCTCTCATAGTATCATCCAACCCCAATAGTGCAGAAGGAGATCATACGGTCCATCGAGCCTGCATCGACAAGAATCCCAGGCGGGTCCTACCCCCATGACCTATCCTTGGCTTTCTATCGAACCCCAACCCTCCACCCACTTTCCAGCTACATCATTCATTAGACCTCAATCCCTCATCAGTTCCATAAAAGAAGCATAAGGACTCGAAATGTTAACTTGTTTCAGTCTCCACGGATGCTGCCGGACCTGCTGAGTTTATCCAGCACTTTTTGTCTTGGAAGATTACTGGTTGGGTAAAATTCTCATCTATTTCAATTAACACCCTGTGCTGCAAATCATAGAATCATAGAACCCTACAGTGCAGAAAGAGGCCCTTCGGCCCATCGAGTCTGCACCGACCACAGTCCCACCCAGGCCCTACCCCCATATCCCTACACATTTTACCCACTAACTTCTCTAACCTACGCATCTCAGGACACTCAGGGGCAATTTTTAGCATGGCCAATCAACCTTACCCACACACCTTTGGACTGTGGGAGGAAACCGGAGCACCCGGAGGAAACCCACACAGACACGAGGAGAATGTGCAAACTCCACACAGACAGTGAGCTGGGCCGGGAATCGAACCCAGGTCCCTGGCGCTGTGAAGCAGCAGTGTTAACCACTGTGTTACTGTGCTGCCCAAATGATCTCGTCCTGGAAATTCTTCACTTTTTTTTCTTTTGCAGGATGTGACTGCCACTGGTTAGGCCAGCATTCGTTTACCATTCATAATTGCTCTCTAGAAGGTGGTGCTGAGATATTTTCTTGAACTGTTGCAGATCATGTGGTATAGGTCTACCCACTGTGCTGTTAGATGAAGAATTCCAGGATTTTGACCCAGCAACAATGAAGGAACGGCAATATATTTCCAAGTCAGGATGGTGAGTGGCTTGGACATGGTGTTTCCATTAGCTTAGTTCATTTACTTGGACAGGTCATCTGTGCTACCGAGACGAAAAGGGGGTCAAAGAAACTTTGATGAGTTGCTGCAGTGCATCTTGTAGATGGTACACATGCTGCCACTGTGTATTGCTGCTGGAGGGAATGAATGTCCTGGATGGTGTCAAGCTTCTTGTGCGTTGTTGGAGCTTTACCCATCCAGGCAAGTGGAGATTATTCCATTATACTCCTGATTTGTGCCTTGTAAATAGTGGATAGGCTTTGGAGAATCAGAAGGTGAGTTACTCACAGCAGGATTCCCAGCCTCTGACCTGTTCTTGTAGCCACAGTATTGAGATGGCTAACCCAGTTCACTTTCCGATCAATGGTATCTTCCAGGGTGTTAATAGTGGGGGATTCAACATCCATGGAATGTCAAAGTAGTTAGATTCTCTTTTGTTGTCCAGAACTTCTGTGGCATCAACATTTCTTTGTCCGTCCTGAGTATTGTCCAGGTCTTGTTGCATATGGATATGGATGGTTCAGAATCTTGTGAATAGTGCTGAACATTGTGCAATCATCAACAGATGTCCCCACTTCTGACTTTATGAAGCAGGGAAGGTCATTTATAAAGCAGCTGGAGATGGTTGGGCCTTGAACATTCCCCTGAGAAATTCCTGCAGTGAAGTCCCAGGTCATGAATGTTTGAGCTATAAAAATTCCAATCTTTGTGCTAGTATGACTCTAACCAGCAGGGAGTTTGCCCCTGCTACCCATTGATTCCAGTTTTGCTACAGCTCCTTGATGCTGCAATTGGTCAAATGTGCTTCGATGTCAAGGACTATCACTCTCACCTCCCCTCTGGAAATCAGTGTTTTTGTCCATGTTTGAACCAAGGCTGTAATGAGGTCAGGAGCTGAGTGACCCCCTGGCGAAACCCAAGTCATTGCTGAGCAGATGCTGTTTGATAGCAATGTCCATGCCCCTTCCATCACTTTACTAATGATTGAGAGTGGACTGATTGGACAGTAAATGGCTGGGTTGGATTTGCATTCAAGACATTCATAATTGCTTTCTAGAAGGTGGTGCTGAGATATTTTCTTGAACTGCTGCAGTCAATGTGGTGTAGGTGCACCCACTATGCTGTTAGATGAGGAATTCCAGGATTTTGATCCATCAACAATGAAGGAATGGCGATATATTTCCAAGTCAGGATGATGAGTGGCTTGGACATGGTGTGGCACGGTAACGCAGTGGTGAGCACTGTTGGGTTCAATTCCTGGCTCGGGTCTGTGTGGAGTTTGCACATTCTCCTTGTGTCTGCGTGGGTTTCCTCCGGGTATTCCGGTTTCCTCTCACAGTCCAAAGATGTGCGAGTTAGGTTGATTGGGCATGCTAAAATTGCCCCTTAGCATCCTGAGATGGGTAGGTTAGAGGGATTAGCAGGTAAAATATGTAGGGATATGGGGGTAGGCCTGGGTGGGATTGTGGTTGGTGCAGGCTCGATGGGCCGAAGGGCCTCTTTCTGCACTGTAGGGTTTCTATGATTCTATGATATGACATACCTGCACAATTTTCCACATTGCTGGATAGATGCTGGATAGATGCCAGCGTTGTAACTGTACTGGAAGAGCTTGGCTAGGGGAGCGGCAAGTTTTGGGATACAAGTTTTCAGTACAATTGCTGGGATATTTTCAAGTCCCATTGCCTTTGTTGTATCCAGTGCCTTCAACAGTTTCTTGATTTCATGTGGAGTGAATCAAATTGGTTGAATACTGATATCTGTAACGCTGGGGACATCTGGAGGTGGCGGAAATGGACCAGCCACTCGGCACTTCTGGCTGAAGATTGTTGTGAATGTTTCAGCCTTATCTTTTGATGTCCTGGGCTCCTCCATCAATGAGGATGAGGATATTTATGGAACCTCCTCCTCCGGTGAGTTGTTTAATGGTTCACCACGGATGTGGTAGGACTGTAGAGCTTAGACCTGATCAGTTAGTTGTGAGATCGCTTAGCTCTGTCTATTACTTGCTGTTTCCATTGTTTGTAGTCCTGTGTTATAGCTTCACCAGGTGGACACTTCATTTTTAGGTATGCCTGGTGCTGCTCCTAACATGCTCTCCTGAACTCTCCATTGAAGCCTTGGCTTGATGGTAATGGTAGGGTGGGCGATGTGCTGGGCCATGAGGGTTCAGATTGCGGTCGAGTACAATAGTGTTGAGTTGCTCGATCTATTCAAATCTATTTAGAGGGGCAAGGACTGATTAGGGACAGTCAGCGTGGCTTAGTAAGTGGAAAATCATGTCTCACAAATTTGAATGAGTTTTTTGAAGGGGTAACCAAGAAGGTAGATGAGGGCAGTGCAGTCGATGTTGTCTACATGGACTTTAGCAAGGTCTTTGGTAAGGTACCGCATGGTAGGTTGTTGCATAAGGTTAAATCTCACAGGATCCAGGGTAAGGTAGCTAAATGGATGAAAAATTGGTTTGATGACAGGAGCCAGAGGGTGGTTGTAAAGGGTTATTTTTCAAACTGGAGGCCTGTGACCAATGGTGTGCCTCAGGGATCAGTGCGGAGTCCACTGTTATTTGTCATTTATATTAATGATTTGGATGAGAATTTAAGAGACATGGTTAGTAAGTTTGCAGATGACATCAAGATTGGTGGCATAGTGGACAGTGAAGATTATCTAGGATTGCAAAGGGATCTTGGTCAATTGAGCCAGTGGGCTGATGAATGACAGATGGAATTTAATTTAGATAAATACTCAGTTAAAGGGTGTTGGGGAGAGTTAGAAAAAATAGTTAGAGACCTAGGGGTACAGGTTCTTTGCTTCTTGAAAATGGAGTCACAGGTTGACAGAGTGGTAAAGAAGGCATTTGGGGGGATGTTTGGCTTCATTGGTCAGAACATTGAATACAGGATTGTGACGTCTTGTTGAAGTTGTACAAGACATTGGTAAATCCACACTTGAAATACTGTGTACAGCTCTGGTCGCCCTATTAGAGAAAGGATATTATTAAACTAGAAAGAGTGCAGAAGGGATTTGCTGGGATGCTACCAGGACTTGATGTTTTGAGTTATAAGGAGAGGCTGGATAAACTGGGGCTTTTTTCCCTGGAGGATAGGAGGTGATCTTATAGAGGTCTATAAAATAATGAGGGGCATAGATCAGCTAGATAGTCAATATCTTTTCCCAAAAGTAGGGGAGTCTAAAACTAGAGAGCGTAGGTTTATGGTAAGAGGGGAGAGATACCAAAGAGTCAGAGGGGCAAGTTTTACACACAGAGGGTGAGTGTCTGGAACAAACTGCCAGAGGTAGTAGTAGAGGTGAGTACAATTTTGTCTTTTAAAGAGCATTTAGTCAGTTACATGGGTAAGGTGGCGATAGAGGAATATGGGCCAAACATGGGTAATTTTGACTAGCCTAGTGATTAAAAAAGGGGCAGCATGGACAAGTTGGGCCAAAGGGCCTGTTTCCATGTTATAAACCTCTATGACTCTATCCTATTTAGCAAGGTGGTAGTGCCACATAGCACGATGGAAGTTATCTTCAATGTGAAGATGGGATTTTGTCTCCATAAGGAGACATAAGGAGTGTGGTCTGTCCTACTGATATTGTCATGGACAAATGCATCTGTGGCTGGTGGGTTGGTGAGGATGAGGTCAAGCAGATTATTTCCTCTTTTTGGTTCCTTCACCACCTTCTACAATCCTGGTCTAGCAGCTATTGTCCTTTAGGTTTCAGCCAGCTTAGAAACTCATTTGATAGGGGCAGTGCAGTGGCACATTGCTGCTTCACAGTGCCAGGGACCCAGGTTTGATTTCAGCCTCGGGTGACTGTGTGGAGTTTGCAAGTTCTCCCTGTGTCTGTGTGACTTTTCTCCAGGTGTTCCAGTTTCCTCCCACACTCCAAAGATTAGGTTTAGGCTGATTGGCCATGCTAAATTGCCCCTTATTGTTAAGGGTTAGCAGGGCAAAGCATAGGGTCACGGGGATAGGGCCTGGGTGAGACTGTTGCTGGTGTAAGCTCAATGGGCTGAATGGCCTCCTTCTGATGTAGGAATTCTATGATTACGTGGTCAGTGGTGGTATTACTTAGCCCTCTTGCTGATGAACATTAGAAGTCCCCCACCCAGAGTACATTCTTGCACCCTCAGTGATGTTCAGAACAGAGGAATTCTCAGCTGAGTGGGTGGGGGGAGTAGGTGATAATCAGCAGGAAGTTTTCTTGTCCAGTTTGAGCTGATGCCATCAGACTTCATGCAAGATTGAGGATTCCCAGGACAAGTCCCCCTCCCCTCTCCCACTCTGCCCCCAACTGTGAGACCACATCTGGTGTGGCTGTCCTGTTATTGGGACAGAACATAGCCAGGGTGTTGATGGTGGTCTGTGGGGCAGGATGAATCAGTCAGGATGCCTGACAGGCTGTTGCTTGGCTAGTTTGTGGAACAGCTGTCCCAACTCCTCCATTGTAAATACTGATGCGAAATAATTATTCAACATATCAACACGGAGAATTTTATACTGAGGCTTTGGGTATGAAAGATCCCAGTGCACTTGTTGGGAACTCTTCTGGTTTTCCAGCTAATATTCATTGTCCAGTAGGGTGAAATGATGAGAACTTGTCTGCCATCATCATGTGCCCACCTTCCCAACAAGTATTACTGAGGGCAGCTCTACAATCATTGCTGCAGCCTTGTTCAATTATTCCAATAGATTTCTAAACATTCGACATTCCTTCACAGTGCATTTGAAGTTAAAAAACAGTGAAATTAGTCACTAACCTTCTGGAGTCAAATGTCTGCTGTTCCTTTTTGAGAGACCGCAGCTTTATGACAAATATCACCATCAGTGTGATAAATAGGAAAACAATGAGTAAGGATGCCCCAATTGTTATACAAATAAGCTGAATCTCAGTGAGGACATATTGACAACGAAGGCCTTTGTACCAAGTGTGTTCCTTCTCACTGCACCTAGTCACAAAGGCTAAGAGTTAGAATGAGCCGTGGACATCTGGCATCAACAAAATAACCAAATAATGTTGTGGTCGAATGATTGCATTCCACTGAAATAGATTGACTGGCTTGGAACGTGACTTGAGTAAGTTCCATTGATTTGGAATTAGATTGGACTGGATTGAATTTGCTGGGCAGGATTAGTTTGGGATGACTGGAGGAGCCTGAATTGAATTAAATTAGACTGGATTAAGTTGCATTTTCTGGGAAGAAAAATATATACAATTTTACAATTTACTGTTTATAGTTCCTACATTCCAGGCTTGATCCTGGATTCGCAAAGGAGAAGAAAAATGTAAAAATGGAATTAAGAATACTGCTTCAAACTGGTTTTTCATACAGGGTCTATAGGTGCAGCACAATTGGGAGTTTTAAGTTATTTTTAATTTTAAACCAAGTTGAACATTCAAAAGATTGAGTTCTCCCTACCTGCAGAACACGCCAATGTTTTCTATGACTCTACATTCACCCCCATTGAAGCAGTAATCAGGAATCACTTCACACACAGACCAACAGGATTTGTTTTCATGGATATATCCGGGGCCACAGATACTCCAGGAGTCATTTGAGGCCTCATCTGGATTCAGTTCAGACACCAGCTCTGGTTTGCTTGCCCAATGGTTCTGTGATGGAATTCGATCTGTACTTGGTGCACTTTGTGGAGTAGTCTTGCTGTCAATCTCCTTCCTGATCTTTAACAATAGTCTATCTGTTGGAGCCATGGGCCCTTGCAAATCAGGATTGGATTGTGTTGGGGTAGAAGCTTTGTCTGACCGAGTGTTGGAGGCATGCAATGTTGTCAAACTGTATTCCAGTTTATTCCAGTCTTTAGAGGTAGGGATAACCGAATCATTGGCTTTTCCAGTGATGCCTTCAAATTCCACCTTGATTGTCCTTTGAGGTTGAAGGTCATTGTGATCAGGATTCGATACCACTTCATGCATATCACCACTCCCTTCAATCACCTCACTGAAAATGGGAACAGGAGAAATGCTCACCTGAGTGGGAAATCTGGGATTTAAGTTTGAGCCTCTCTTAGTCTGAGAGGTGGGGTTCAAGTTCTTTGGAGATGCAGCATCAAGAGCACAGCCATTGGATTTACACCTATCAGAGTGGCCAACCTCATTATATTCCCTGCCCATAATTCCTCTGGGATTTAGTGGAACAGGATCAGATGTCAAGCTTGTCAGGTCAAGGATGGCTTCAATGTCTCCAGTTTGTGATTTGTCAATAGTTAAGCTTTCAAACTCAGGACTTGCATCAAAGACAAGAGGTTCTGCCAGGTAGAGACGGTTGACTATGACGGAGTCAGGCACATACTGAGAATGAAGGGACTCAAAGGGAGCATTTGATGAATTTTCTGGAGTTTTCCGTGATTCACTGTAAGAGACACTGTCACGCGGAACAGCCGAGGCTCCATTACCTGTTCATTATTACAATATCAAATACAAATGGTCAGAACACATCTGCTGTGTTTTGCACCTTAGTTAAAGATAATAAGCAATAACGACAATTCATAACCAGCTGCTCTTTTTATCTGACTGTCAGTATACTGGATTGCTGACATTTGCCTCCAGCTTTCAAATTACTTGTGTTATAGTGAAAACCACATCACAATATCAGGGAAAATGTTTATGCTTGGAAACTTCCAATTTTGGAAAGAGTGATGCCAAGATTCCTGGGTAAAGAGAGGATTCCACTTCTCCGAAGGGTGAGTACCAGGAGTATAAGCTCGAACCTCACTCTCCCTTGTTCCACCCTGTTGACACTTTCCAATGAGGACCTGTTCAAGAAGGCAGGTTGTCAAAGCACCTTCTCTGAGATCAAGAAGCCCCTAATAAATTGGCTCAGACACTGGCTGAGGATGTTGCAAAAATAGAAACCAAAGGTTGCTCTAGGATGGGCACCTGCTGTGAAATCTAACTTTTAGTGCACACCAAAAACAACAGGCAGAGGACTGTGACCGAACTTGGGTCAGTCCTGACCCTCTGACAGTGCAACACTCCATCAGTACTGACCCTCTGACAGTGCGGCACACCCTCAGTACTGACCCTCTGACAGTGCAGCACTCCCTCAGTACTGACCCTCTGACAGTGCAACACTCCATCAGTACTGACCCTCTGACAGTGCGGCACTCCCTCAGCACTGACCCTCTGACAGTGCGGCACTGCCTCAGCACTGACCCTCTGACAGTGCGGCACTGCCTCAGCACTGACCCGCTAACAGTGCGGCACTCCATCAGCACTGACCCTCTAACAGTGCGGCACTCCCTCAGTACTGACTCTCTGACAGTGCGGCACTCCCTCAGCACTGACCCTCTGACAGTGCAGCACTCCCTCATCACTGACCCTCTGACAGTGCGGCACTCCCTCAGTACTGACTCTCTGACACTGCGGCACTTCTTCAGTACTGACCCTCTGACAGTGCGGCACTCCCTCAGCACTGACCCTCTGACAGTGCGGCACTCCATCAGCACTGACCTTCTGACAGTGCGGCACTCCCTCAGTACTGACCTTCTGACAGTGCGGCACTCCATCAGCACTGACCCTCTGACAGCGTGGCACTCCCTCAGTACTGACCATCTGACAGTGCGGCACTCCTTCAGTACAGACCCTCTGACAGTGCGGCACTACTTCAGTACTGACCCTCTGACAGTGCAGCACTTCCTCAGCACTGACCCTCTGACAGTGCGGCACTCCCTCAGCACTGACCCTCTGACAGTGCGGCACTCCCTCAGCACTGACCCTCTGACAGTGCGGCACTCCCTCAGCACTGACCCTCTGACAATGCGGCATTCCCTCAGTACTGACCCTCTGACAGTGCGGCACACCCTCAGCACTGACCCTCTGACAGTGCAGCACTCCCACAGCACTGACCCTCTGACAGTGCAGCACTCCCTCAGCACTGACCCTCTGACAGTGCGGCGCTCCCTCAGCACTGACCCACTGACAGTGCGGCACTCCCTCAGTACTGACCCTCTGACATCCAAGAATCCCACAGCACTGACCCTCTGACAGTGCAGCACTCCCTCAGCACCGACCCTCTGACAGTGCGGCGCTCCCTCAGCACTGACCCACTGACAGTGCGGCACTCCCTCAGTACTGACCCTCTGACATCCAAGAATCCCACAGCACTGACCCTCTGACAGCACGGCACTCTCTCAGCACTGACCCTCTGACAGTGCGGCGCTACCTCAGCACTGACCCTCAGACAGTGCGGCACTCCCTCAGTACTGACCCTCTGACAGTGCAGCGCTCCCTCAGCACTGATCCTCTGACAGTGCGGCACTCCCTCAGTACTGAACCTCTGACAGTGCGGCACTCCCTCAGTACTGACCCTCTGACAGTGCAGCGCAACCTCAGCACTGACCCTCTGACAGTGCGGCACTCCCTCAGCACTGACCCTCTGACAGTGCAGCGCTCCCTCAGCACTGATCCTCTGACAGTGCGGCACTCCCTCAGTACTGACCCTCTGACAGTGCGGCACTCCAACAGCACTGACCCTCTGACAGTGCGGCGCTCCCTCAGCACTGATCCTCAGACAGTGCGGCACTCCCTCAGTACTGACCCTCTGACAGCGTGGCACTCCCTCAGTACTGACCCTCTGACAGTGCGGCACTTCCGTAGAACTCACCATCTGACAGTGCGGCACTCCCTCAGTACTGACCCTCTGACAACGTGGCACTCCCTCAGTACTGACCCTCTGACAGTGCGGCACTTCCGTAGAACTCACCATCTGACAGTGCGGCACTCCCTCAGTACTGACCCTCTGACAGCGTGGCACTCCCTCAGTACTGACCCTCTGACAGTGCGGCACTTCCGTAGAACTCACCATCTGACAGCGTGGCACTCCCTCAGTACTGACCCTCTGACAGTGCGGCACTTCCGTAGAACTCACCATCTGACAGTGCGGCACTCCCTCTGCACTGACCCTCTGACAACGTGGCACTCCCTCAGTACTGACCCTCTGACAGCGCAGCACTCCCTCAGCACTGACCCTCTGACAGTGCGGCGCTCCCTCAGCACTGACCCTCTGACACTGCGGCGCTCCCTCAGCACTGACCCTCTGACAGTGCGGCACTCCCTCAGCACTGACCCTCTGACAGTGCGGCACTCCCTCAGCACTGACACTCTGACAGTGCGGCGCTCCCTCAGCACTGACCCTCTGACAGTGCGGCACTCCCTCAGCACTGACCCTCTGACAGTGCGGCACTCCCTCAGCACTGACCTTCTGACAGTGCGGCACTCCTTCAGCACTCACCCTCTGACAGCGCGGCACTCCCTCAGTACTGACACACTGACAGGGCGGCATTCCTTCAGCACTCACCCTCTGACAGCGTGGCACTCCCTCAGCACGGACCCTCTGACAGTGCGGCACTCCCTCAGCACTGTCCCTCTGACAGTGTGGCACTACCTCAGCACTGACCCTATGACAGTGCGGCGCTCCCTCAGCACTGACCCTCTGACAGTGCGGCACTCCCTCAGTACTGACCCTCTGACAGCGTGGCACTCCCTCAGTACTGACCCTCTGACAGCGTGGCACTCCCTCACTACTGACCCTCTGACAGTGCGGCACTCCCTCAGTACTGACCCTCTGACAGTGCGGCACTCCCTCAGTACTGACCCTCTGACAGTGCGGCACTCCCTCAGTACTGACCCTCTGACAGCGTGGCACTCCCTCAGCACTGACCCTCTGACAGTGCGGCACTCCCTTAGCACTGACCCTCTGACAGTGCGGCACTCCCTCTGCACTGACCCTCTGACAACGTGGCACTCCCTCAGTACTGACCCTCTGACAGCGCGGCACTCCATCAGCACTGACCCTCTGACAGTGCGGCACTCCCTCAGCACTGACACTCTGACAGTGTGGCACTCCCTCAGCACTGACCCTCTGACAGTGCGGCACCCCCTCAGCACTGACCCTCTGACAGTGCGGCACTCCCTCAACACTGACCCTCTGACAATGCGGCATTCCCTCAGCACTGACCCACTGACAGAGCGGCGCACCCTCAGTACTGACCCTCTGACATCCAAGAATCCCTCAGCACTGACTCTCTGAAAGTGCGGCACGCCCTCAGTACTGACCCTCTAACAGTGCGGAACTCCCTCAGCACTGACCCTCTGACAGTGCAGCACTCCCTCAGCGCTGACCCTCTGACAGTGCGGCACTCCCTCATTACTGACCCTCTGACAGTGCGGCACTCCCTCTGCACTGACCCTCTGACAACGTGGCACTCCCTCATTACTGACCCTCTGACAGTGTGGCACTCCCTCAGCACTGACCCACTGACAGTGCGGCACTCCCTTAGCACTGACCCACTGACAGTGCGGCACTCACTTAGCACTGACCCTCTGACAGTGCGGCACTCCCTCATTACTGACCCTCTGACAGTGTGGCACTCCCTCAGCACTGACCCACTGACAGTGTGGCACTCCCTCAGCACTGACCCACTGACAGTGTGGCACCCCCTCAGCACTGACCCTCCGACAGTGCGGCACCCCCTCAGCACTGACCCTCTGACAGTGCGGCACTCCCTCAGTACTGACCCCATGACAGTGCGGCACTCCCTCAGTCCTGACCCTCTGACAGTGCGGCACTCCCTCAGCACTGACCCTGTGACAGCGCGGCACTCCCTCAGCACTGACCCTCTGACAGTGCGGTACACCCTCAGCACTGACCCTCTGACAGTGCGGCACTCCTTCAGCACTGACCCTCTGACAGCGCGGCACTCCCTCAGCACTGACCCTCTGACAGTGCCGCACTCCCTCAGTACTGGCCCTCTGACAGTGCGGCACTCCCTCAGCACTGACCCTCTGACAGTGCCGCACTCCCTCAGTACTGGCCCTCTGACAGTGCGGCACTCCCTCAGCACTGACCCTCTGACAGCGCGGCACTCCCTCAGCACTGTCCCTCTGACAGTGTGGCGCTACCTCAGCACAGTCCCTCTGACAGTGCGGCACTCTCTCAGCATTGACCCTCTGATAGTGCGGCGCTCCCTCAGCACTGATCCTCTGACAGTGCGGCACTCCCTCAGTACGGACCCTCTGACAGTGCGGCACTCCCTCAGTACTGACCCACTGACAGTGCGGCACCCCCTCAGCACTGACCCACGGACAGTGCGGCACTCCCTCAGTACTGACCCTCTGACAGTGCGGCACTCCCTCAGCACTGACCCTCTGACAGCGCGGGACGCCCTCAGCACTGACCCTCTGACAGTGCGGCACTCTGTCAGTACTGACCCTCTGACAGTGCGGCACTCCCTCAGCACTGACCCTCTGACATTCCGGCACCCCCTCAGCACTGACCCTCTGACAGTGCGGCACCCCCTCAGCACTGACCCACTGACAGTGCGGCACTCCCTCAGCACTGACCCTCTGACCGTGCGGCACTCACTTAGCACTGACCCACTGACAGTGCGGCACTCCCTCAGTACTGACCCTCTGACAGTGCGGCACTCCCTCAGTACTGACCCTCTGACAGTGCGGCACTCCCTTAGCACTGACCCTCTGACAGTGCGGCACTCCCTCAGCACTGACCCTCTGACAATGTGGCACTCCCTCAGCACTGACGCTCTGACAATGTGGCACTCCCTCAGTACTGACCCTCTGACAGTGCGGCACTCCCTTAGCACTGACCCTCTGACAATGTGGCACTCCCTCAGTACTGACCCTCTGACAGCGCAGCACTCCCTCAGCACTGACCCTTTGACAGCACGGCACTCCCTCAGCACTGACCCTCTGACACTGTGGCGCTCCCTTAGCACTGACCCTCTGACAGTGCGGCACCCCCTCAGCACTGACCCTCTGACAGTGCGGCGCTCCCTCAGTACTGACCCTCTGACAGTGCGGCGCTCCCTCAGCACTGACCCTCTGACAGTGCGGCACTCCCTCAGCACTGTCCCTCTGACAGTGCGGCATTCCTTCAGCACAGACCCTCTGACAGCCCAGCACTCCCTCAGCACTGTCCCTCTGACAGTGCGGCGCTACCTCAGCACTGACCCTCTGACAGTGCGGCGCTACCTCAGCACTGACCCTCTGACAGTGCGGCGCTACCTCAGCACTGACCCTCTGACAGTGCGGCGCTCCCTCAGCACTGACCCTCTGACAGTGCGGCACTCCCTCAGTCCTGACCCTCTGACAGTGCGGCACTCCCTCAGCACTGACCCTCTGACAGTGCGGCACTCCTGCAGCACTGACCCTCTGAGAGCGCGGCACTCCCTCAGCACTGACCCTGCGACAGTGCCGCACTCCCTCAGTACTGGCCCTCTGACAGTGCGGCACTCCCTCAGCACTGACCCTCTGACAGTGCTGCACTCCCTCAGTACTGGCCCTCTGACAGTGCGGCACTCCCTCAGCACTGACCCTGTGACAGCGCGGCACTCCCTAAGCACTGACCCTCTCACAGTGCGGCACTCCCTCAGCACTGACCCTGTGACAGCGCGGCACTCCCTCAGCACTGACCCTCTGACAGTGCGGCACTCCCTCAGTACTGACCCTCTGACAGTGCGGCACTCCCTCAGCACTGACCCTCTGATAGTGCGGCACTCCCTCAGTACTGGCCCTCTGACAGTGCGGCACTCCCTCAGCACTGACCCTCTGTTAGTGCGGCGCTCCCTCTGCACTGATCCTCTGACAGTGCGGCACTCCCTCAGTACTGACCCTCTGACAGTGCGGCACACCCTCAGTACTGACCCTCTGACTGCGTGGCACTCCCTCAGCACTGACCCTCTGACAGTGTGGCACCCCCTCAGCACTGACCCTCTGACAGTGCGGCACTCCCTCAGCACTGACCCTCTGACAGTGCGGCACTCCTTCAGCACTGACCCTCTGACAGCGCGGCACTCCCTCAGTACTGACCCCCTGACAGTGCGGCACTCCCTCAGCACTGACCCTCTGACAGTTCGGCACTCCCTCAGCACTGACCCTCTGACAGTGCGGCGCTCCCTCAGCACTGACCCTGTGACAGTGCGGCACCCCCTCAGCACTGACCCACTTACAGTGCGGCACTCCCTCAGCACTGACCCTCTGACAGCGCGGGACGCCCTCAGACTGACCCTCTGACAGTGCGGCACTCCCTCAGAACTGACCCTCTGACAGTGCGGCACTCCCTCAGCACTGACCCTCTGACAGTGCGCCACTCCCTCAGCACTGACCCTCTGACAATGCGGCACTCCCTCAGCACTGACCCTCAGACAGTGCGGCACCCCCTCAGCACTCACCCTCTGACATTGCGGCACCCCCTCAGCACTGACCCTGTGACAGTGCGGCACTCCCTCAGCGCTGATCCTCTGACAGTGCGGCACTCCCTCAGCATTGACCCTCTGACAGTGCGGCACTCCCTCAGCATTGACCCTCTGACAGTGCGGCACTCCCTCAGCACTGACCCTCTGACAGTGCGGTACTCCCTCAGTACTGACCCTCTGACAGTGCGGCACTCCCTCAGTACTGACCCTCTGACAGTGCGGCACTCCCTTAGCACTGACCCTCTGACAGTGCGGCACTCTGTCAGTACTGACCCTCTGACAGTGCAGCACTCCCTCTGCACTGACCCTCTGACAATGTGGCACTCCCTCAGTACTGACCCTCTGACAGCACAGCACTCCCTCAGCACTGACCCTTTGACAGCGCGGCACTCCCTCAGCACTGACCCTCTGACACTGCGGCGCTCCCTTAGCACTGACCCTCTGACAGTGCGGCACTCCCTTAGCACTGACCATCTGACAGTGTGGCACTCCCTCTGCACTGACCCTCTGACAATGTGGCACTCCCTCAGTACTGACCCTCTGAAAGCGCAGCACTCCCTCAGCACTGACCCTCTGACAGTGCGGCACTCCCTCGGCACTGTCCCTCTGACAGTGCGGCGCTCCCTCAGCACAGACCCTCTGACAGTGCGGCGCTCCCTCAGCACTGACCCTCTGACAGTGCGGCACTCCCTCAGCACTGACCCTCTGACAGCGCGGCACTACCTCAGCACTGACCCTCTGACAGTGCGGCACTCCCTCAGCACTGACCCTCTGACAGTGCGGCATTCCTTCAGCACAGACCCTCTGACAGCGCGGCACTCCCTCAGCACTGACCCTCTGACAGTGCGGCACTCCCTCAGTACTGACCCTCTGACAGTGCGGCACTCCCTCAGTACTGACCCTCTGACAGCGCGTCACCCGCTCAGTACTGACCCTCTGTCAGCGTTGCACTCCCTCAGTACTGACCCTCTGACAGTGCGGCACTCCCTCAGTACTGACCCTCTGACAGTGCGGCACTCCCTCAGTACTGACCCTCTGACAGTGCGGCACTCCCTCAGTACTGACCCTCTGACAGTGCGGCACTCCCTCTGCACTGACCCTCTGACAACGTGGCACTACCTCAGTACTGACCCTCTGACAGCGCAGCACTCCCTCAGCACTGACCCTCTCACAGTGCGGCACTCCCTCAGCACTGACCCACTGACAGTGTGGCACTCCCTTAGCACTGACCCACTGACAGTGTGGCACTCCCTCAGTACTGACCCTCTGACAGTGCGGCACTCCCTCAGTACTGACCCTCTGACAGTGTGGCACTCCCTCAGTACTGACCCTCTGACAGTGCGGCACTCCCTTAGTACTGACCCTCTGACAGTGCGGCACTCCCTCAGTACGGACCCTCTGACCGTGCGGCACTCACTTAGCACTGACCCACTGACAGTGTGGCACTCCCTCAGCACTGACCCTCTGACAGTGTGGCACTCCCTCAGCACTGACCCACTGACAGTGTGGCACTCCCTTAGCACTGACCCACTGACAGTGTGGCACTCCCTCAGTACTGACCCTCTGACCGTGCGGCACTCACTTAGCACTGACCCATTCACAGTGTGGCACTCCCTCAGCACTGACCCTCTGACAGTGTGGCACTCCCTCAGCACTGACCCACTGACAGTGTGGCACTCCCTCAGCACTGACCCTCTGACAGTGTGGCACCCCCTCAGCACTGACCCTCTGACAGTGCGGCACTCCCTCAGCACTGACCCTCTGACAGTGCGGCACTCCCTCAGCACTGACCCTCTGACATTGCGGCACCCCCTCAGCACTGACCCTCTGACAGCGTGGCACTCCCTCAGCACTGACCCTCTGACAGTGCGGCACTCCCTCAGCACTGACCCTCTGACAGTGCGGCACTCCCTCAGCACTGACCCTCTGACATTGCGGCACCCCCTCAGCACTGACCCTCTGACAGCGTGGCACTCCCTCAGTACTGACCCTCTGACAGTGCGGCACCCCCTCAGCACTGACCCTCTGACAGCGTGGCACTCCCTCAGTACTGACCCTCTGACAGTGCGGCACTCCCTCAGCACTGACCCTCTGACAGTGCGGCGCTCCGTCAGCACTGATCCTCTGACAGTGCGGCACTCCCTCAGCACTGACCCTCTGACAGTGCGGCACTCCCTCAGTACTGACCCTCTGACAGTGCGGCACTCCCTCAGCACTGACCCTCTGACAGCGTGGCACTCCCTCAGTACTGACCCTCTGACAGTGCGGCACTCCCTCAGCACTGACCCTCTGACAGTGCGGCGCTCCGTCAGCACTGACGCTCTGACAGTGTGGCACTCCCTCAGTACTGATCCTCTGACAGTGCGGCACTCCCTCAGTACTGACACTCTGACAGTGCGCCACTCCCTCAGTACTGACCCTCTGACAGTGCGGCACTCCCTCAGTCCTGACCCTCTGACAGTGCGGCACTCCCTCAGTACTGACCCTCTGACAGTGCGCCACTCCCTCAGTACTGACCCTCTGACAGTGCGGCACTCCCTCAGTACTGACCCTCTGACAGTGTGGCACTCCCTCAGCACTGACCCTCTGACAGTGCGGCACTCCCTCAGTCCTGACCCTCTGACAGTGCGGCACTCCCTCAGTCCTGACCCTCTGACAGTGCGGCGCTCCCTCAGCACTGACCCTCTGACAGTGCGGCGCTCCCTCAGTACTGACCCTCTGACAGTGCGGCACTCCCTCAGTCCTGACCCTCTGACAGTGCGGCACTCCCTCAGTACTGACCCTCTGACAGTGCGGCACTCCCTCCGCACTGACCCTCTGACAGTGCGGCTCTCTCTCAGTACTGACCCTCTGACAGTGCAGTACTCCCTCAGCACTGTCCCTCTGACAGTGTGGCGCTACCTCAGCACTGTCCCTCTGACAGTGCGGCACCCCCTCAGCACTGACCCTGTGACAGCGCGGCACTCTCTCAGTACTGACCCTCTGACAGTGCAGTACTCCCTCAGCACTGTCCCTCTGACAGTGTGGCGCTACCTCAGCACTGATCCTCTGACAGTGCGGTACTCCCTCAGTACTGACCCTCTGACAGTGCGGCACTCCCTCATTACTGACCCTTTGACAGCGTGGCACTCCCTCAGTACTGACCCTCTGACAGCGTGGCACTCCCTCAGTACTGACCCTCTGACAGTGCTGCACTCGCTCAGTACTGACCCTCTGACAGTGTGGCACTCCCTGAGTACTGACCCTATGACAGTGCGGCGCTCCCTCAGTACTGACCCTCTGACAGTGCGGCACTCCCTCAGTACTGACCCTCTGACAGCGTGGCACTCCCTCAGTACTGACCCTCTGACAGTGCGGCACTCCCTCAGCACTGACCCTCTGACAGTGTGGCACTCCCTCAGCACTGACCCACTGACAGTGTGGCACTCCCTTAGCACTGACCCACTGACAGTGCGGCACTCCCTCAGTACTGACCCTCTGACCGTGCGGCACTCACTTAGCACTGACCCACTGACAGTGTGGCACTCCCTCAGCACTGACCCACTGACAGTGCGGCACTCCCTCAGCACTGACCCTCTGACAGTGTGGCACCCCCTCAGCACTGACCCTCTGACAGTGCGGCACTCCCTCAGTACTGACCCTCTGACAGTGCGGCACTCCCTCAGTACTGACCCTCTGACACTGTGGCACTCCCTCAGCACTGACCCTCTGACAGTGTGGCACCCCCTCAGCACTGACCCTCTGACAGTGCGGCACTCCCTCAGCACTGACCCTCTGACAGCGTGGCACTCCCTCAGTACTGACCCTCTGACAGTGCGGCACTCCCTCAGCACTGACCCTCTGACAGTGCGACACTCCCTCAGCACTGACCCTCTGACAGCGTGGCACTCCCTCAGTACTGACCCTCTGACAGCGTGGCACTCCCTCAGTACTGACCCTCTGACAGTGCGGCACTCCCTCAGTACTGACCCTCTGACAGTGCGGCACTCCCTCAGCACTGACCCTCTGACAGTGCGACACTCCCTCAGTCCTGACCCTCTGACAGTGCTGCACTCGCTCAGTACTGACCCTCTGACAGTGTGGCACTCCCTCAGTACTGACCCTCTGACAGTGCGGCACTCCCTCAGTACTGACCCTCTGACAGTGCGGCACTCCCTCAGTACTGACCCTCTGACAGCGTGGCACTCCCTCAGTACTGACCCTCTGACAGTGCGGCACTCCCTCAGCACTGTCCCTCTGATAGTGCAGCACTCCCTCAGCACTGACCCTCTGACAGTGCGGCGCTCCCTCAGCACTGACCCTCTGACAGTGCGGCACCCCCTCAGCACTGACCCTCTGACAGTGCGGCACTCCCTCAGCACTGACCCTCTGACAGTGCGGCACTCCCTGAGCACTGACCCTCTGACAGTGCGGCACTCCCTCAGCACTGACCCTCTGACAGTGCGGCGCTCCCTCAGCACTGACCCTGTGACAGTGCGGCACTCCCTCAGCACTGACCCACTGACAGTGCGGCACTCCCTCAGCACTGACCCTCTGACAGCGCGGGACGCCCTCAGCACTGACCCTCTGACAGTGCGGCACTCCCTCAGCACTGACCCTCTGACAGCGTGGCACTCCCTCAGCACTGACCCTCTGACAGTGCGGCACTCCCTCAGCACTGACCCTCTGACAGTGCGGCACTCCCTCAGTCCTGACCCTCTGACAGTGCGGCACCCCCTCAGCACTGACCCTGTGACAGCGCAGCACTCCCTCAGCACTGACCCTCTGACAGTGCGGCACCCCCTCAGCACTGACCCTCTGACAGTGCGGCACTCTCTCAGCACTGACCCTCTGACAGTGCGGCACTCCCTCAGCACTGACCCTCTGACAGTGCGGCACTCTCTCAGTACTGACCCTTTGACAGTGCGGCACTCCCTCAGTACTGACCCTCTGACAGTGCGGCGCTCCCTCAGTACTGACCCTCTGACAGTGCGGCACTCCCTCAGCACTGACCCTCTGACAGTGCGGCGCTCCCTCAGTACTGACCTTCTGACAGTGCGGCAGTCCCTCTGCACTGACCCTCTGACAGTGCGGCACTCCCTCAGCACTGACCCTCTGACAGTGCGGCGCTCCCTCAGTACTGACCTTCTGACAGTGCGGCACTCCCTCAGTACTGACCCTCTGACAGTGCGGCACTCCCTCAGCACTGACCCTCTGACAGTGCGGCACTCCCTCAGTCCTGACCCTCTGACAGTGCGGCGCTCCCTCAGTACTGACCCTCTGACAGTGCGGCACTCCCTCAGCACTGGCCCTCTGACAGTGCGGCACTCCCTCAGTCCTGACCCTCTGACAGTGCGGCACCCCCTCAGCACTGACCCTGTGACAGCGCAGCACTCCCTCAGCACTGACCCTCTGACAGTGCGGCACCCCCTCAGCACTGACCCTGTGACAGCGCAGCACTCCCTCAGCACTGACCCTCTGACAGTGCGGCACTCTCTCAGCACTGACCCTCTGACAGTGCGGCACTCTCTCAGCACTGACCCTCTGACAGTGCGGCACTCTCTCAGTACTGACCCTTTGACAGTGCGGCACTCCCTCAGCACTGACCCTCTGACAGTGCGGCACTCCCTCAGCACTGACCCTCTGACAGTGCGGCACTCCCTCAGCACTGACCCTCTGACAGTGCGGCACTCCCTCAGTACCTATGGAGTTGGAGCCCAAATCATTTTTAAAACTGCAATGTCAGTGAAATTCTGCTGCTGTCCTGGGCAGTATTCATTCCTTATTCTGTATTTGATCTGATCATTATCACACTGCTGTTTTTAGATGCACCAATTCAGCACCTCATTTCCTACATTACAACTATAACTATTATTCACAAGTAATTAATTTTCAGTAAAGCACTCTGCTGGGGTGCCCTGAGGCCAGGAAAGACGCAATATATGTTTAAAGATATTGAAGGCTTTTTATTGTTTTTAACATACTCCTCACAGTTACAGGACGCAAACAGTTTTCACTCTTCAGATCTGACAGTAATTTGAACAGCACAGAATACACAAGGTATTCCCGAATCACATTGAAACTGAGGGAAAGTTAATGGGTGAGGGATGATGCCAAACTGTTCGGCGCATATTATTTGTTTAACTAAACGACTGATAAAGAAGAGAACAAGCCTTACCATTGATGAAGAGAAGGTAGAGAATCACCAATTGAAACATCTGAAACATTCCGTCAAATTTGCAGCAAGCCATGGAATGTACGAATCTTTCGTCTGACTGAGATTATTTTTGTTGCAGTCCACGCAATACAGCGGCTCCGAACTGTTGGAAATTTGAGTTGCAGTTGCTGCTCCCTTCTCTGTGTCATAGCTTTGAGACGGCAGCGAGTCTGTGATGTGGCTCCTGGCACATTGTTGGGATAATTGGATACACACTGTGTGTCTCCGCTTCCATTACAACTTCAATTTTATTGCAACTTAACTCTTCCTTTTCCAGTCAGCCACCTCTTGTTCAGGAGGGAACAGCTTTATGCTGCTGTTGTCCCCTTGGGGTAATGCCCTCTGTGGGCAGAACTTGCGATGAGATTGAAAGTCTGACTCTTTCCAAACCTGAGACGGTACAGTAGAAGCATTCTGAGATTGAGCCAGCCTATCACATCTTGTAGTCACATTTGATTAGGATGAGCTCCTGACCTCATATTTGGGCCATCACTAGGATTGCCATTGAGGTGAAGCCCCTATCTCTGGACCAGGAATTCTGGGTTCACATCCAACAGTAAGAAGTCTCACAACACCAGGTTAACGTCCAAGAGGTTTATTTGGATATAAAGGATATAAACGAGATATAAAGGGGATATAAAGGCACACACTCAGATTACAGAATACTGATTAGAATGTGAGTTTTTACAGCTAATCAAGTCTTAAAGGTGCAGACAACGTGAGTGGAAAAGGGTTAAGCACAGGTTAAAGAGATGTGAATTGTCCCCAGACAGTACAATAAGTGAGATGTTGTTAGCCCAGGCAAGTCATGGGGGTTACAGATAGTGCAACATGAACCCAAGATCCCTGTTGAGACCGTCCTCATCTGTGCGGAGCTTGGCTATCAGTCTCTGTTCAGCGACTCTGCGCTGTCGTGTGTCGTGAAGGCCGCCTTGGAGAATGTTTACCGGAAGATCAGAGGCCAAATGCCAACGATCACTGAAGTGTTTGCCAACAGGCGAACACTTCAGTTGCCTGATGATTGTCGAGTGGTGTTCATTCATCAGTTGTCGTAGCGTCTGCATGGTGTCCCCAGTGTGCTACGCCTCAGGACATCCTTTCCTGCACTTTTAAGACTTGATTAGTGTAAAAACTCACATTCTAATCAGTATTCTGTAAACTGAGTGTGTGTCTTTACATGTCCTATTGTGATCAGAACTCTCCACTCACCTGCTACCAAATAAACCTGTTGGACTTTAACCTGGTGTTGCGAGACTTCTTACTGTGTTTACCCCAGTCCAACACTGGCATCATTCAAATCCAACATGAGGATCTGTTGGCCCCAGATAGAATATTCATAACATAGTTCTATGGGCTGTTAACCAGCTCGGAAATTCTTTCCCTACTTCCCTCATTATTCCTCAAGGGGTAAAAAGTGCACGTGAAGATGGGCTTAAAAAAGCTAGGACCATTAATTTCACATCCACAGCTTCACCCCTGCCTCTCAACTCAACTGTTGCTTAAACCCCTCATCCATGTCCCTGTTACTCACTTGACATTTCCAACGCACTCCTGGTCACTGCCCCACATTCTACCCAAGAAACCTGAGGTCATCCAAAATTCTGTGCCCCTGTATAAGTTGCAGCACCTTCCATTTCCCCTATCACCCTGTGTTCGCTGACCTACGTTAGCCCCCAGTCAAACAATGCATTGACTTCAAAATCCTCTCTCTTTTATTCAAATCCCTCCATGCCCTTACCCTTTGCTAACTCTGTAATCTCCTCCAACACCATTCAGCAATCAGATTCAAAGATGATCCTTAGTTTGTAGAAATTAAAGTATGGGCGGAGGCTATTTGACCCATCTTTCTCTTTTCTGCTGCACTGTATTCTTCTATGTTAACCTTTTTCAAATATTTTTCCATTTCCCTTTTAAAAACCATGTGATAAATACCTCAGCATCCATTTGTGGTAACACATTCCTCCATTAACGAATTTATTATTTATTAATTTATTTAATTAATTAATTTATGAAAACGTTTTTCCAACTTTTCCTTCATCCTTTTTGATAATAATTCTGAGGCTGTGGGCCCGATTTTACCATCAGGTTGCATCGGTTTTGGGGGTGAAAATTTGGTAAAGTTGCACCCGCCTTCACGCCGGTTCCCCCTTTACCGAGACCCAAAAATGGCCTCAATCAGGACCAGGCCCAAAACAGGTGCGATGGACATTTGAATGTATTTGGATGGAATTAATGGACCGCACATCCAAGTTTAACGCACTTCCTCTTTACCACCACGTTTGCCATCCGGGATTGGCACAAAACAGACATGCTCAATAAAAATCCGATTCAGGCACTCCATCAAACAAAGAACAAAGAAAATTCCAGCACAGGAACAGGCCCTTCGGCCCTCCAAGCCTGCACCGACCATGCTGCCTAAAACCCCCTACCCTTCCGAGGACTGTATCCCATCCTATTCATGTACTGGTCAAGATGCCCCTTAAAACTCACTACCGTATCCGCTTCCACTACCTCCCCCAGCAATGAGTTCCAGGCACCCACTACTCTCTGTGTGAAAACTTGCCTCGTACATCTCCTTTAAATCTTGCCCCTCGCACCTTAAACCTGTGCCCCCCGCGTAATTGACTCTTCCACCCTGGGAAAAAGCTTCTAACTATCCACTCTGTCTATGCCTTCCATAATCTTGTGGACTTCTATCAGGTCTCCCCTCAACCTCCGTCGTTCCAGTGCAAACAAACCAAGTCTCTCCAACCTCTCCTCATAGCTAATGCCCTCCATACCAGGCAACATCCTGGTAAATCTTTCCTGTCCCCTCTCCAAAGCCTCCACATCCTTCTGGTAGAGTGGTGACCAGAATTGAACTCTATATTCCAAGTGCGGCCTAACTAAGGTTCCATAAAGCTGCAACATGACTTGTCAATTTTTAAACTCAATGCCCCGGCCGATGAAGGTAAGCATGCCGTATGCCTTCTTGACTACCTTCTCCACCTGCGTTGCCACTTTCAGTGACCTATGTACCTGTACACCCAGATCCCTCTGTCTATCAATACTCTTAAGGGTTCTGCCATTTAATGTATACTTCCTATCTGTATTAGACCTTCGCTGTAATGCCCTATGTTCTATAAAATGCATTACTTCACATTTGTCTGGATTAAACTCCAGCTGCCATCTCTCCGCCCAAGTCTCCAACTGATCTATATCCTGCTGTATCCTCTGATGGTCCTCATCACTATCCGCAAATCCACCAACCTTTGTACTATCCACAAACTTACTAATCAAACCAGTTATATTTTCCTCCAAATCATTTATATATATTACAAACGGCAAAGATCCCAGCACTGATCCCTGAGGAACTCCACTTGTCACAGCCCTCCATTCAGAAACACACCCTTCCACTGCTACCCTCTGTGTTCTTTGACCGAGCCAGTTTTGTATCCACCTTACCAGCTCACCTCTGATCCCATGCGACTTCACCTTCTGCACCAGTCTGCCATGAGGGACCTTGTCAAAGGCCTTACTGAAGTCCATGTAGACAACATCCACTGCCCCACCCTCATCAACCACCTTCGTCACTTCCTCGAAAAACTCGATGAAGTTCGATCAGTGAGGGTTAGTGAGGAGGTAAGTGTGTCCGACAGCTCTCTGCTGCCCATGGGTGTCCTTTTGTTGCAGCCATTTTCGTTCTTGAGTTGGTGGTGGCTCTGTGAGTGTGTGGGGGTAGGGGGGGGGTGTTGCTGTTGCTCAGCGAGGTCTCCAATGTCTGACATGCTGCATGGATCCTGGTCTCAGCGCTGATCTCGGGTCTTGCAGTTCTGCTGGGTCGACAGCACTCAGCTGAAGGATGTGCAGAAAGCCCTTGTGCATTGCAGGGATTGTGGGGAGAGTGATGCTGGGGGAATTGGGGGGGCTGTGATTGTGGGGAGAATGTGGCTGGGGGAATTGGGGGGCTGTGATTGTGGGGAGAGTGTGGCTGGGGGAATTGGGGGGCTGTGATTGTGGGGAGAGTGTGGCTGGGGGATTTGGGGGGCTGTGATTGTGGGGAGAGTGTGGCTGGGGGATTTGGGGGGCTGTGATTGTGGGGAGAGTGTGGCTGGGGGAATGGGGGGGCTGTGATTGTGGGGAGTGTGTGGCTGGGGGAATTGGGGGGCTGTGATTGTGGGGAGTGTGTGGCTGGGGGAATTGGGGGGCTGTGATTGTGGGGAGTGTGTGGCTGGGGGAATTGGGGGGCTGTGATTGTGGGGAGAATGTGGCTGGGGGAATTGGGGGGCTGTGATTGTGGGGAGAATGTGGCTGGGGGAATTGGGGGGCTGTGATTGTGGGGAGAGTGTGGCTGGGGGAATTGGGGAGCTGTGATTGTGGGGAGAGTGTGGCTGGGGGAATTGGGGGGGTGTGATTGTGGGGAGAGTGTGGCTGGGGGATTTGGGGGGGCTGTGATTGTGGGGAGAATGTGGCTGGGGGAATTGGGGGGCTGTGATTGTGGGGAGAGTGTGGCTGGGGGAATTGGGGGGGCTGTGATTGTGGGGAGAATGTGGCTGGGGGAATTGGGGAGCTGTGATTGTGGGGAGAGTGTGGCTGGGGGAATTGGGGAGCTGTGATTGTGGGGAGAGTGTGGCTGGGGGAATTGGGGAGCTGTGATTGTGGGGAGAATGTGGCTGGGGGAATTGGGGGGGCTGTGATTGTGGGGAGAATGTGGCTGGGGGAACTGGGGGGCTGTGATTGTGGGGAGAGTGTGGCTGGGGGAATTGGGGAGCTGTGATTGTGGGGAGAATGTGGCTGGGGGAACTGGGGGGCTGTGATTGTGGGGAGAGTGTGGCTGGGGGAATTGGGGGGCTGTGATTGTGGGGAGAGTGTGGCTGGGGGAATTGGGGGGGCTGTGATTGTGGGGAGAGTGTGGCTGGGGGAATTGGGGGGGCTGTGATTGTGGGGAGTGTGTGGCTGGGGGAATTGGGGGGGCTGTGATTGTGGGGAGAATGTGGCTGGGGGAATTGGGGGGGCTGTGATTGTGGGGAGAATGTGGCTGGGGGAATTGGGGGGGCTGTGATTGTGGGGAGAATGTGGCTGGGGGAATTGGGGAGCTGTGATTGTGGGGAGAGTGTGGCTGGGGGAATTGGGGGGCTGTGATTGTGGGGAGAATGTGGCTGGGGGAACTGGGGGGGCTGTGATTGTGGGGAGAGTGTGGCTGGGGGAATTGGGGGGCTGTGATTGTGGGGAGAATGTGGCTGGGGGAACTGGGGGGGCTGTGATTGTGGGGAGAGTGTGGCTGGGGGAATTGGGGGGCTGTGATTGTTGAGACACTAGGGGCAAGTAGCGTTCTTTAACCTCTGGATATGTTCCTCTCTATCTCCCCCCAAACTTTCAGACTGACGCGATGGCTTTTTTGAATCAACCAATCGATGTAGCTGTTGTTTTGGTTGTTGCTGGAGGAGGAGGAGGAGCTGGAGGAGGAGGAGGATTTGGAGGAGGAGGAGGAGCTGGAGGAGGAGGAGGAGCTGGAGGAGGAGGAGGAGCTGGAGAAGGAGGAGGAGCTGGAGGAGGAGGAGGAGCTGGAGGAGGAGGAGGAGCTGGAGGAGGAGGAGGAGCTGGAGAAGGAGGAGGAGGAGGATTTGGAGGAGGAGGAGGAGCTGGAGGAGGAAGAGGAGCTGGAGGAGGAGGAGGAAGTGCTGGAGGAGGAGGAGGATTTGGAGGAGGAGGAGGAGCTGGAGGAGGAGGAGGATTTGGAGGAGGAGGAGGAGCTGGAGGAGGAGGAGGAGCTGGAGAAGGAGGAGGAGCTGGAGGAGGAGGAGGAGCTGGAGGAGGAGGAGGAGCTGGAGGAGGAGGAGGAGCTGGAGAAGGAGGAGGAGCTGGAGGAGGAGGAAGTGCTGGAGGAGGAGGAGGAGCTGGAGGAGGAGGAGGATTTGGAGGAGGAGGAGGATTTGGAGGAGGAGGAGGATTTGGAGGAGGAGGAGGAGCTGGAGGAGGTATTGTCTTCACAGGAGGCCCAGGCTTTACCACTTCCTGGACTAAAAGGAGACGACCTCCAGAGGCAGGAAGTGGCTGCCATTCCCCCAGGGTGGAGGGTGCAGAGGAGAAGGAGGTGCGGTTATCCCAGCGTCCCATACATGGGTGTCCTTCGAGCAGATGTCAGACACAGTGTGCTGCCAACAACTCCAGCTCAGAAAGAAGACCATGCAATACATCTCCGATCTGCTGCAGGACCTCCTGGCAGCTCGAGGCGGGAGGGGGTGGGGGTGGGGTACACACACTCTCAGTGGCTGTCACATTAATGGCTGCTCTCGACTTACATAGAACTTAGAACATAGAACCCTACAGCACAAACAGGCCCCTCGGCCCACACATTGCGCCGATCAGATCTATAATTTCTATGCTCCTGGCTCTTTCCAGACCCCGATGTCTGTGGCATCTCCCGATCTGTTGTGTACGTCTGTGTGAGGCAGGTCACAGGAGCTGGGTATGTTTATTAACTTTAATGTGGCCCAGGAAGCCCGAGCTTCAGGGTTTGTAGCCATTGCTGCAATGCCTAACATGCAGGGGCCATCGACCACACACATGTCATCCTCAAGGCTCCCACTACAGAATTCATGGAGATTTGTCAACAGGAAGGTTTTCCACTCCCTGAAAGTATAAATTGTGCGCGACCATAAATATGAACATTATAGAACATAGAACATTACAGCGCAGTACAGGCCCTTCGGCCCTCGATGTTGCGCCGACCAGTGGAACCAATCTAATGACCCTCTAACCTAAACTATTCCAATATTATCCATATGCCTATCCACTGACCATTTGAATGCCCTTAAAGTTGGCGAGTCCACAACTGCTGCAGGCAGGGCATTCCACACCCTTACTACCCTCTGAGTAAAGAACCTACCTCTGACATCCGTCCTATTAATTTAACCATCCCTTAATTTAAAGCTATGTCCCCTCGTGTTAGCCATCACCATCCGAGGTAAAAGGCTCTCACTGTCCACCCTATCTAACCCTCTGATCATCTTGTATGCCTCAATTAGGTCACCTCGTAACCTTCTTCTCTCCAATGAAGACAACCTCAAGTCCCTCAGCCTTTCCTCATAAGACCTTCCCACCATACCAGGCAACATCCTGGTAAACCTCCTCTGCACCCTTTCCAATGCCTCCACATCTTTCTTACAATGCAGCGACCAGAACTGTACACAATACTCCAAGTGCGGCCGCACCAGAGTTTTGTCCAGCTGCAACATGACCTCACGGCTCTGAAACTCAATCCCTCTACCAATAAAAGCTAACACACCGTACGCCTTCTTAACAACCTTATCAACCTGGGTGCCAACTTTCAGGGATCGATGCACATGTACCCTGCGATCTCTCTGCTCATCCACACTACCAAGAGTCTTTCCATTAGCCCTATATTCTGTAATCCTGTTAATCCTTCCAAAGTGATTCACCTCACACTTTTCCGCATTAAACTCCATTTTCCACCTCTTGGCCCAGCTCTGCAGCTTATCTATGTCCCTCTGCAAACTGTAACATCCATCCTCACTGTCTACAACTCCTCTGGCTTTAGTGTCATCCGCAAATTTACTAATCCATCCTCCCTTATCCAGGTCATTTATAAAAATGACAAACAGCAGTGGCCCCAAAACAGATCCCTGAGGTACACCACTTGTAACTGAACTCCAGGTTGAACATTTCCCATCAACCACCACCCTCTGTCTTCTATCAGCTAGCCAATTCCTGATCCTAGATGATTATAAATCCTATCTCTTATAATCCTTTCCAAAACTTTGCCCACAACAGAAGTAAGGCTCACCAGTCTATAATTCCCAGGAGAGTCTCAACTCCCCTTCTTGAACAAGGGGACAACATTTGCTATCCTCCACTCTTCCGGCACTATACCTGTAGCCAATGACGACATGAAGATCAAAGTCAAAGGCTCTGCAATCTCCTCCCAAGCCTCCCAGAGAACCCTAGGGTAAATCCCATCTGACCCAGGGGACTTATCTATTTTCACACTTTCCAGAATTGCTAACATCTCCTCCTCCTTATGTACCTCAATCCCATCTAGTCTACTACCTGGTATCTCAGTATTCTCCTCGACTACATTTTTTACATAGGTAAAAAATGTTTTTACATACCTTTTACATAGGTAAAAAAGTTTCTCCTCACATCCCCTCTGAACGTCTTACCCCTTACCTTGGGCCTATGTCCCATTGTTACTGACCCTTCAACTAAGGGGGACTGCTGCTCCTTATACAATCTGTCCATGTCTCTCGTAATCTTATATGCCTCGATCAGGTCACCCCTCAATCTTCTCTGCTCTAACGGAAACAACCCAAGCCTATCCAATCTCTCTTCATAACTTTAATGTTCCATTCCAGGCAGCATCCAGATAAATGTCCTGTGTACCCCTCCAGTTCAATCACACCCTTCCTATAATGTGGTACCCAGGGCTGCACACAGTACTCAAACTGTGGCCTCACCAAAGTTCACAATCACAAAATCACAGAACTTCAGTGCCGGGGGATTAGCAGGGTAAATATAAGAAAAGAATAGTTATAAGAATAGGGTCTGGATGGAATTGTGGTCAATGCATTCCCGATAGGATGATTGGCCTCCTTCTGCATTGTAGGGATTCTATGGGCTCTATGGACTATAGTGCAGAAGAGGCCCATCAGCCTATCGAGTCTGCAATGGCGCATGAAATACCCTGATCTGACCATCTAATCCCACTTGCCAGCACTTGAGCCAAAGCCTTGAATGTTATGGCATGCCAAGCTCTCACCCAGATACTTTTTAAAGGATGTGAGGCATCCTGCCTCCACCACCCTCCCAGGCAGCACCTTCCAGGCCCTCACCACCCTCTGGGTAAAAAAGTTTCTCCTCAACTCCCCCTAAATCTCCCATCCCTCACTTGTAGCTTGTGTCCCTCATAACTGACCCTTCAATAAAAGGGAACGACTGTCCTCTATCCACCCTGTCCACGCCCTTGATAAATTCTATACAACTCCAACATGACTTCCCTGCTGTTGTAATCTATGCCTTGACTGATAAAGGCAAGTGTCCCACATACCATTTTCACCACCCTACTAACATGTTCTTTGGCCTTCAGAGATCTGTGGACAAACACACTAAGGTCCCTTTATTCCACAGAACTTCCAAGTGGCATGGAAAGAAATGATGGTGAGAATTTATTTTTTAATTCATTCATGGGACATGGGCATTGCTGACTGGCCAGCACATATTGGCCATCCTTAGTCGCCCTTGAGAAGTGCCTTCTTGAATCATTGCAGTCCATGTTCTATGGATTGACCCACAATGCCATTAGGGAGGGAATTCCAGGATTTTGACCTAGTGACTGCGAAGGAATGGAGATACGTCAGGACGGTGAGTGGCTTGGGGTGGAACTTGCAGGCGGTAGTGTTCCCATTTACATACTGCCCTTATCCTTCTAGATGGAAGCAGCCATGGGTTTGGAAGGTGCTGTCAGGTGAATTGCTGCAGTGCATCTTATAGAAAATACGCACTGTCACTGAGCGTCGGTGGTGGAGGGATTGAATGTTTGTAGATGTGGTGTAAATCAAGCAGGCTGCTTTGTCCTGGGTGGTGTCAAGCTTCTCAGGTGTTGTTGGAGCTGCACCCATCCAGGTAAATGGGGAATATTTCGTCACATTCCTGACTTGTGTCTTGTAGATGGTGGACAGGCTTTGGGGAGACAGGAGTAAGTTACTCGTTGCAGTATTCCCAGCGTTTTGTAGCCATTGTGTTTATGTGCTGAGTCCAGTTGAGTTTCTGGTCAATGGTAATCCCAAGAATGTTGACAGTGGGGGATTCAGTGATGGTTACACCATTGAATGTCAAGGGGCAGTGATTAGAATGTCTCTCATTGGTGATGGTCACTTCCTGGCTTTTGTGTGGTGCCAATGTTATTTGCCACTTGTCAGCCCAAGTCTGGATATTGTCCAGATCTTGTTGCATTTGAACATGGACTGCCTCATTATCTGAGGAGTTGCAAATGGAGCTGAACATTGTGCAGTCATTGGCAAACATCCCCACTTCTGACCTTAAGATGGAGGGAAGGTCATTGATGAAGCAGCTGAAGATTGTTGGGCCAAAGACACTACCCTGAGGGACCCCTGCAGAGATGCCCTGGAGCTGAGATGACTGACCCTCCACAACTCAACCAACCTCCTATGCACCAAGTATGACTCCAATGGAGAGTTTTCCCCCAATACCCATAGAATCCCGTTTGGCTAGGACTCCTTGATGCCACACTGGGTCAAATGCGGCTTTGATTTCAAGGGCTGTCACTCTCGTCTCACTTCTGGAATTCAGCTCCTTTGTCCATGTCTGATCTGTGGCCAAACAGGCCATCTAAAATAGTGATTTGTAAAGCATTCTGTAAACCAACCATTTCTTTATACCATTGTGCGGCAGGCACAACAGAACCAAGACTGTAACGGGGTTAAGAGCTGAGTGACCCTGACAAAAAACAAAATGGATGTCACTGAGCAGGTTATTGCTGAGCAGGTGCTGCTTGGTAGCATGTAGATCGAATTAAATTGGCTGGAAACTGGCATCTGAATACTGGGGACCGGGGAGAAGGCCAAGCTGGATCATCCACTCGGCACCTTTGGCTGAAGATTGCTGCGAATGTTTCAGCCTCACCTTTTGCACTAATGTGCTGAGCTCCTCTATCATTGAGGATGGAGATATTTGCAGAGTCTTGGAGAAAGAGGTCTCCAAGATCTAATGGATTGAAGAAAGTCATCAGCTATCTGATTGTTTCACAAAAGGAATGCTTGTACAAAGAAATTGTCCAGGGTCTTAGAAGATGGACATCTTGTGACGAAATGTTTTGTACAAAATGTTGAAAAATTAGACTTTCTCCCTTTGGTTTGTTTTGAAATTTTGGTTCTGGATATAAACTGTTGGGAAAGAGAAAAGGAACCTGTTTTTTTACCAATTAAGATTAAGTACACACAGGTACTTGAATTTCCTTGGATCTGAGGGAGTGGAGAAGAGGGTCCTACTTGGGGGGACAGTCAAGGTGAGGAAGGATAAAAGCATCAGCGGTGGAGATAAGGTATGGTTTAGAAGATCATTCGCTGCCGAGATGGAGAGACAAAGGACAGGCAATGAGGATTTTGTAAGTTATTCAAGGAACAATACAGCATAGGAACAGGCCCTTCAGCCCAACAAGCCTGCACTGATTTTTGGGAATCATTTTTTCCCAAGGTGGATACTGAAAGATTTGTGTTGGGGTTTGGAAGCAGGATGTGAATGGCGAGTGAGGTGACTATGGATCTCCTTGAGAAGAAAGAACTGGGCAGGCTGGCACGGTGGCACAGTGGTTAGCATTGCTGCCTCACAGCTCCAGGGACCTGGGTTCAATTCCGGCCTTGGGGGACTGCCTGTGTGGAGTCTGCACATTCTTCCTATGTCTGCTTGGGTTTCCTCTGGGGCTCCGGTTTCCTTCCACATTCCAAAAATGTGTGGCTTTAATTGATTTGCCATGCTAAATTGCCCCTTAGCAAGAAAGCAACTAGCAAGTGTAAATAGGGATTACAGGGATAGGGCCTGAGTGGGTTTGTAGTTGGTGAGCATGTGAGCTGGCAAGATTGAAGGAGTGGCCATGACAATGGATTGTGGAGTTTAGATGGAGGGAAGGGATTAGGGAGGATTAGGGATGTAGCCAGACAGGCCATTGAAAATGGTGATTTGTAAAGCACTCTGGGCCAATTGGACAAGAACTAAAACTGCAACTCAGATGAATGAATAAACAGGATATGGGTCATTTCCAGGTCAAAAGGGACTTTCTGGTCAAACTGGGTTGTTTACCAGACAGAGGGGCACCGTAACCCCTGATCTGGGAGGGAGGTGTGAACTCTACGTGCCCTCAGCACCAACAGACATGGCCATTGAGGACACCCCCAGAGATTGGTGTGGCAGCACCCAATTGGACTTTATCGATCAGAGCGATCAAGTTCTGATCAATTGATTGGCAATGGCCAAAAAGGCAATCGAAACCCAACAGGGTATAAAGGGTGCTGCGCAACCAAGAATCTCTCTCTCTCTCTCTGACCCCACGAACGACCTACAACAACCAGCAATGAGCAGCTTGAGGAGACCCACCACACCCGAGAAGGAAGGAAGACCAGAGCCAGAGTGCCAGACCAGACAGTTATGGCAGCCACCTGTAGGAGAGTGAGTAAACACTGTGACCATTCGCCAAACTAATCTAGCCGACCTGGTCCAGGCGCAGCGCACTGACAGTCCCGAGGGCAAATTTTAGAAGGATTCTACCCAGCCCCTTATGGGAAATGGAAGGACAAAATACAGATTCAGGGTGGTTTGATATTAAAGGCAGGCACATACGTAATCCCTACCCAGGACACAAATCAGCTCATCTGCCAGTATCATAACGGACACATCATCAGGGCATCGAGACAACAATCGGGCGATTAAAGAATTATGTTGGTGGCCTGAACTGCACGATGACATTGGCCATTATATCGACAATTGTTTAATTTGTGTCCAGAATAACCCTGATAGGAATGCAAGAAAAGCGAAGCGAAGATACCCACGGCCAATAGAAGGCCCCTGGACAAATCTCCAAATTGATTATATTGGCCCACTGCTGCCGTGTCGGAATGGATTTAAATCCTGGTAATAATAGACACTTTCACCAAATGGGTGGAGACATTTCCCACTAGATCCAACACAGCTAAGGCCACCGCAATGATATTAGCCCAGCAGGTGTTTACACGATGGGGTCTTCCCCACAGTATAGAGTCCGACCCAGGGACACATTGTACCGGGTGGGTGATGCAGAACATTCTGGCGATGTTTGGCATTAAGCAGAAATTCCACATGGCCGACCACCCACAATCCGAATGAACCAAACGCTAACACAACATGGGATACAGTGCTTCCCTCTGTCCTCATGATGGTTCACAGCACCGTTTCCAGCTCGACTGGATTTACCCCCCCCACACATCAATGACTGGCTGGATGAGGAGAGCTGAATATTTATTGGGGTTTGATGTAACTGAGCCCTGCTATCAGAGCACTCACCCATGAGAAAGCTGCCCCACAGGTAACTAAAAACATTAAAGCAGCCCAGTTAACCGCGGCTGTCCGATTAGGAGTTAAAAAGATACAGAGTGAGGTATATTTCGATGAAAGGGTACAGCCGGTCGAATATACAGTTGGCCAACAGGTAATGATTTCCCTCTACAACACCAGTTCTTTCTTGTCCCCGAGATATGCAAATCCGCACACCAGCATCGACAAAATAAATCCCTGAGTGTATAAAGTCCTGATTGCCAACGGGAAATCTGGTTAATTCCACATCAATCAACTGAAAGCTTATAGGATTCAGAATAATCACTTCCACCATCTCACATTCGAGATAGGGGAGGATGACTCTGGGAATGTATCTCCTCGGACACCT
The DNA here is from genome assembly GCF_965287045.1 of Carcharhinus amblyrhynchos. Classification (NCBI taxonomy): domain Eukaryota; kingdom Metazoa; phylum Chordata; class Chondrichthyes; order Carcharhiniformes; family Carcharhinidae; genus Carcharhinus; species Carcharhinus amblyrhynchos. The sequence continues at coordinate 1,621,782 of NC_137350.1, forward strand.
TCTCATTCACTTTCAGGTTCAGACCAGACCCTTACCTCTACCACACTACAGCACAGAGCCTCATCCACACCTGAAGTGCCTCTGGGGTCCTGAGTGACCCAGACATAACAGGAGACTACGCACCCCAGATATTGGCCCTCGCAGCATTATGGATACTCCCATAAACATAAGTCTTCACAGCCCCAGACCCAACAGCGAGGCCCTGACTCAATGATACTGGGTTATTTTGATTGGGACACCCTGTGCTGTGTCCCAAACCTGGGACCAGACACATAGATTATTTAGAATGGAAGATGAGGACCAAGGACCCCTGAACCTTCATCCAAACGCAGACCCCACAGTGCAGTCCAACGAATAGACATGGGTATGGAGGTCAGCTGAGGAGATAATGATTCAGAAGGTGAGTCTCTGTTGGGCAAATTGTTAATGGAAATGCTGAATGAAGGAATCTAAGATGCTCCAGATGACGAAACTCAGCCAACAGTACAGACCAACACAAAATACAAGAATCTCTGATGGAAACACCTACTTAAGACCCCGCAAACTGCAGGTCCATCGTGACTGACTGACAGTAACATGTCCACGATTATGTACAACCGACACATTCCCAGACCATTTGTTCACTGCTAGTGCGATTTACCAGGTTATTTACACAGTCTGACACTGTACTCTTTGGCCACCTTTCTCTAGTTAAGATGATCATTAAGGCAAATCTTTGAGACAACAATGCTAAATTTTATCATTGGGGTGGCTGTGCTAAATTTTAAAATCGCCAAGGTGACTGGGCTACATTTTCAACTCTTAGAGGCAAAATTTTAAACACGTTCCACCTTCAAACTCCAAGACACTCATGGAACGGACACCTCTTCAGGTCATTACAGACCCACTCCAGTGCTGTTCGAATCCTGAGGGCTAATGCTGGAATCAAACCGGCTGCCTTGATTTTGCTGACCAGTTAAACAAGCTCTTTTCTGACTACCCCAGAACTCGCCCATTTATCGAGATCTGAACAAAAATTTCCTGGGTGTTGGTTCACAATTCGAATTTTTAAAAACTACGACACACAAGCGACAATCGATATATCTGGGTCCTCCTGACCACATCACTGTTGATAGTGTTCAAAAAAAGGGTTTGGGAATCGGTGGGGTGGGGGGGAGCAGTGTCATGGGCAGTTTAAATATCTGTATATGCATCAAATATTAGATGCGATACCAGCAGAAATTACATTGATCTCCTCAGGACAGCGACGGACGACGACAGAGATGCAGCCGACAATCTACCTCACCAGCCTCATCATCGGGATAAACAGGTGGGAGATTCCAAGAAGGTGAACTTTGGTATCCCGGTTACTTATGGTTCGCCCCACCTGAATGTGAGGATGACGTGTTATGGGTGCGTTCCGATAAGACTGAATAAGAGGATAATGTTTGGGTGTAAAAACCAGCGGCTGGTGTACAAAAAACCAAATGCCCGTTCAACTGAGTGTCAGCGGAGCAGGGGATTGGTGGGGATTTTCAAATCCCCTGAAATTGGATGTCTGACCAACAGCTCAGAAAGAGGATTGGAGCTGGAGCAGCGGGGTCCCGGGACACTCAGAAACAGGATTGGAGTTCGAGCAGCGGGGTCCCGGGACACTCAGAAACAGGATTGGAGTTCGAGCAGCGGGGTCCCGGGACACTCAGAAACAGGATTGGAACTGGAGCAGCGGGGTCCCGGGACACTCAGAAACAGGATTGGAGTTCGAGCAGCGGGGTCCCGGGACACTCAGAAACAGGATTGGAGCTGGAGCAGCGGGGTCCCGGGACACTCAGAAACAGGATTGGAGTTCGAGCAGCGGGGTCCCGGGACACTCAGAAACAGGATTGGAGCTGGAGCAGCGGGGTCCCGGGACACTCAGAAACAGGATTGGAGTTCGAGCAGCGGGGTCCCGGGACACTCAGAAACAGGATTGGAGTTCGAGCAGCGGGGCCACAAATTGGTACCTGTGGGGGTGGATATCGCTGGGACCCAACTGCCAGAGCGGTGCTCTCCCCAACTTAAAAGATTATACCTCCACTTAACTCACAGACTGTTAGGACGGAAGGTAGGTATGGATGAAAGACAGGAAAGATCCTGGAGGGAGTTCGTCAATGACATGGCCACAGTGTACGGGGCAGGGGGAGCAACCATCAACACCATTGATTTAATCGACCTGGACAATAAAGTTAGGATTCTGACCCAACAGGTTAAACAGACACTAAGTTCCATCAGTGAGGACAATCAGCGCGATTCTGAAAGGGGAGCTGGCTGGGAACACAGCCATGGGAACAACATGGTGACTGTGTTAGGAGGACACACCAAGACAATCAATCATCGGGGAAAAATTAGAGGGTGGTGACCGACAACAGAACCGGACTTTATGTAGTGCATACGGACTGTAGGTGATAGAACAGCTAAGGGAGAACGTAGAGCAGATACGCAGTGGACAGATTCCAGCGTGGATTAGTGATGAACAGATAGAACACCTGTTTACAGGTAAGAAACACCCTGGGTTATCTGGCTGCCAGATGCGACAGTTGACCAAAGTCTGGTTCAACAACGACAGGGACTCCAGGGAAAGTCCAGGGAATGATATTAGAGCTCCCCATAATCACTGACCACCGGGCCAGACTGAGGGTCTTTGAAGTGTAGAATATAGGGACTGTCCCTGAGGATATGTGGATAGGGTACGATGGTACTTTACTGTACGCTGTGGAGAAAGAAGGGAGGCTCATAGACACTACTCTGGACAGGTGTCAGCAAACTGACAAAATAATGGCCTAAATTGTTCAGTAGAAGCTCGTAACCTGGACACAGACATAACTCAGGTTGCTTACAAGAGAGCAGGGAGATCCTGTCTCACCAGCTCCATGAAACAGCACGGCGTCACACATTGTACATTCTGTATCAAACCGGACGTACCAGCCAGGGTGGCCCTGATTAATTAATAGACATCCATTAGAGGGAGAGGGTAGATTTGAACCTCACTGATGAGCTCCGACAGATTCTGGGGGAGAACCATGAGAAATACAACACAAGCCCAAAATCCCTGCCGGAACAATTGAACCAAATTTGGGTAAAATTGGCTACAGCCCACAGAACCTTCACCAGAATAAACCCAGGAGGTGGAAAGGGGAATTACAGAAATTAAAGTCACCTCCTGGTGGAATGACCTTTGGAACTGGGGCTTAAACATCCAAATCCACCCATTTGTTCGCATAATGTCACACCTGGTGGTGTTACTGATTTTGTTCACCTTGATGTCTCTATTATCATCGCAGTCCATCCAGAGGCAGGACGTAGGGTTCACCCTTGAACCATGGTCCCCTGTAATGCAGTAGAGCAATGTTTACAGGAAGCCTGCCATTTTGCAATTTGTACTAATGAACCATTGGAAATCCTACTATCAAAATGTGCCTCAGATCTGTGAATACTTTATTGTAACACTTGTTTGAATGTTGGTTTATAATTAGCTTATTATAATAAAGGTGTTTAGAATATGTAGTTGTTTGTAGTTGTAGAGTGTTGCTGTCTGTAGCTGCTGGAACATCAGTATGATGTAGGGATGTATTATTACTGTACCTGCGAATACCTGGGCCTTGCTTGACTGTTGACTGACTGGGGAATTCCTACCAGATACTGGTCCTAAGTTTGTGATCCATCACGTTTCGCGTTCAGGATCAAAAGGGGGACTGTGGCCAAATGGACCACCTAAAATGACAATTTGTAAAGCACTCTGGGACAATTGAGCAAGAACTAAAACAGCAGGCTGGAACCTAAAAGACAAACCAGGCTGCAGCTCAGACAGGTGAATACACAGGATATGGGTCATCTCCTGGGCAGAGGGGACTTTCTGGTCAAACTGGGTTGTTTACCAGGCAGAGGGGCACCATAACCCCTTATCTGGGAGGGAGGTGTGAACTCTATCTGCCCCCAGCACCTACAGACATGGCCACTGGGGACACAGCCAGAGATTGGTGTGGCAGCACCTGATTGGGCTTTATCGGTCAGGGTGATCAAGTCCTGGTCGATTGATTGGCAATGGCCAAAAGGGGCACAAAACCCAACAGGGTATGAGGGGGGGGGAACAGTGGCACAACCAAGTATCTCTCTTTCTCTCTCTGAGCCCACGAATGGGCTACAACAACGGTGAGCATCGCCAGCAACGACCAGCATGAGGAGAGCCACCATACCTGAGAAGGAAGGAAGACCAGAGCCAGAGTGTCAGACCAGACCAAAGGCCCAGACTACACAGAGGGCGACTGAGACCAGCGCACAGATAAAGGCCAATATCTGCTTGGGTACTTACCGCACGCAAAGTTAAATCAAAGTCAAGTATTGGACTTGAACTTTAGTATTTCTGTAAGATAACTTATTGTTGGTTGGGTGGGTGATTATTGATTGACTGCTTAAATAAATATTGTTGTACTAACGAGACGCCTACTTGTAATTCTTTGTCCTGTATAAGGGTTAAAACAGACTGTGCGGCACAACAGGGAACAATGAATTCAAAGAAGAACATGATGAATTGAGAAGGAGTTGTAGTCACAGGATAGGACATCTCTCTGTATGTGGGCTGAGGGAGGAAAGCAGTGAATGTACCCAATGAGAAGATCAATATGATAATTTTGTGGACATTAGGGAACAAGATCTTAAATGGGAGGTGCGAGGGGTGGAGCAAGGTGAGATTTTCAGTGAAGTTGGGGAGAGTGACCGGTATGTGATTTGTTGTGAAGATCTGCACCACCACCGGACAGTCAAGTGATGTGGGGTGTAACAGGAGGAAAGCTTCAATTCGTGGGCAACCTATTTTACTTGAAGGCCATGATGCTGATGCAATCATCCACAATAAGACCATGGATTGAAAAGGCGTTGTTCACGAGTGCACAGACCTTTTGGAAAGTGATGGGGAGATTGGAGGTGATTTCTGGCCAGTGGAACAGGACAGAGAGGGAAGTCTACAGCTAGTGCACTGGCTGGGAATGTTGGTGAGACGAAATAATTCCTGCTCTCAGCACATTGGCCAATGTCCCTCCTCACACTGGCACAGTGATTAGCACTGCAGCCTCACAGTGCCAGGGACCTGGTTCAATTCCCAGCTTGATCTGTGCAGATTCTGCATGTTCTCCCCGTGTCTTTGTGGGTTTCCTCTGGGTGCTCTGGTTTCCTCCACAGTCCGAAAGATTAGGTGCATTGGTCATGTTAAATCCTCCATCAGTGTACCTGAACAGGTGTCAGAGTGTGGCGACTAGGGGATTTTCACAGTAACCTCATTGCAATGTTAATGTAAGCCTACTTCTGACACTAATAAACAAAATTTAAAAACTTTACACCTTAAAAACTCAGCCAGCACCACCATTATTATTGTTTGTGTGATCCTGCTGTGCACACATTGACTGCCATACAAGAGTAATTTCATTCAAAAGTGTCACCTTAACTATCAAGCATCTGAGATGTCCTGAGATTGCAGAAGGTGCGAGATAAAAATTCTTCATTTTTAGTGGAATTATGCTGTGCATTCAATGATTGGTTGATTTTCTCACATAACACCGTGACTGCCTGATAATTCCCAGTGTATAACGTACATTGGGGAGATTCTGAAAGCTGTGATATGGAACAGTTTGCATTTCCCTCTTTTCAAGCAATACATCGTTAAATAAACATTCCTTTTGCATCCTTGGAAGCGAAATAGCTCATGGAGCTGTTGGCAGATCTCCAGTGCTTCCTTCTCACTGGACAAACATCTGTTAGCTGAAGCCTGTGCTTAACTGACTCCCCTTCCCTGCCAGATGTGAAGGAAGTGTTGGGGCTTGAGGGCAACACAAAGTTCTTTCGATCTTTACAGGATCTCATTTTTGCACAAAAATAACATTGAAAAAGAAATAAAATTATTTTTGATTGCATTTCTGAATTTCATTTCCAGGATTTACAAGATGAATTATAAGATGCAGATGTTTCTTGAAATTTGTTTTGTCATTTGGATGAGGTAGCAGCTGCATTGAAATCTGTTTTAAATGATTGCCTGCAGATGACTTTCGCAGACAGAAATGTTTAGAAAACTTTATTGAAATTACCCAATAACCAGAAATTGGTTGTTGGAGCCAGTCAGAAAACTCAGGTATTCAACTCCAGCCCCAGATCATTCAGATGTAGTCCCAGACTGTCCAATAGCCCATCTCCAGTGGATGAATCATTCCCATTTCCCACATTCTGCTCCAGCAAGTTCTACAATGCCTAATCCTCTAATCAATACATCTGCCTCAGGTCCAATCCCGGTTCCTGGCAGTTGTTACTTCAGATCTACCTCAAGCTAACCTCAGTATCAATGGTTAGCACTGCTGACTCACAGCTCCAGAGACCCAGGTTCAATTCCAGCCTTGGGTCACTGTGTGGAGTTTGCATATTCTCCCCCTGTCTGCGTGGGTTTCCTCCGGGTGCTCTGGTTTCTTCCCAAAGTCCAAAGTTGTGCGGGTTAGGTGGATTGGCTATGCTAAATTGCCCTTTGGTGTCCCAAGATGTGTAGGTTAGATGGATTAGCCTTGGGAAATGTTTGGGGTTACAGGAATATGGCAGGGGAGAGGACCTGGGTAAGATACTCTGTAAGAAGTCTCACAACACCAGGTTAAACTCCAACAGGTTTATTTGGTAGCAAAAGCCACTAGCTTTTGGAGCACTGCTCCTTCATCATGTCAGTGGGAGTTGTGTTCATGAACAGGGCATATATAAAGACACAAACTCAATTTACAAAATATTTTTGGCATTCGAGTCTTTACAGGTAATCAAGTCTTAAAAGTACAGACAATGTGAGTGGAGAGAGGGTAAATGCAGGTTAAAGAGATGTGTATTGTCTCCAGCCAGGACAGTTAGTGAGATTTTGCAAGTCCAGGTAAGTCACGGGGGTTACAGATATTGTGACATGAACCCAAGGTCCCGGTTGAGGCCGTCTTCATGTGTGCGGAACTTGGCTATCAGTCTCTGCTCAGTGAATCTGCGCTGTAGACTCTCCATTAAGATAGTCTGCCAGAGAGTTGGTGCAGATTCGATGAAGCAAATGGCCTCTTCTGCACTGTAGGGATTTTATGATTTCCTGCACCTTCAATCTGGCATTCTCAGCTCACACGCCCAGAGCATTTCCTGACACTTGTAGTTACTGTGTGCGCCAGGGTTTGTCTTTGTGTGTGTTTGTCTGTCTACATATGTGTGTATGTATGCATGAGTTTGTACATGTTTGTGTCACTGGATGTTACAGCCCCTGTGGGTGTATTTTTGATAGAGGGGGTGGGGGGGGGAGCAGGTAAAATACATTGGAAGCCTAATACATTTCGTCCCTGCCCAATGCCCAATGATACAGGATGTGGGTAAGGTGTCCATGACAATGCCTGTCCTTAGTCTTATTGAGGCCCTTACCTGCACATTAATCGTAATATTGGCCTTAACCTACCTGCACAGGGCAGTAGCAGGAATCCCAGAACTTCACAGGCCATTTTTGGAATGGCTGGAAGGAAGGAGGGTGGGGGTGTGCCTTATGTACATCAGTGGGCACCCTGCCCCTGAAGTGTCCATTCCCACCCCAATTTGTTCCAATTACCCGTCTTCTGTCCAAACAACAGCACTCCAAACACCCTCTCCTCCTCCTGAGTCTTTCTGTTCCCTCCCTGGCCTACAAGCTTTGGGCTTGGCTGGGTCTAGATGCCATTGATAGTCCCCGTGTCCCCCTCACCATCCCCCACTACTGAGCTCTGGGACTGCAAGAACTGCTGGCCAATCTGACTGGTCAACAGGTGTTGAGGATGGATCTTCCTGTACACAGGTGAAGCCAGTCTGATTCTCAGCCTGTTCAGCCCATCCACAGTGTGCTATCACTGCAGGGCAGGCTTTTTAAAAGTCATTCCAGTCAGGCCCAACTGCCCTTGTGGGGGATGGGGTACAACTTGATGGATGGCAGCTGTATACACCTTGGAGATTCGGAAATAAATTGGATGCTCCTTCACTGCTGGGACTGCATTGTTCAAGAGGCAGCTCACCATCACCTTCTCAAGGGTAATTAGTGATGGGCATTAAATACTGGCCAAACCAGCAACACCCAGGTCCCTTTGCTGGTGCAGACTTGATGGGCTGAAGGGTCTCTGCAGCAGTGTCTGGTTCTGTGATTCCGTGAAAGAATTTAAAAAAAACCCCTATAAGCCCTATCTATGCATTTGTGTGTGTATATATTTCTTTGCGTGTGCATGTGTGTGTGTATGTTTCTTTGTATGTGCATGTGTATATTCCTTTGTGTGAGTGTGTGTGTGTGTGTGTGTGTGTGTGTGTTGCTTTGTGTGTATGTGTGTAGCTGTGTGCCCGTGTGTGTGTTTATGTGTGTTTGTGTATGTGTGTGCATGTTTGTGTATGTGCGTATGTTCCTTTGTTTGTCTTGATTTGATTTGATTTATTGTCACATGCATTAACATACAGTGAAAAGTGTTGTTTCTTCGTGCTATACAGACAAAGCATATTGTTCATAGAGAAGGAAAGGAGACAGTGCAGAATGTAGTGTTACAGTCATAGTTAGGGTGTAGAGAAAGATCAACTTAATGTGAGGTAGGTCCATTCAAAAGTCTGACAGCAGCAGGGAAGAAGCTGTTCTTGAATTGCTTGGTACATGACCTCAGACTTTTGTATTTTTTTCCTGAAGGAAGAAGGTGAAGAGAGAATGTCTGGGATGTGTGGAGTCCTTAATCATTCTGGCTGCTTTGGTGAGGCAGCAGGAAGTGTAGGCAGAGTCAATGGCTGGGAGGCTGGTTTGTGTGATGGATTGGGCTACATTCATGACCTTTTGTAGTGCCTTGCGGTCATGGGCAGAGCAGGAGCCCATACCAAGCTGTGATACAACTAGATGGTAAAAGTTGGTTAAAATATGTAGCTGACATGCCAAATTTCCTTAGTCTTCTTTCTTAACTATAGTGTTGACATGGAGGGACCAGGACAGGTTATTGGTGATCTGGACACCTAAAAACCTGAAGCTCTCGACTCTTTCTACTTTGTCCCCGTTGATGTAGACAGGGGCATGTTCTCCTTTATGCTTCCTGAAGTCGATGACAATCTCCTTCATTTTGTTGACATAGAGGGAGAGATTATTGTTGCCTCAACAGCTCACCAGATTCTCTATCTCATTCCTGTACTCTGTGTATTGTTTGAGATCTAACCCACTACAGTGGTGTCGTCAGCAAACTTGAAAATCGAATTGGGGGGGAATTTGGCCGCATGGTCATAGGTGTATAAGGAGTACAGTGAGGGGGCTGAGAACACAGCCCTGTGGGGCACCGGTCTTGAGGATGATCGTGAAGGAGGTTTGTTGCCGATCCGTTGTTGTCGAACTGATTGCGATCTGTTAGTTAGGAAGTTCAGGATCCAGTCACAAAGGGAGGTGCCGAGGTCAGGACATGGAGATTGGGGATGAGTTTTGTGGGAATAATGGTGTTGAAGGCTGAGCTGTAGTCAATAAATAGGAGTCTGACATAGGTGTCCTTGTTATGTGCATTGTCTACATGTGTGTTTCTATATGTGCGTTCATGTATGTATGTTCCGTTGTGTGTGTGTGTGTGTATGTGTGTGTGTGTGTGTATGTGCGTGTGTGTCTTTATGTGATTGTATTTGTGTGTGTGTGTGTTTAACATAGAACAGTATACAGCACAGGACAGGCCCTTTGGCCCTCGATGTTGTACCGAGATTTGTCTGAACCCAAGATCAAGCTATCCCACTCCCTATCATTCTGGTGTGCTCCATGTGCCTATCCAATAACTGCTTGAAAGTTCCTAAAGTGTCCAACTCCACTATCACAGCAAGAAGTCTATTCCACAGCCCAACCACTCTCTGAGTAAAGAACCTACCTCGGACATCCCTTCTATATCTCCCACCATGAACCTTATAGTTATGCTCCCTAGTAACAGCTACACCCACCAGAGGAAATAGTCTCTGAACATCTATTTTACTCTCATGTGAGAAATAAAAGAATGATCAGGGTGAGGTTAGGGCCAGTCAAGGGTAGTAGTGGGAACTTGTGCTTGGAGTCAGAAGAGATAGGTGAGGCACTGAATAAATACTTCTGTTCAGTGTTCACTAAGGAGAGGGGCCATGTTTTTGAGGATCAGTGCATGATATAGGCTGATAGGATGGAGGAGGTAGATGTTCTGAGGGAAGATGTATTAGCAATTTTGAAAAACCTGAGGGGGGATAAGTACCCTGGGCCAGATGGGATACATCCTAGGATACTTTGGGAGGCAAGGGATGAGATTGTGGAGTCTTTAGCTTTGATCTTTAGGTCCTCACTGTCCATGGGGATAGTGCCAGAGGATTGGAGAGTGATGAATGTTGTTCTTCTCTTCAAGAAAGGAAATAGGAATGACCCTGGTAATTATAGGCCAGTTAGTCTTACTTCAGTGGTTGGTAAGTTAATAGAAAGGGTCCTGAGAGGTAGGATTTATGACCATTTGGAAAGATGCAGTTTAATCCGGGATAGTCAGCACGGTTTCGTGAGGGATAAGTCCTGCCTCACAAATTTGATTGAATTCTTTGAGGAGGTAACTAAGTGTGTAGACGAAGGTAGAGCAGTTGATGTCGTATACATGGATTTTAGTAAGGCATTTGATAAGATTCCCCATGGTAGGCTCATGAAGAAGATAAGGATGTGTGGAATACAAGGAAATTTAGCCGATTGGCTAAGTAACTCACTGCATCATAGAAGACAGAGGCTGGTGGTGGTGGGAAAATTTTCAGACTGGAGGCCAGTTACCAGCGGTGTACTACAGGGATCAGTGCTGCGTCCTCTGCTATTTGTGATTTTTATCAATGACTTGGAAGAGGGGGCTGAAGGGTGGGTTAATAAATTTGCTGATGACACCAAGATTGGTGGAGTAGTGGATGAGGTGGAGGGCTCTTACAGGCTGAAAAGAGACATTGATAGGATGCACAGCTGGGCCAAAAAGTAGCAGATGGAGTTTAACCCTGATAAGTGAGAGGTGATTCATTTTGGTAGGACAAACTTGAATGCAGATTACAGGGTCAACGGCAGGGTTCTGAAGAATGTGGAGGAACAGAGAGATCTTGGGGTTTATATCCACAGATCTCTGAAAGTTGCCACTCAAGTGGATAGAGCTGTGAAGAAGGCTTATAGTGTGTTAGCGTTTATTAACAGGGGGTTTGAGTTTAAGAGCCATGGGGTTATGCTGCAACTATACAGGACCTTAGTGAGACCACATTTGGAATATTGTGTTCAGTTCTGGTCACCTCACTATAAGAAGGATGTGGAAGCATTGGAGAGAGTGCAGAGGAGATTTACCAGGATGCTGCCTGGTTTGGAGGGTAGGTCTTATGAGGAAAGGTTGAGGGAGCTGGGGTTTTTCTCTTTAGGGCGGTGGAGGAGGAGAGGCGACTTAATAGAGGTTTATCAGATGATGAGAGGGATTGATAGAGTGGATGTGCAGAGACTATTTCCTCGGGTGGATGTAACTGTTACTCGGGGGCATAACTATAAGGTTGATGGTGGGAGATATAGGAGGGATGTCCAAGGTAGATTCTTTACTCAGAGAGTGGTTGGGGTGTGGAATGCACTGCCTGCTGTGATAGTGGAGTCGGACACTTTAAGAACTTTCAAGCAGTTATTGGATAGGCACATGGAGCACACCAGAATGATAGGGAGTGGGGTAGCTTGATCTTGGGATTGGACATAGCTTGGCACAACATTGAGGGCTGAAGGGCCTCTCTGTATTGTAATGTTCTATGTAGTATGATCGATCCCCCTCGTCATCTTATAAACTTCTATTAAGTTGCCTCTCATCATCCTCCGCTCTAAAGAGAAAAGCCCCAGCTCCCTCAACCTTTCCTCATAAGTCCTACCCTCCAAACCAGGCAGCATCCTGGGAAATCTCCTCTGCACTCTCTCCAATGCTTCCACATCCTTCTTATAGTGAGGTGACCAGAACTGAACACAATATTCTAAATGTGGTCTCTCCAAGGTCCGGTACAGTTGCAGCATAACCCCATGGCTCTTAAACTCAAACTCCCTGTTAATAAACGCTAACACACTATAAGCCTTCTTCACAGCTCTATCCACTTGTGAGGTAACCTTCAGAGATCTGTGGATATGAACCCCAAGATCTCCCTGTTCCTCCACATTCCTCAGAACCCTGCTGTTGACCCTGTAATCCGCATTCAAGTTTGTCCTGCCAAAATTAATCACCTCTCACTTATCAGGGTTAAACTCCATCTGCCACTTTTCTGCCCAGCTCTGCATCCTATCAATGTCTCTTTGCAGCCTGCAAGAGCCCTCCACCTCATCCACTACTCCACCAACCTTGGTGTCGTCAACAAATTTATTAACCCACCCTTCAGCCCCTTCTTCCAAGTCATTGATAAAAATCACAAATAGCAGAGGACCCAGCAGTGACCCCTGTGGTACACCGCTGGGAACTGGCCTCCAGTCTGAAAATTTTCCCTCCCCCACCACCCTCTGACTTCTATGAGTTACTTATCAGTTACTTATTCAATCAGCCAAATTTCCTTGTATCCGACACATCCTTACTTTCTTCATGAGCCTACCATGGGGAACCTTATCAAATGCCAAAACCCATGTATACAACATCAACTGCTCTACCTTCATCTACACACTTAGTTACCTCCTCAAAGAATTCAATCAAGTTTATGAGGCAGGACTTACTCCTCACGAATCCATGCTGACTATCCCGGATTAACCTGCATCTTTCCAAATGGTCATAAATCCTACCCTTCAGGACCTTTTCCATTAACTTATCAACCACTGAAGTAAGTCTAACTGCCCTATAATTACCAGAGTCATTCCTATTTCCTTTCTTAAACAGAGGAACAACATTCACCACTCTCCAGTCCTTTGGCACAATTCCCGTGGACAGTGAGGACCCAAAGATCAAAGCCAAAGGGTCCCTTGCCTCCCAAAGTATCCTAGGATACATCTGGCTCAGGGGACTTATCAACCCTCAGGTTTTTCAAAATTGCTAATACATCTTCCCTCAGAACATCTACCTCCTCCATCCTATCAGCCTGTACCACACACTCATCCTCAAAAACATGGCCCCTCTCCTTAGTGAACACTGAAGAAAAGTATTCATTCAACGCCTCTCCTATCTCTCCTGACTCCATGCACATTTCCCACTACTATCTTTGACCGGCCCGAACCTCACGCTGGATATTCTTTTATTTCTCACATTAGAGTAAAAAGCCTTCCTTTATCTGACCCGCCAAGGACTTCTCATGCCCCCTCCAACTGTTTTAAGCCCTTTTTTTTAGCTCATTCCCAGCCAACTTGTAACCCTCGAGTGACCAAACTGAACCTTGTTTTCTCATCCTTACATACGCTTCCTTTTTCCTCTTCACAAGACATTCAACCTCCTTTGTGAACCATGGTTCCCTCACTTGGCCATTTCCTCCCTGCCTGACAGGGACATGCCTATCAAGGACACGCAGTATTTGTTCTTTGAACATGCTTTACTTTTCATTTGTGCCTTTACCTGACAGTTTCTGTTCCCATCTTATGCTTCCTAATTCTTGCCTAATCGCATCATAATTACCCCTGCCCCAATTATAAGCCTTGCCCTGCAGTGTGACCCTATCCCTCTCAATTGCAATAATGAAAGACACCGAATTGTGGTCACTATTTGGGCCAATAGCCCCAGTTGTGGTTGCTGGCAACCAAACAATCCATGGTGCCAAGTGCGACCCGATTATGTTGTGCGAAATTCCCATCATGACAAATGTTAGCACAGATTATGCAGACGTTGGCACTGCATACCCTTGAACCACTGCCCCTCTGTTACAGGCATGTGTTGTTGGTTCCTGTCTCAGGAGAGGCACAGACTGCAAATCATCACCAGATAGATGCCCTGTGACAGCAGAGTCCATGCAGCCTATGTCTGAACCTCAGCACCCTGGCCTGGAGCACGAGCTGCTTGACCTGGTTAGGCCTTAGTCAGCACATGGTGCACTCCTCCTTCCAGCCCCCCGGAACCCCAGCACTCAGTCCAGTCCCTGACCACACCCCGTGGCAAGACAATGCCACTGCACAGTGCCCTGAAGGGGAAGGCTGAGCAGGACATAAGAACAAGGAGCAGGAGTCGGCCATCTGGCCCCTCGAGCCTGCTCCGCCATTCAATAAGATCATGGCTGATCTTTTTGGACTCAGCTCCACTTACCCACCCGCTCACCATAACCCTTAATTCCTTTACTGTTCAAAAATATATCTATCCTTGCCTTAAAAACATTCAATGAGGGAGCCTCAACTGGGCAGGGAATTCCACAGATTCACAACCCTTTGGATGAAGAAGTTTCTCCTCAACTCAGTCCTAAATCTGCTCCCCCTTATTTTGAGGCTATGCCCCCGAGTTCTAGTTTCACCCGCCAGTGGAAACAACTTCCCTGCTTCTATCTTGTCTACTCCCTTCATAATCTTATATGTTTCTATAAGATCTCCCCTCATTCTTCTGAATTCCAATGAGTATAGCCCCAGTCTACTCAGTCTCTCCTTGGAAGCCAACCCTCTCAACTCCGGAATCAACCTAGTGAATCTCCTCTGCACCCCCTCCAGTGCCAGTATATCCTTTCTCAAGTAAGGAGACCAAAACTGTACACAGTACTCCAGGTGTGGCCTCACCAGCACCTTATACAGCTGCAATATAACCTCACTGTTTTTAAACCCCAATCCTCTAGCAATGAAGGACAAAATTCCATTTCCCTTTTTAATTCCCCGCTGCATCTGCAAACCCACCCCTTGAGATTCCTGAACAAGGACACCCAGATCCCTCTGCACAGCAGCATGCTGCAATTTTTACCATTTAAATAACAATCCAATTTGCTGTTATTCCTACCAAAATGGATAACCTCACATTTACCAACATTGTACTCCATCTGTCAGACCCTCGCCCACTCACTGAGACTATCTATATCCCTTTGCAGATTCTCAGCTTCCTCGGCGCACTTTGCTTTTCCACCCATCTTAATGTCATCTGTGAATTTTGACACACTACACTTGGACCCCAACTCCAAATCATCTATATAGATCATAAATAATTGTGGTCCTAACACTGATCCCTGAGGCACATTACTAGTCACTGATCGCCAACCAGAAAAACACCCATTTGCCACCATTCTTTGCTTTCTGTTAGTTAACCAATCCTCTATCCATGCTAATACGTTACCCATAACACCGTGCATCTTTATCTTATGTAGCAGCCTTTGGTGCGGCACCTTGTCAAATACCTTTGGAAATCCAGATACACCACATCCACAGGACTCCTTCATGGACCCTCACCCAGAAAGCTCTGAGAAAAAAGAAGACCCCCCAACCCCAGATATCACTGGTCCACGGGCCAGCACCTGAAGACAGCAGGAGGAAGCCCACCAAGCAGCTCCCAGTCCTGCCTGCAACATCCCTCACACTCCGCATGCAGCACTTGCCTCCTCACACCAGTTCAAGGCTGCCACGCTAAGTTTTGACATTAATAAACCTACTTTGATTCATGCCAAAGTAACATTATGTCAAAGAGTTGGGAGATGCGAATGTGAAGGGAGACTGCTGTTTCAATCCTGATAATGGCCATGCTAAGGTAAGTAATGCAAATCAGCTTGTTTTCAGCGCACTCCCGGCAACACCACTTTTTTCCAGTTAGAAAGTGCGAGCGGGTCAGAGACACTCGCGGGGATCCCACAAAATGGCCGACACGAGCATCTCTGGACCTGACCAGCCAAAAATTAGTGGGCCGGAATGGGAGCGTCGCCTCCCTGGAATATATCCAGACTTGGGCTAATGCGACAAGTGACATTACACCACCAGGCAATGACCATCTATAAGAAAATTCTCACTCCTTCAGTGATGCTAATGCCTCGGAGGCCTCCAAGGTCATCTTCCGGTCCAGGGTCCGCTCTGTGGAGCAGGATGAAAAGTGCTCGCGTTTCTTCTTCCAGAAGGTACACAGAGAAACCTCTGTGATCATCAGCCTGAAGGAAGAGGACGGCTCAGTAAGGTCATCGCAGTC
This sequence comes from Carcharhinus amblyrhynchos, assembly GCF_965287045.1. Lineage (NCBI taxonomy): Eukaryota > Metazoa > Chordata > Chondrichthyes > Carcharhiniformes > Carcharhinidae > Carcharhinus > Carcharhinus amblyrhynchos. The sequence goes on from NC_137350.1 coordinate 1,637,840, forward strand.
TGACATACTGAGGATCTGCAAATCCTTCTATGCCGGACTGTATGACCTGAAGCCGACGGACAGCACGGCCTCCCAGTCTTTCCTGTCGTCTATCACGCAGGTCTTAGACGACGGTGAGCGGGACAGCCTGGAGAGACCGGTATCTCTGGACGAGCTGACCAAGGCCGTCGAGTCCTTGCAGAAGGGTAAAACTCCCGGAAGCGACGGCTTACCGGCTGAGTTTTACTCGGCGTTGTGGGACTTGACGGGCCCGGACCTCCTGGAAGTATACGAGAGTTTGCTTCTGGAGGGCAGGATGTCAGAATCCATGAGGAAAGGCATCATTACCCTCATCTACAAGCAGAAGGGGGAGAGGGAAGAAATTCGGAATTGGCGACCCATTTCACTATTGAACGTGGATTACAAAATTCTGTCCAAGGTCATCGCCAACCGGGTCAAGTCTGCTCTGGGGTCAGTGATCCATCCTGATCAAACCTGTGCTGTACCCGGCAGGAAGATCTCTGACAGCCTGGCGCTACTCAGGGATACGATCGCCTACGTGTAGGACAGGCAGGTGGATACCTGCCTCATCAGCCTCGGCCAGGAGAAGGCGTTTGACAGAATATCGCACAGCTACATGATGGGTGCGCTCTCCAAAATGGGCTTTGGGGAGGGAATCCGCATTTGGATCCGGCTGCTCTACACAGACATCAGTAGCGCAGTTTCAGTCAACGGGTGGGAAACAGATAGCTTCCAAATCAGGTCTGGAGTCAGACAGGGCTGCCCTCTCTCCTTCGTCCTTTTTGTGTGTTGCATTGAACCCTTTGCCCAGGCCCTCAGAAGCGACCCAGGCATCAAAGGGGTGACAATCCCAGGCAGCGGAGACACGCAGGTCAAAGCCTGGATGACGTGGCTGTCTTCTGCAGCATTACAGCCACTAAATTCCCCCACTACCATCATCCTAGGGGTTACCATTGACAAAAAGTAAAAATAAAGTTTATTTATTAGTCACAAGTAGGCATACAAAATTGGCTTCTTGCCGGTTTTGTATGCCTACTTGTGGTTGTAGAGAGTTGTTTTTCAAACTGGAGGCTTGTGACCAGTGGTGTGCCTCAGGGATCAGTGCAGGGCCCACTGTTATTTGTCATTTATAATAATGATTTGGATGAGAATATAGGAATCATGGTTAGTAAGTTTGCAGATAACAGCAAGATTGGTGGTATAGTGGACAGTGAAGAAAGTTATCTCCAATTACAATGGGATCTTGATCAATTGGGCTGGTGGGCTGATGAATGGCAGATGGAATTTAATTTCGATAAATGCGGTGATGCATTTTGGTCAATTGAACCAGGGCAGGACTTACTCAGTTAATGGTAGGGCGCTGGGGTACAGGTTCATAGCTCCTTGAAAGTGGAGTCACAGGTGGACAGAGTGGTGAAGAAGGCATTCAGCATACTTGGTTTCATTGGTCAGAACATTGAATACAGGAGTTGGGACGTCTTGTTGAAGTTGTACAAGACATTGGTAAGGCCGCACTTGGAATACTGTGTACAGTTCTGATCATCCTATTATAGGAAGGATATTATTAAACTAGAAAGAGTGCAGAAAAGATTTACTAGGATGCTACTCGGATTGATGGTTTGAGTTATAAGGAGAAGCTGGATAGGCTGGGACTTTTTTCTCTGGAGCGTAGGAGGCTGAGGGGTGATCTTACAGAGGTCTATAAAATAATGAGGGGCACAGATCAGCTAGATAGTCAATATCTTTTCCCAAAGGTAGAAGAGTCTAAAACTAGAGAACATAGGTTTAAGGTGACCAGGGAGAGATACAAAAGTGTCCAGAGGGTGGTGAGTATCTAGAATAAGCTGCCAGAGGTCTTCGTCGAGGCAGGTGCAATTTTGTCTTTTAAAAAGCATTTAGATGGTTACATGGTTAAGATGGGTATAGAGGGATATGGGCCAAATGTGGGCAATTGGGATTAGCTGAGCAGTCTAAAAAAAAAAGGGCGGCATGGACAAGTTGGGCCGAAGGGCCTGTTCTCATGCTGTAAACATCTATGATATATGACACTGCAATGAAACTGAACTGAACTAGCCATATAAATACTGTGTTTCCATGAGCAGGTCAGAAACTGGGAATTCTGCAGAGTAACTCATCTCCTGATGTCCCAAAATCTATCCATAAGTCACAAATCAAGAATTTGAGAAACTACTGTTTACTGGCCTGAATGAGCGCAACTGAGAAAGTTTGATACCACCCAAGACAAAACAGCCACTTGATCGACATCACATCCACCTCCATAAATATGCTGTTCCTTCACTGTCGCTGGGTCAAAAACCGTAACTCCCTTCCTAACAGCACTGTGAGCATACCTACACCACATGGACTACAAAGGTTCAAGAAGGCAGCTCACCATCACCTTCTCAAGGGCAAATGGGGATGGACAATGCTGGTTTAGTCAGAGACACCCACATCCCACAAAGAAATAGAAACAAGTGTCTGGAATCATTTGTGAGAAAAGAGGAATTTGCATTTATAAAACATTTTCCTGATTTTCCAATACTCCCAAATGTTTCACACTCAATTTATTTCAAAATGTAATTGTTGTTGCTAATAGGACAGCCAATTTGTGCCTATTAAAATCTCATAAGCAACAATGAGATCAATTCTCAACAGCCTGAAGATAAAGATTTATATCATTGGATTCCAAAGAACAAAGATCAAAGAAAAGTACAGCACCTGGACAGGCCCCCTCCAACCCTCCAAATCTGTGTTGATCATGAAGTCCTGAATAAAATACCTTCTGCCCTTACTCGGTCCCTATCCCTCTATTCCCTCCCTATTCATATCCATCCAGATGCCTCTTAAATGTTGCCAGTGTGCCTGCTTCCACCATATCCTCTGGCAGTGCATTCCAGGCATCCCACCACTGAAAACCATCCCCCACACATCTCTCTTAAACTTTCCCCCCTCTTACCTTGAACGTGCGCCCCCGTGTAATTGACACTTCCACTGTGGGAAAAGGTGTCTGGCTATCCACCCTGACTATGCCTCTCATAATTTTATGAGCCTCTATCAGGTCTCCCCGCTGTTTTCCCAGCGAAAATAATCATAGTTTATTCAACCCCTCGTCAGAGCCAACACCCTTGAAACATCAAAGTGAACTTTCTTTGCACCACCTCCAAATTTTCCACATCCTCCTGGTAGTGTGGTGACCAGAACTACATACAATAGTCCAAATGTGGCCTAACCAAGGTTTTACATAGCTGCAACATGATTTCACAACTCACATACTTTCAAATTAAATTTAACAGCTGAAAACATACATTCAATCTCATTGCACCAACTGCCCATCATTCAGAAATATCTGTATAATTTAACTGATTTGATAATTAAAGAAATTGCATTCACGGTGCTAAAGGTGAGTTGGATTGAGATGTCTGGCCATTCATGCCAGCAGAATATTCCAGTCGCTCCAGTGGTGCATCTCTGCCACAGGTTTCAAAGTGCGAGGGATTCATTCAATGGGAAACCCGTCGATAATGTGAGACCAGAAGCCCCTGCCTCCAGCCAAAGGCAGCCTCAGACTGTGGCAATACACATAGTGTGGTAAATCCATGGTGCGTTACCTCAAGATGTGAAGATGCCGGTGTTGGACTGGGGTAAACACAGTAAGAAGTCTCACAACACCAGGTTAAAGTCCAACATGTTTACTTGGTAGCAAAAATCACTAGCTTTTGGAGAGCTGCCCCTTTGTCAGGTGAGTGGCAAAGAAAGCATTCACCTGCTTTAGTGTGATCAAAATATTATTCAAAATGTTTTGGTTACACTAAAGAGAGAGGGCTCAGTAAGGAGGAAGCAGCTTTGCAAGCGGCTAAATGAAAATATGGTCATTCACACAAGGGGTGGGCAGGTGACTGACACTGTCGAGAAGTGTTTGAAATGTGAAGTGATAAATCTGGAGGATAGGAGCAGGAATGGGAGTCATAGAATCATAGAAGGTTTACAGCATAGTGAGAGGCCAGCCAACGAACGAGCCATCCAACCTAATCCCACCCTGCAGCATCTGGTTTGTTGCTCTGCAGGTTCTAGCACTTGAGGTGCATATCCAAACACCCTTTCAATGAGTTAAGGGTTTCTGCCTTGATTTTCAGGCACTGAGTTCCAGATCCCCACAATCCTCTGGGTGAAAAACAATTTCCTCATCTTCCTCTCTAACAATCAGTTTAAATCCATGCCCCCGAGTTACTGGCCTCTCTGTAAAGGTGAATAAACCCTTCCCATCCACTCTATCCAGGCCCACACAACTTTTTACACTTCGAAGAAATCTCCCCTCGTCTCCCTCTCCCTCACCCCTCTGTTCCAAGGAGAATAACCTCAGGTTTTCCAATCTTCTCTCACTGTTGTAATTTTCCAGTCCTGGTAACATCCTCGTAAATCCCCTCTGTATCATCTCGAATGTAATGACATCCTTTCTGTAATGAGGTGACCAGAATTGCGCAATGTACTCAAGTTCTGGCCTAACTAGAGATTTATGCAGTTCCAGCTTTCTACATACACTCACAGGGAAGGATATGAATAAAGAGAGTGTAATAGAAATGGCAAGTGGCATGTTGGCATTTACTATAAAGCGACTGGAATATAAAAGTAGAGTTGTTGCAATTGTATCGAGTGTTGGTGAGACCACATCTGGAATGTTGGGTCCAGTTTTGGAAGGATGTGGTGGCGTTCGAGGCAGTTCAGAGGAAGTTCACCAGATTGATTCTGGGGATGAACGGGTTGACTTACAAGGAGAGATTAAGCAGTTTGTGTCCATACTTGCTGGTGAGAGAGGATTTGGTGGAGGTATATAGAATTTTATTTAAGATTTATAGGGTGGCAGGTTAGCAAGATGGTTAGCACTGCTGCCTCACAGCACCAGGGACATGGGTTCAGTTCTGGCCTCAGGTCACTGTTTGTGTGGAGCTTGCATACTCTCCCTCTGTCTGCATGGGTTTCTTCTGGGTGCTCTGGTTTCCTCCTACAGTCCAAAGCTGCGCAGGTTCGGTTGACTGGCTGTGCTAAAATTGACCCTACTGTCAGTGGGGCTCGCAGGGTAAATATGTGGAGATACAGAAATAGGGTCTGGGTGGGATTGTTGTTGGTGCAGGTTCGATGGGCCGAATGACCTCTTGCTCTGCAGAGATTCTATGAATCCTGTGAGAAATCCAAAGATGGCAATGATGGTGTTGACAGGAAACACTCCAGATTCTTGCGATTACCCCTGAAGTGGAGTTGAGAAAGCTGAAATGGAGCCGTTTAAAATTATGAAGGGTTTGATAGAATGAATAGATAAAAGTTGGTTTCTCTGGTATGAGAGTCTGTGACAAGGAATGATTAATTTAAAACTGTTATTCAAGAGAATGAGGAGTGTGATTTGGAGAAAATCTATGCAGAGGATTATTGGAGGATATACTGATCGGCCACAGGGAATAATCTGTTTCTTTCAAAGTGGATGAATATTTGAAGCTTTGGAAATTGCAGCTCCTTAGAGAGAGAATGCAGGACAGTGAGAACTTTAAATTACTCCAGCAAAGAAATTACAAAGCTACAACTGCTCGGACTTCTCACGAGGCAGACATCACCGTCAGGTTACTCTGAATGGAATTTTCTGCACTCCCAAATCAGCTTCACATTTCTGAGCAGGTCTTCAAAGCCTGGCAGAGCTTGTAGTCATCAAAGATGACAATCGCAGAGCTTTATCATCAGAGGTTCACACGATATGTTTCCTTTTTACAGCATGCGGTGCGTCAAAATATATATCTTTGATTCTAAGTGCTGGGTGGACTTGAAACTGGGAGTGTTTCCGATCCGAGTTTTAGGTCCATTCTGCGGCGCCCCCACACGCACTCCACCTGAAAAAATATCAGCGAATGGGAATTGTGCTGCAGAAGCCTGTGGGGGGGCCTTAATACACCTGAAATCCTGCAGCTCCAATCAGTGCCTCCACTGCGCATGCGCAAAAAAAGATAGAATAATGTAGTTGTAGTTTTTTCGGGTTTAAAAGCACTCACCACTGCGAATCGGCCTCATTGTTCCGTTGGAGCAGAGTCGAGAGGCAGCGATTTTTGTGCGAGTAAAGAGGCAGTAAAAAGGTGCGTTTTTTTTTCTGTTTATTTTGCTTAACTGTTTAATTCTAGTTTCAGTTGCGAGTTTTTTCGGCGGTTTTTTTTAAAATTTGGTTAGAAACCGGAAGTCGTCACTAGGGCGTCGACCGGTAGTTGTAGTTTTTTTTTCAGGCCTCTAACCCTATAATTAGTCCAGAGAGGATACCCGATTCTCTACACTAGTAGAGAATCCCACCCTCCCACCTCCTCTAACCTAATTATAAGTGTGGGGAAGTTTTTTTTTATATTTTTTACTCTTTTTTTGCTGTTACCTGTTTCAGGGATGGCAGTTCGGGCAGTGTGCTGCATCTCCTGTGGGATGTATGTGGTGAGGGAATCCAGTAGTGTTTCAGGGGATTTTACTTGTAGGAAGTGTCTTAGATTGAAGCTTCTGGAGGAGCGTGTTAAGGAGCTGGAGGTGGAATTAGATGAGCTCCGCATAATTCGTGAGGCAGAGAGAGACATTGATAGGAGTTTTAAGGAAATAGTCACTCCTAGTAATCAGTCTTGGGTCAATGTCAAGAGGAGGGGAAAGAAGCATGTGGGAGGAGAATCCCCTGGGGCTGTTCCCCTCCAAAATAGGTTTTCGGTCCTGGAGGCTACAGTTGAGGAAGCATCAACTGGGGATAGCCAAAGGGAGCAGGACTCTGGGGGTGAGCCTATTGTAAAAGCTCAGGTGTCTAGGGGATGCAAGAGATTGGGCCTCGTGATTGGGGACTCTACAGTTAAGGGGACGGATAGGAGAGTTGGTAGTAAGGGTAGGGACTCAGGGCTGGTGTGTTGCCTACCAGGGGCTGGGGTCCGGGATGTGTCAGAGAGGATATTCAAGACTCTTAGCGGAGAGGGTGATCAACCCCAAGTTATAATTCATGTGGGGACACATGACATAGGGAGGCTAAGGGAAGGGGATATTAAGCAGAGTTTCATGGAGTTGGGATGGAAACTAAAGGCCAAGTCAAACAGAGTGGTTATCTCTGGACTCTTGCCTGTGCCACGGGATAGTTTAGAGAGGAATAGGGAGAGGGAAAGTTTGAACTTGTGGCTGAGGGAATGGTGCAGGAGGGAGGGGTTTAATTACTTGAGCAATTGGGGCTCATTCTGGGGAAGGTGGGATCTCTATAAGAGTGATGGTATACATCTGAACCAGAGGGGAACAAATATCCTGGGGGGTAAATTTGCGAAGGCTATGCGGAGTGGTTTAAACTGATTCAGAGGGGGGGTGGGATCCTGGGTAGAGGGGGTGAAAGTGAGGGGGGCATAGAAGGGGACGGCATTGCACGGCATTGTGGGGGTGGGGCGGAGCGAGGTTTGAAATGTATATACTTTAACGCGAGGAGTATTCGCAATAAAGTGGATGAACTTGCAGCGTGGACCAGTACCTGGGACTTTGATGTTGTGGCCATTTCAGAGACGTGGATAGATCAGGGTCAGGAATGGATGTTGCAGGTGCCGGGGTACAAGTGCTTTAGTCGGAGTAGAGAAGGAGGTAGAAGGGGGGGTGGAGTAGCATTATTGGTCAAGGACTATATCACAGTGTCAGAGAGGAAGTTTAATGAGGACTTGTCTGTTGAGGTAGTATGGGCAGAAATTAGAAATAGGAGAGGAGAGGTCACCCTGTTGGGAGTCTTTTATAGACCTCCAAAAAGTTCTAGAGAGGTTGAGGAAAGGATTGCAGAGACGATCCTGGTTAGGAGTGAAAGTAATAGGGTAATTGTTATGGGGGACTTTAACTTTACTAACATTGATTGGAATTGCTATAGCTCTAGCTCGTTAGAGGGGTCAGTTTTTGTTCAAAGTGTGCAGGAAGGTTTTTTGACTCAATATGTAGATAGGCCAACTAGAGGTGAGGCTATATTGGACTTGGTGCTGGGAATTGAGCCAGACCAGGTGCTAGACTTGGAAGTTGGTGTGCTTTTTGGTGATAGTGACCACAATTCGGTTACGTTCACCTTAGTGATGGAAAGGGATAGGCATGAACCTCGGGTCAGTAGTTTTAGCTGGGGGAAGGGTAATTATGAGGCCATTAGGAGAGAATTAGGAAGCATTGGTTGGACTAGGAGATTACAGGGACTAGGAACGTCTGAAATGTGGAGTTTTTTTAAGGAGCAGCTACTGCGGGTCTGTGATAGGTATGTCCCTGTCAGGCAAGGAGGAATTGGTAGGGCTAGGGAACCGTGGTGCACAAAAAAAGTTGATTTGTTGGTTAGGAAGAAGAAGGAGGCTTATGTTCGGATGAGGCTTGAGGGCTCGGGTAGTGCAGTAGAAAGCTTTAGATTGGCTAGGAGGGAGTTGAAGAGGGAGTTAAGAAGGGCTAGAAGAGGGCATGAGATGACTTTGGCTGATAGGATTAAGGTGAATCCTAAGGCGTTCTATAGGTATGTCAAGAACAGAAGGTTGGTTAGGGCAAGATTAGGGCCAGTTACAGACAGTAGGGGGAAGTTGTGTGTGGAACCGGAAGAGGTTGGGGAGGCATTGAACCATTATTTCTCTTCGGTGTTCACGCAGGACGATAAGAATGTAGCTGAGGAGGTCACTGGGGTGAAGGGGTGTAAAATAGAAAGTATTGCAGTTGATACAGAGGATGTGTTGGATATTCTAGAAGGGTTGAAAATAGATAAGTCCCCTGGTCCAGACGGGATTTACCCTAGGATTCTATGGGAGGCAAGAGAGGTGATTGCAGAGCCTCTGGCTCTGATCTTCAGGTCGTCGTTGGTCTCTGGTATAGTACCGGAAGATTGGAGGACAGCGAATGTTGTCCCATTGTTTAAGAAGGGGAACAGAGACTTCCCTGGGAATAATAGACCAGTGAGTCTTACTTCTGTGGTGGGCAAGGTTTTAGAAAGAATTATTAGGGATAGGATTTATAGTTATTTGGAGAGGAATGAATTGATTAGAGATAGTCAGCATGGTTTTGTAGCGGGAAGGTGGTGCCTTACTAACCTTATTGAGTTCTTTGAGAAGGTGACCAAAGAGGTGGATGGGGGTAAGGCAGTAGACGTGGTATATATGGATTTTAGTAAGGCGTTTGATAAGGTTCACCATGGTATGCTTCTGCAGAAAATGCAGATGTATGGGATTGGTGGTAATTTAGGTACTTGGATCAGGAATTGGTTAGCAGATAGGAGACAGAGGGTGGTGGTTGATGGTAATTATTCATCATGGAGTTCGGTTACAAGTGGTGTGCCTCAGGGATCTGTTTTGGGGCCACTGCTGTTTGTAATCTTTATTAATGATCTGGATGAGGGTTTAGTTGGGTGGATTAGTAAGTTTGCTGATGACACCAAAGTCGGAGGTGTGGTAGATTGTGAGGAAGGGTGTCGACGTTTGCAGGGTGACTTGGACAGGTTGCAGAGCTGGGCCGCGAGGTGGCGGATGGAGTTTAATGCGGAGAAGTGTGAGGTAATCCATTTCGGTAGGAATAACAGATGTGTTGAGTATAGGGCTAACGGGAGGACTTTGAATAGAGTGGAGGAGCAGAGGGATCTAGGTGTATGTGTACATAGATCCCTGAAAGTTGGGAATCAAGTAGATAAGGTTGTTAAGAAGGCGTACGGTGTCTTGGCGTTTATTGGTAGGGGGATTGAATTTAGGAGTCGCAGCGTCATGTTGCAACTGTACACAACTCTGGTGCGGCCGCACTTGGAGTACTGTGTGCAGTTCTGGTCCCCACATTACAGGAAGGATGTGGAGGCTTTGGAGAGGGTGCAGAGGAGGTTTACCAGGATGTTGCCTGGTATGCAGGGGAGGTCCTATGAGGAGAGACTGAGGGATTTGGGGTTGTTTTCACTGGAAAGAAGGCGGCTAAGAGGGGATCTAATAGAAACATATAAGATGATTAGAGGTTTAGATAGGGTGGATGGTGATAGCCTGTTTCCTTGGATGGAGAAAGCTAGCACGAGGGGGCATGGCTTTAAATTAAGGGGGGGTAGTTATAGGACGGATGTCAGGGGCAGGTTCTTTACCCAGAGGGTGGTGAGGGACTGGAATGCCCTGCCTGCTGCAGTTGTAAATGCGCCTAGTTTGGGGGCGTTTAAGAGATTGGTGGATAGGTTTATGGACGAAAAGGGATTGGTTTAGATTAGTGGGTCAATGTTTTTTTTTAAAAATAAGACTGGTCGGCGCAACATTGTGGGCCGAAGGGCCTGTTCCGCGCTGTAATGTTCTATGTTCTATGTTCTATGTTCTAATGCACCCCTGCCACATCGCTCTTGGATAATACCTACCCTGGCCCCCGCTGACATTGCCCCACCCTCCCAACATTACTGACCCCCTTATCCCCTCACCACCTCACCACCCAGACTGATCGTGGCCCCCTCCCCATCATTGATCTCAGGCAGAGTGGCAGCCTACCCCTTCCTCCCCACCGATCTCAGGCAGAGTGAGACCCTCCTCCCCCCTCCTCCCCATCCTGGCCCCTCCTGCACGAGGCCCCCCCATCTCCCCCTGACTCAGATGGCTCTATGACACCTCCCTCTCTGTCCCCGTCCCCAACCATCATAGAGGCACTGATTCTAACCGCCCCCCAATCAGCTCACTTGCCTTCCCCTCAGTGCTGCGTGTAACTTGCTGGAATGCCCTGCCAAACTGTCTGCAGCTGATCTGTCCTAACAAGGGGCAGCTCAATAAAAACCCCAAGGATGGACAGCCAGGTAGGCAGGCCCCTAGATTCACAGAGGGTGACCTTGGGATGCTGCTGGGTGCGGAAGAGGAAGGCGGGACACCCTCTCCTCCCCAACAAAACACAGACCGGGGAGGGCTAACAGCAATGTGGCTTGAGAGACAGCCGTCACCTCAGTTAGTGCCATGGTACAGGTCCCCAGAACGAGAAGCTGTGCATTAAGAGGGTCAATGGCCAGAGAAAATGGGCAAGATACTAAATGAGTAACTTTGCATCAGTAATCACCAAAGAGAAGGATTTGGTGGATGGTGAGTGTGGGAAAGGTCGTGTAGATAGTTTGAGTTGTGTTGAGACCAAAAAGGAGGAGGTATTGGGGTGCTTGAGAAACATTAGGGTAGACAAGTCCCCAGGGCCTGATGAGATATACCCCAGAATACTGAGAGAGGCAAGGGAGGAAATTGCTGGGGCTACAGGGAAGGTCGCAGTAAGAAGTCTCACAACACCAGGTTAAAGTCCAACAGGTTTATTTGGCAGCAAAAGCTACTAGCTTTCGGAGCGCTGCCCCTCGATGGGGGAGGTCCCAAAGGATTGGAGAATAGCCAAGGTTGTTCCTTTGTTTAAGAAGAGTAGCAAGAATAATCCAGATAATTACAGGCCAATGAGCCTTATATCAGTAGTAGGGAAATTGTTGGAGAGGATTCTTTGAGGCAGGAATTCACTTGAAAAGAAGTGGACATATTAACGAGAGGCAACTTGGTTTTGTGACAGGGAGGTCGTGTCTCACTAAGTTGATTGAATTTTTCAATGAAGTGACAAAAATGATTGATGAGCGTAGGGCAGTGGTTGTTGTCTACATGGACTTCAGTAAGGCCTTTTGACAAGATCCCTCATGGCAGACTGGTGCAGAGGGTGAGCTGGTAAGGTGGATATAAAACTAGCTCGGTCACAGAGACAGAGGGTAGCAGTGGAAGGGTGACATTTCTGAATGGAGGGCTGTGACAAGTGGCATTCCTCAGGGATCAGTGCCGGGACCTTTGCTGTGTATAATATATGGAAATGATTTGGAAGAAAATGTAACTGGTTTTGTTAGTAAGTTTGCAGACGACAAATACATGAATAGGGTGGGAAAGATTGGTGGATTTGTGGACAGTGATGAGGACCATCAGAAGATATAGATTGATTGGAGTCTTGGGCAGAGAGATGGCAGATGGAGTTTAATCTGGACAAATGTGAGGTAATGCATTTTGGAAGGTCTAATACAGATAGGAAATATACAGTAAATGGCAGAACCATTAAGAGTATTGATAGGCAGAGGGATCCGGGTGTACAGGTACACAGGGCACTGAAAGTGGCAATGCAGGTGGAGAAGGTAGTCAAGAAGGCATACGGCATGCTTGCCTTCATCGGCCGGGGTATTGAGTTTAAAAATTGGCAAGTCATGTTGCAGCTTTATAGAACCTTAGTTAGGCCGCACTTGGAATATAGTGTTCAATTCTGGTCGCCACACTACCAGAAGGATGTGGAGGCTTTGGAGAGGGGACAGGAAAGATTTACCAGGATGTTGCCTGGTATGGAGGGCATTAACTATGAGGCAAGGTTGGAGAAACTTGGTTTGTTCGCACTGGAATGACGAAGGTTGAGGGAACAACCTGATAGAAGTCTACAAGATTAGAACATAGAACATAGAAAAACTACAGCACAAACAGGCCCTTTGGCCTACAAGTTGCACCGATCACTTCGCTACCTACTAGACTTACCTGTAACCCTCAGTCCTATTAAGTCCCATTTACTCATCCAGAAATTAAGATTATGAGAGGCATGGACAGAGTGGATAGTCAGAAACTTTTTCCCAGGGTGGAAGAGTCAATTACTAGGGGGCACAGGTTTAAGGTGCAAGGAGCAAGGTTTAAAGGAGATGTACAAGGCAAGATTTTTTTACACAGAGGGTGGTGGGTGCCTGGAACTCACTGCCAGGGGAGGTAGTGGAAGCAGATACGATAGTGACTTTTAAGGGGTGTCTTGACAAATCCATGAATAGGATGGGAATATAGGGATATGGTCCCCGGAAGGGTAGGGGGTTTTAGTTCAGTCGGGCAGCATGGTCGGTGCAGGCTTGGAGGGCCGAAGGGCCTGTTCCTGTGCTGTAAATTTCTTTGTTCTTTGTTCTTTGATCTTACCCAGCAGAAAAGGTGAGTGCTTAACCCCATCTAGCATCTTCCCTCAAATCGATCCCAGATTCTCCCATCCCCAGCACCCTGCATAGCCCCTGACCCCCAAGCACCTCCTTCCTACCATCACCCCTCCACCACCCCCCCTCCCCAAAGAGTAGCACTGCACTTACCCCCTAAGGGCAACCACCTGATACCCTACAGGAGTCACACTATCATTTCTTTCATGTTTCCTTCAGTCCCCACAGGAGAAGATTGAGAATCAGAGCTGAGAGAGGGCAAAGGCAGGGGGCTGGTGGGCTAGACCTCTAGGTCCCCTCCCCCTTTGAAGAGCGGGCGCTGGTGCTGTCCAGGGAAGGGGGTATGTGGGCAGTCAGTGACAGTGTGGTCGGACCGGAGTCAAGAAGTGAGCACCTGTCAATCCTCCACTGAATCTGAGGCAACTTACTGGAGGCATGGGTTTTGGGTGCGAGGGATAAGGTTTAAAGAGTAAGTATGAGACATGTTTATTTGTACAGAGAGGGTATTGAGTACCTGGACCTCACTGCTGAGGGAGGTAGTGGAGACAGATATGAGAGTGGCCTTTAAGGAGTGTCTTTACAGTTACGTGGATGGGATTGGAATAGAGGTATATGGTCCCTCGAAAGGTAGGAGGTTATAATTTGGATGGGCAACCTGGATGCTGCAAGTTTGGAGGGTCAAAGGACCTGTTGCTTTCATGTAATCGCTTTTGTTCTTTGTTCTATGATCAATGGAGAAATGTGGATCAAGATTTTACATCCCAGATTGCTCTCCCTCTCTTGCACTTAATCTTGTGTCCCCTGTTGCAGGAACACTTCCAGATGCCCCAGGGTCTTCTAGCATTGTGACCCCCTCTGCCAGTCCCACCTATCCTGATCAGGACAGTTCGGCTGAGTAATCGGAGGAAATGGGTGAAGGAACCTCCGAAGTGGCACCGTTATGGCATCAATTTCCATCTCGCAGTTCACCATCCCAGATACTGACACTGGTAACTGATCCGACTAACTGTTCAGCGGGTGCAGTTAATGGCGAGGCTTCTGGCTCACTCTCTGGTGAGCACGACACATCTGCTGATGTACATTGGGTGGATGAGGGAACATTTGAGACCTCTGGCATGTGGGGACCTGCCGGAGGTGAGGATTAAGCTGGCTCCAGGCCACTTGCTGGGCCTCTGAGATCACTTCTTCCTCAGCTGCTGGAGATGCAGCAACAGAACCAGGGAAGCTGGAGGGGCTGATGGCCACACTGGACCGGTTACGAAGCTTTCAGGCTGACCAACTATTGCCTGTAATGCATGGCTCCCAGGCCCACATTGCAAGGGTGGCGTCCACAATGGAAAGCCAGGGGCAGGGAATCCTCACCATGAGTGGCAGGCTCATTGGTGAGGCCGCAGCTGGAGTACTGTGTGCAGTTTTGGGCGCCGCACCTGCGCAAGGATATTTTGGCCCTGGAGGGAGTGCAGAGGAGGTTTACTAGGCTGATACCGGAGTTGAGGGGATTGAGCTATGAGGAGAGGCTGAATAAACTAGGCTTGTACTCGTTAGAGTTTAGAAGAATGAGGGGAGATCTCATTGAGACGTATAAGATGATGAATGGGATGGATAGGATAGAGGTGGAGAGACTCTTCCCGCTCAAAAAAGACAGTAGGACTAGGGGGCACAGCCTCAAGATAAAGGGGAGGTGGTTTAGAACGGAGTTGAGGAGGAACTTCTTCACTCAAAGGGTGGTGAATCTCTGGAATTCTCTGCCCGTTGAAGTGGTGGAGGCTGCCTCGCTAAATATTTTTAAGAAGCGGGTTGATGGGTTTTTGATAAGAGAGGGGATTAAGGGTTACGGGGAGAGGGCGGGAAAGTGGAACTGAGCCACGACAGATCAGCCATGATCTTATTGAATGGCGGGGCAGGCTCGAGGGGCTAGATGGCCGACTCCTGCTCCTATTTCTTATGTTCTTATGTTCTCCAAGTGATGGCCGAATCACAACAGGTTTCTAGAGGCTTCACAGCATGGATGAGAGGCTTGAGAGCTTGCACAAGACCCATAAAGACAGCACTGAGACACAGTGAGCTGTGGCGGCAGCCCTTGAGAACATGACCCAGTCACAGAGGGTCATGATTGAGAGGTTGCAGAGTCATGGCCCAGTCTCAGAGGGCACTTGCTGCAGCCTTTGACAGGTAGCCCCCAACCCAGGTGGCCATTGCAGAGGGTTCAGCCACCACAGTGAGGACACAAGTGGACTGACAGGGCCAGATGATACCAGAACTTCTGGAGTTCACTGCAGAAGCACCGCCGTCCCATGGAGTGATCCAGGGGGCCCTCAGGAGCCCCGAGGGAGGAGGAAGGACTGTTTGGCCATGCTGGGGCCTTCCAGCTAGGGGACTGTTGCTGTGGCTACACCTTCTGACTCTCCCCATACAAGGCATATGTGACCTCCTTGACACAGATGTGGACAGCTGAGTGTGAAATACCACAAACATCTCTGCTAGGAGTGTGGAAGGAGCCAGTCGCATAAAAGTTTAAAGTGGCCATCAATTTGACAGCTACCGAGAGTGGATGCCTCCCCCTTCCCCGAGGTTCCTCATCCTACAACTCATTCTCCTGTTCCTCTTCCTCAGCTCGAGGAGCAACTGGATAACAGCCAGATCAGTGAGTCGCATTACAAAAGCTATCTCGACAATCTAAAGTGGGGGGGATTGGAGAAAGGGAGAAACACATGGAGAGGTTATGGAATGGTGCTTATCCCTAGCCCAGCAACACACACTGCCCACATTGCCCAACCTCGCCCACATGCCCCCCCAACACAGCCTCCCCATCAGCCACCCACATGCTCCCAACAACATAGTTCCCCTCCCCCACTTACAGTCCCCCCATCAACACAGCCCCCACCCCCCGCCCCAATGCTCCCCCTTGTAACACACACCCAGAACTCATGCAGTAGAGAATTGGTGCTTGAAAAGTTCTAACGTTACAGCACCACCATTTCAAATGGCTTCCAGCACATCCCCCAGCTGGTAGAGTGCACTAGGACCCAGCAGCACCCCAAAGACCTGAGGTCAGTGCTGAGACCCAGGTCTGTGCTACAAATCGGACACCGTGCTGAGCGACAGCCCCTCCTCCCCACCCCACCCCACCCCACACACTCACAGAGCCCTCCCATCCCGAAACGCAACATGGCCGCAATGAAAGGACCCCCTGTGAACAGTATGGAACTGTCCAACTTTAGGCACTTACCTCCTCACTAACCCTCAGTAGGGATTTTTCAGCCTGTAATTTTACCTGGACTGGAGTTGTGGGTCCTGAGGTGAAGACTATACCTGACTGTAAGACCCAGAAAGTGGCTTTTTCCTTTGGATCACAATGAGAGGTGTTGGGGAAACCGGCATGTGGATGAATTAGTACAGTATCAATGCTGGAACATTTCACACCATCACCTTGCAAACCCTGAACTACAGGAAAGAATTCCTCATTGAACCCTGACTCATAATAATATCAACTAATACTAATTTCTGTTGCTCTTGGACTGTCATTACAAATAGTTCTAAAAATGTTCCTGTTTCTAGTCCATCTCACTGTGTGTGTGTGTGTGTGTGTGTGTGTGTGTTGGTGTGTGTGTGTTGATGTGTGTGTGTGTGTGTGTGTGTGTGTGTGTTGGTGTGTGTGTGTTGATGTGTGTGTGTGTGTGTGTGTGTGTTGATGTGTGTGTGTGTGTGTGTGTGTTGGTGTGTGTGTGTGTGTGTTGGTGTGTGTGTGTTGATGTGTGTGTGTGTGTTGATGTGTGTGTGTTGATGTGTGTGTGTGTGTGTTGGTGTGTGTTGATGTGTGTGTGTGTGTGTGTGTGTGTTGGTGTGTGTGTGTGTGTGTGTGTGTTGGTGTGTGTGTGTTGATGTGTGTGTGTGTGTGTGTGTGTGTGTGTGTGTGTGTGTGTGTGTTGATGTGTGTGTGTTGATGTGTGTGTGACAGTGTGTGTGTTGTGTGTGAGTTTGATGTATCTGTTCATGTGTGAGTGCAAATGTATGTATGTGTGTATGTCTGTATGCATGTGTGTGTGTGTGTGTGTGCGTGTGTGCATGCGTTTGAACTGTCTGAGTGTAAATGTATGTAAATGTGTGCATATGTGTGTGTGTGCATGTGTGTGTGTATGTGTTTGTGTGAGAGAGAGAGTGAGTATATGTTAAATTACTCAACTTGAGGAGTGAGGGCAATGGGTTTTTTTTCTGTTGATTGCAGGCTCCAAGGCCTTTTTCCTGTTGTATCAGTGTTGCAAAGTTGGGTAGAGTAATTGTAGATTGGTGTTTGTAAAATTCAACCTGTTACAAAGCAGAGGTGTGGGATGAGCCCCTGATCTGAGAACAAATACCGAAACAGGTCCCGGGGTTTAAATGTTTTAGTCGGAGTAGAGAAGGAGGTAGAAGGGGGGGAGGGGTAGCATTATTGGTCAGGGATTGTATCACAGTGTCAGAGAGAAGGTTTGATGAGGACTTGTCTGTTGAGGTAGTATGGGCGGAGATTAGAAATAGGAGAGGAGAGGTCACCCTGTTGGGAGTCTTTTATAGACCTCCTAAAAGTTCTAGAGAGGTTGAGGAAAGGATTGCGGAGACGATCCTGGTTAGGAGTGAAAGTAATAGGGTAATTGTTATGGGGGATTTTAACTTTACTAATATTGATTGGAATTGTTATAGCTCTAGCTCGTTAGAGGGGTCAGTTTTTGTGCAAAGTGTGCAGGAAGGTTTTTTGACTCAGTATGTAGATAGGCCAACTAGAGGTGAGGCTATATTGGATTTGGTGCTGGGAAATGAGCCAGATCAGGTGTTGGATTTGGAAGTTGGTGTGCATTTTGGTGATAGTGACCACAATTCGGTTACGTTCACCTTAGTGATGGAAAGGGATAGGCATGAACCTCGGGCCAGTGGTTTTAGCTGGGGGAAGGGTAATTATGAGGCTATTAGGAGAAAATTAGGAAACATAGGTTGGACTAGGAGATTACAGGAATTGGGAACGTCCGAAATGTGGAGTTTTTTCAAGGAGCAGCTACTGCGAGTCTGTGATAGGTATGTCCCTGTCAGGCAAGGAGGAATTGGTAAGGCTAGGGAACCGTGGTGCACCAAAAAAGTTGATTCGTTGGTTAAAAAGAAAAAGGAGGCTTATGTTCGGATGAGACGTGAGCACTCGGATAGTGCACTAGAGAGCTTTAGATTGGCTAGGAGGGAGTTGAAGAGCGAGCTAAGAAGGGCTAAAAGAGGACATGAGAAGACTTTGGCTGATAGGGTTAAGGAGAATCCTAAGGCGTTCTATAGGTATGTCAAGAACAGAAGGTTGGTTAGGGCAAGGTTAGGGCCAGTTATAGACGGCAGAGGGAAGTTATGTGTGGAACCGGAGGAGATTGGTGAAGCATTGAACCAATATTTCTCTTCGGTGTTCACGCAGGGGGACATGGATATAGCTGAGGAGGACACTGGGTTGCAGGGGAGTAGAATTGACAGTGTTACAGTTGATAAGGAGGATGTGCTGGATATTCTGGAGGGTCTGAAAATAGATAAGTCCCCTGGTCCGGATGGGATTTACCCCAGGATTCTCTGGGAGGCAAGAGAAGTGATTGCAGAGCCTCTGGCTCTGATCTTCAGGTCGTCGTTGGCCTCTGGTATAGTACCAGATGATTGGAGGTTAGCGAATGTTGTCCCATTGTTTAAGAAGGGGAACAGAGACTTCCCCGGGAATTATAGACCGGTGAGTCTCACTTCTGTTGTGGGCAAGGTTTTGGAAAAAATTATTAGGGATAGGATTTATAGTTATTTGGAGAGTAATGAGTTGATTGGAGACAGTCAGCATGGTTTTGTGGCGGGTAGGTCGTGCCTTACTAACCTTATTGAGTTTTTTGAGAAAGTAACCAAAGAGGTGGATGGGGGTAAGGCAGTGGACGTGGTGTATATGGATTTTAGTAAGGCGTTTGATAAGGTTCACCATGGTAGGCTTCTGCACAAAATGCAGATGTATGGGATTGGGGGTGATCTAGGGAACTGGATTAGGAATTGGCTAGCGGATAGGAGACAGAGGGTAGTGGTTGACGGTAAATATTCATCATGGAGTTCGGTTACAAGTGGTGTGCCTCAGGGATCTGTGTTGGGGCCACTGCTGTTTGTGATTTTTATTAATGATCTGGATGAGGGTATAGTTGGGTGGATCAGTAAATTTGCTGATGACACCAAAGTCGGAGGTGTGGTAGATAGTGAGGAAGGGTGTCATAGTTTGCAGGAAGACTTAGACAGGTTGCAGAGCTGGGCCGAGAGGTGGCGGATGGAGTTTAATGCAGAGAAATGTGAGGTAATTCACTTTGGTAGGAATAACAGATGTGTTGAGTATAGGGCTAACAGGAAGACTTTGAATAGTGTGGAGGAGCAGAGGGATCTAGGTGTATGTGTACATAGATCCCTGAAAGTTGGGAATCAAGTAGATAAGGTTGTTAAGAAGGCATACAGTGTCTTGGCGTTTATTGGTAGGGGGATTGAATTTAGGAGTCGTAGCGTTATGTTGCAACTGTACACAACTCTGGTGCGGCCGCACTTGGAGTATTGTGTGCAGTTCTGGTCCCCACATTACAGGAAGGATGCGGAGGCTTTGGAGAGGGTGCAGAGGAGGTTTACCAGGATGTTGCCTGGTATGGAGGGGAGATCCTATGAGGAGAGGCTGAGGGATTTGGGGTTGTTTTCGCTGGAAAGAAGGCGGCTAAGAGGGGATCTTATTGAAACATATAAGATGATTAGAGGTTTAGATAGGGTGGATAGTGATAGCCTTTTTCCTCTGATGGAAAAATCTAGCACGAGGGGGCATGGCTTTAAACTAAGGGGGGGTAGTTATAGGACAGATGTCAGGGGTAGGTTCTTTACCCAGAGGGTGGTGAGGGATTGGAATGCCCTGCCTGTTGCAGTTGTAAATGCGCCTAGTTTGGGGGCGTTTAAGAGGTCTGTGGATAGGTTTATGGACGAAAAGGGATTGGTTTAGGTTAGTGGGTCATTGTTGTTTTTTTTTAACTGGTCGGCGCAACATCGTGGGCCGAAGGGCCTGTTCTGCGCTGTAATGTTCTATGTTCTATGTTCTATGAAACCAAGCAAAGAGGAGTACCTCACTTTATAATCTGTAAAATGTATGTGTGAAGAGGTATGACCTGCTCTTGAGCAACTTCCAGTGATTGAATACAATAAATCCCTGACACTGTCTCTAAAATCAGAGTGTAATAATTTATTTATCTCACAGTGAACACACTAATTAAACTTTGAACAAATAAAACAAGATTCTAATGGCATTCTGTTCCAATAAATAAAATTCCCATTCATTAACAAAAAATAGAATTCTAGTCACTCTCTAAATTACAACGAGGTTTTATGTCTTCCAGAATATTCTGGGCCTTCTCTGTTGATTCTTCTGCCTGGACTTATTTCTCCTTCCTTCTTTGATATCTTTGCTATCTAGATGGTGCTTTGAGCTAAGAGCACTGAGCTGTTATTTGGGGGAAGTGGCAGTTGCTGTCTCTCTTCTGACATACGATGGCAATGACTGATAATCAGAATCAAGTCTTTGTAGGCAGGACCCGTGGTATCCACATGATTGAATGTGCTGAAGGAACAGAATGAAGGCTGTGACATTATCAATGGAGCAGACATCCAGGCTCATTTTCTGATGATCTGGGTTCAAATCCAATTTGAATTTGAATTCAATAAAAATGTGGAATTTTTTTTTTAAGATTGTTGTAAAAACCAATAAAGAAATTTGCCATCCTTACGTGATGAGGCCTACAGGTCTGTCCTCTGAAATGATTCGACAGTTTGTTTGTCTGCTTGGGCGACAGTCGGGGCAATCAGCTTTTCCACCCATGACCTGAACAAATTAAACTCAGTAACGCGGTCTGCCATCTTCCCCATCAGTGGTGGAAATTTTCCCAATATTCTTTAGGGTCTGTGGCAGGGATAAATATTTAGGCTTGCTGAGTTTGTCTGAGCTGAAATTTACTTTTTCCATTTGCTTGCAGTTCCTTTGATGGTCACATGTTGCTTTTGACTATTGATGTTGCTGTAGTTGTTGTCCCACCCATTTGTTTGGCCTGTTTATGAAGCAGTGTTTCACCGCAAACATGTCCCAGTCCCAAAAGAAATGATTTAATGTTGATGAAGGTCTTTTCAGACTCCTTCAAGCTGCCAACTGACAGCTTCTGATTTTTTCCAGATGTGCCTGTGAAAGAAAGGAGAGATGATTAGACAGAGGTTTGTGGAAGGGGAGATGTCAGGCACAGTGGTGTTAGAACATAGAACATAGAACATTACAGCGCAGAACAGGCCCTTCAGCCCACGATGTTGCGCCGACCAGTTAAAAAACAATGACCCTCTAACCTAAACCAATCCCTTTTCATCCATAAACCTATCCACGGATCTCTTAAACGCCCCCAAACTAGGCGCATTTACAACTGCAGCAGGCAGGGCATTCCAATCCCTCACCACCCTCTGGGTAAAGAACCTACCCCTGACATCCATCCTATAACTACCCCCCCTTAATTTAAAGCCATGCCCCCTCGTGCTAGCATTCTCCATCCGAGGAAAAAGGCTATTACTGTCCACCCTATCTAAACCTCTAATCATCTTATATGTTTCAATAAGATCCCCTCTTAGCCGCCTTCTTTCCAGCGAAAACAACCTCAAATCCCTCAGTCTCTCCTCATAGGACCTCCCCTCCATACCAGGCAACATCCTGGTAAACCTCCTCTGCACCCTCTCCAAAGCCTCCACATCCTTCCTGTAATGTGGGGACCAGAACTGCACACAGTACTCCAAGTGCGGCCGCACCAGAGTTTTGTACAGTTACAACATGACGCAACATGTTGTCTGCTGAATGGTGGACTGCAGGATTCTGCGCTTGGTTGAGAGTCACGGACCTCACTGGAAGCTCAGGAATGGTCCACAATCATCGCTGACCAGTTGAATGTCTCTATTTTTAATGTTGGTCAGGACCTTCAGTTGAGGCAGTCCACTGCCAGTCTGGGACATTGTCCTCTTGTTAGCCAGCTTGTCCCGTCTGAAATAGGTGAAAAGAATACAAATGTCATGCCTACCATTACAGATGGGGAAGGTACCTGGCATGTGTGGGTGGTGAATGATGCCATGAACAGGGTGGGGACTCGATTCGCAAAGGAGGGCGTGAGCGGAGATGTCCATTGAGCTGGCAGTGAGTGAGATCCCTGTGGATGTGTGATGAGTGTGTGAGCTGAGAGTGAAGAAAAGGGTGACTTACCCTGGAAGAATGGAGGAGATCATTCATCCTTTCCATATACTGGGTGGCTGCCCACTGTTACAGGGCACAGGTGGTCAGCATTGCTGCCACCGCCTCCCCTGCTGGATTGGTCATCCACCCAGAGCAGGGTTACAGAGCTTTGTTACAGGCCTCCAGTGCATCCAGTAGGCATTTAGAAGAGTGGCACTGTGTTTGGGGAAGCATTTTCCTCCCTTTGTAAGGCATGACTTCCCAGCCCTTCTCTATTCCTTAGAGAACACTAGCTCTGTGCCTTAAATACAGCACCCAGGTTACTGAGGGCCTGAGACCACTGCAAGACAAGCAAATCAGAGACTGTCCTGCCAGTGATCTAATGTGAAACTTGTTCTTTGGCATTTTTTCAGTAAAGTGCCGCATGAAACAGCAGAAAAACCTGTCATTATTGTTGGTGGGTCAAATGTCATTTTCCCTGCCCTATATCAAACTATGTCAATTTCTGGGGCAATTCCACCCCTAGCGTTCCTTCATTGACATTGCTCCAGTCCCTGACACACTCCTGAACAATTCAAAACTTTATCTCCATTTTCCCTCATTTTCCAATCAATTTCCTATTACACTTTACCATGTCTCTGTGAAGGATTTTTGGTGTTTTTTGATACAATGATCACCCAGTTAACCTTAACAATGCTAAACTTATTCTGGAATGAAGTGTCAGAAAGCTGTTGGAACTCTGTTTAGCTAATAAACAGGATTGTTACATTAACCACCCATTCCAGATATCTGATACTTCCCATCAGCCTCAGAGGGTTCCATGTCCTCGATACTCAGGCAGGATGTGGGTTCCCAGCCAGAGGGTAAATAATCAGCCTCTTAGTCCTTTGCTTTTGGCATTTGGTGACCAACTGGAAACCTGGTTTATGTTAAATTTTGACTGCAGATTAAAAATATAGCTGAGGATATGAACAGCAAAATGTAGCAACAACAAGGCAATCTACCAAAAAACAAATATTCAGCATTTCCACCTTGTTGATGTCTTGATTGCTTCGAATCATAAAATCTCTGCACTGCAGAAGGAGACCATTCAGCCCATTGAATCTACACCGACCACAATCTCACCCAGGCCCTATTCCTGTAATCCCAGATATTTACCCTTTTAATCCCCCTGACACTAAGTAGCATGGCCACTCCACCCAGCACAACCATCTTTGGACTGTGGAAGGAAACCGGAGAACTGGAGAATATGGGGAGATTGTGCAAACTTCACACAGTCACCCGAGGCCAGGATTGAATCCGGTTCTTTGAGAAAGCGAGACAGTCATATTAAACAAGTTGATCCAAGTATAAATAGCTTATTTTCAATGAGATAACTCCTAGCTGGTATTGCAAAGTATCTGCCATTGTTTGGCAACATTCTGACTATTGAGCTCAATGTTTTCATTCGGTGAAAGTATTTACCAACTTAATCCATCCACTGATGAGCTGAGAAACATCCAACCAGGAGATCACTCCTGAATTCAACACAATATCCTGGAATAATACAGTCCATTCCCTGGATATGTGGGTGTTGCTGAATAGGCCAGCATTTATTACCCATCTATCCCACTAAGTTTCAGTTTTGCAATCATACTCCCCCCAGATCCAAAGACTTTGGTTTCCTGGGAGCGACTCGGTGGATTATGGGAACAACGCTAATCGCTTCTGGTTGGAACTATGACGGTATCTGACTGTCCTCGAACTTCCGACTTCTGTTCTTCATTAATGAAAACATTCTTGACAAATGTTTTTACTTTTGTTCGTTTGTGCCAGTCCATGAATTTCATCTCTAGTGGCACAATCTGAATGGCCCTGGACTATATCTTGTTTGAGGTCCGATATTGAGATGAATAGAAGACCACATCGTCAGTGGTAGTAAACTAACTGGTGCAGTTTATTAACATCTCTCTATCTGAGCATAGTCAACATAAGACTGACCAAGCAAGCTCTACCCAGGGTGGAATCTGGGTCCCGGATCACCTGACCCATTCTCATAAAGAGGTCTGCTCCTTGAGAAGGTGTGGTGTGCCACCTTCTTGAACTGCTACAGTCCATGTCATGTGGATACACCCACAGTGCTGTTTGGGAGAGAGTTCCAGGATTTTGAGTTAGCAGTGATGAAGAGTATATATATTGAAGTTGGGATGGTGTATGATGGTGTTTCCCTGCACATTCTGATGTGGATTAGAGAGGTATTGTTAAATAAACATCAATGTTTTGCTCTAGTGCATCCCATAGATAATCAATTGGAGTCACGATACACTGTGGTGGAGGGTGTGAATGCTTAAAGTGATGGAGACAGTGCTAATTAAGCTATCTTCTTTGCAATTAATGGTTTTGAGCTTCTTGAGAGTTGATACACCTGCATTAATCCAGGCCAATGGGAAGTTTTCATCATACCCCAGAATTTTGTTTTCTAGATGATGAATATGCTTTGGGAGCCAGGAGATGAATCACTCGCCACAGAATTCCCAGCCTCTGAGTGGCTCTTATAGCCACAGTATGGCTGGTCTAGTTAGAGATTCTGATCAATGATAAGCCCCATGGATTCGGTCATGATCATGTCTACACTAGGGACAATACTTCGGCAGGTGTGACAAGAAGTTAGTATAACTGGAACAGTGAGTATATTTCTAACAATATTATTATAAGAATAGGAGACATCTTTAGAAATAGAAAAAGACTATTTGACCCATTATTTTCCCCTTCATTGGCTGAGTTACCACTTCTTCAGAAAACTCAGTTAAATAACTTGCTTTATTAGCCTTTACTGGTACCTTATTGCCCATTTTTATTCTCCAAACACAGCTCTCAGGAGAATTAATACACTGATATTTAAGGCGTTGGCTTCATGGACTCATGTCAATATAGGTCCATGAATGTCCAACCAGGTTATGACCATCTGATCCTTCACAGAAACAGCTAGTTCCCTCCGTATTGGAATTTTTTATTGGAATAGTTCCTGATAGCTGTCTCAAAACAGTACCCAACTTCCCCCTACCTCCCAACCATCACTTACCTTGCCCTTCTAAAGGAAAGAAAATGTTGAGTTTTTGTATTGCCATTTAGAATTTCAGGATAACCGTAAGATACCTTAGAGACAGTGGAGTAATACAGAGCTTCTCTAAGTTGTTGAGTGGAGAAGTAGCCTAGGGTTTAATGGAACAGCTGATCCTTTTGTCTCTTGTTATTTTCAAAACTTTGCATAGTGACCATTGTTTTAATGTGACCTCAGTTTCCCCATTCACTGCCCCAAGGAAGAAAAGGATTTCAGGAGATCTGATGGAGATTTTCCAAATCCTAATGGGTCAAGGCAGAATAGGTGTTCCATTGGCTGGTGGTAAGAGAACAAAGGAAGCTGGTTTTGGAAAACGGCAAAGGAGACAATTACAGGCTACATTTTTACGCAGCCAGTGCACTGCCCGTGAGTGTGGTAGAGCGGATATATCTGTGGCTTTCAAAAGGAAATTGGATAATTACCCAGAGAGGAAATTTGAAGGAGTATGAGGAAAAGGTGGGCAAGTGAAACTAGCTGAGGAACTTAGGGATATTTATAAAATTCTAACAGGGTTAGACAGGGTAGATTCAGAAAGAATGTTCCCAATGTTGAGTCTAGAACTAGGGGGCATAGTTTGAAGATAAGGGGTAAACCTTCTAGAACTGAGGTGAGGAGAAATTTCTTCACCCAGAAAGTGGTGACTTTCTGGGTGAAGAAATTTTGTGGAATTCATGCCCATAGAGAGTAGTTGAGGCCAAAATGTTGCCTGATTTTGTGACGTTAGTATACCTTTAAGAAAGTATTTTTAAAACATAATTTCTGCAGCTCCCGGCTTCAGTGATGTCATTGTTACCGGCTCAACTGGAAATGTCCTTTTGTTGCTACTTAAACGGGATTGTTTTGAGGTTATTCTGGGATTAGTTTGATGATCCTGCATTGTTAGAAGGACAGTCATGTGTTTTTGGACAGTTTTTTTTCATTTTCAGTTTGGAGCTGCAGGTTTGAGTTTTGCTTTCAGAAGGGATAAGCAAGCTAAAAAGAAGTGTTTTCCCTCTCTCTGTTCTGAAAATTCTGTTGGTTAATTGAAAACAAGATTTTGTTTTCCTGAAGGATGAAAATCTGCTGCTGTTGAGGGTTGGACCAGAATCTCCCTGGTGTTTTGGGAAGGTGCATTGTCTTTAAACTGTTCGGAGTGAATCCAGAGAACTGCAGACTTCAATCAAAGGACACAATTTCCATTATCACGTGAGCAGTAGATTTTGCTATAATGAAACTGTTTAAAAGGTTTTGTCTATGGCAAGAGTTTTGGTTTGATTGGAACACATTAGATATCTTTGTTAATGGTTATATATTACAGTGGTTGTTTTGTTTCTTGTTTGTAACTGATGAAAGTTCTTGCTAATTTTCTTACTATACATGTTAACTATATTCTTAAATAAACTTTTTTTGATAAAAGCTTCCTAGTGTATATTTTGACTCACACCTGAACTGGAACATATCGTTCTTATCCGAGCCAAATTCAAGTTGCAAAACCTATGATTCAGGCGGGTTCCATAAAACATTATGGAGTTTCTAACCGGAACCAAAAGAATTTCAAGAAGAAACTAGATATAGCTCTTGGGGTTAAAGGGATCAAGGGATATAGAGGGTACCAGGGACCAGGATACTGAATTTGATGATCAGCCTTGATCAAAATGAATGGCAGAGCAGGCTCAAAGGACCAAGTGGCCTATGCCTGCTTCCAGTTTCTATGTTTTTATGCTTGTGCAGGTTGAGGAGTTGCCATAGATACAACAGGCCAAATGGTCACCTTCTGTGTTAGAACAATTCTATGAAGTTAATATAGCACAACACTAACACATTTCCCCTCAGATACCCCATCAGGGCTGGTTGCAACTGAGCCAAGACTCATTTAACACTGACACCAGTTGGATTAAAAGTAAGGGAACATTCTGTACATTGCCAGCCTAGCCCTGAGGAGCAAACATTCCAACTGAAAAACATGCTGCCTTTTCTTCTTTCAAGAAGATGAGAGCATAAATACAAAAAAAATTGCAACAAAAGCCATGACATTCTTAGTTTGGTACCAGGGAATTTAATACGTGGAAGATGAAGAATTGCCTGATCTGCTAAATTGGAACTAACCTGATGTTCACATCCCAGCAGATGGTGTACCTTTGACTAGATTTTTTAATGTAATTATAACTTGTTAGAAAAGCAGCAAACAATCAGTTGGCTTGTTAAGGATGCTTGTGAAAAATAATTGAGAAAGTAGCAGCCAATTTGAATCATGAAGTGTTGCCAAGGAAATTATTTAAAATGCAATCAGCCTGCTGATACAAGCGTGAGAAGCATTTATTCAGTCTTTGGGACACTTCCCCTGCCCTTTCTCATTCACCACTAACACTTGATGAATTACCACAGAGATTGTTGCATATTATTGATTTTAGATAAATGAGAGTGGTGTCAAATATGGAGCCAGTCAATATTGCCAGAGAGCCGGGACCTGTGGGAATTGAATGAATTTGCAATTATATTTCACTTTTGACATAGTTCCTCAGACCAATGCCGAAAATAATGACATTTGGAAAATATCATGTTTTTCCTGTTTGAATTCTAATTAATTATACACCGGAACATGCACGCTTGCAGTTGTAATAGATTCAGGTCTTTATTAAAACACCATTCTTCATAAATCCATGATGAGTACACACAGGTTCCTCACAATTAGAATTCTGAGTGCCCAGATATATCAAACTTCTCAAATCCAGTATGGATAAAGTATACAGGGTGGGACTTTCCAGCCGCACTAGCCCCAAGACTGCAAATTTCCACCCGAGATCAATGGACCTTTGCATGGTCCTGCCCCGCTTGCTACAATTTCCGTGGCGGGTGAAAGGGTAAAATTCTGCCCCTAGAATCTGACTCACACTCATAGAATCATAGTATTCCTACAGTGCAGAAGGAGGCCGTCTGCCCATTGAGCCTGCACCAACTCTCCAACAATCCACCCAGGCCCTACCCCAGAAACCCTATGTGTTTACCCCATCAATCCCACTAGTCTACACATTTTGGGGCACTGAGGGACAATTTAGCATGGCGGATCAACTTAATCTGCATGCCTTTGGAAACCTTATACTAATTTGATTGTTGATTATTCCATTTAGTGCACTCCAGTAATAAATCACAGCCAGGAAAAGGTGCATCCAAGTGATAGCAACATGCATGGAGCCAACAAAATGCTCTTGCCCCTTCTCAATCCCTAATAATCATCCTATCACCTTCAATATATTACCCTCGTAAAGTATTCCTCCTGTTTTATTATTATAAAGGCATGTGACTACGTGAATAATTCAGACCATTGCATAATTCAGACTGAGTAACTTCTCCATTTTCTACTATTCTCCTTATCTGAGACAAATCTTAGACCCACTAACACCATGCATCACTATGTCCTAAGCTCTTTCAACTCCTCATTTGCTATCCCACAGATATGGCAGGATATAGAGGTACTCAGATACTGTGAATTCTTGTTCCTGCAGCATGAGGTGTCTGAGTGAGGCCTTCCTCTCCAATCACCATCCCAGCTCCATAGAAACCACAGGCTGAGGATTATTGGTGGTTGAGATTAGCTTTGAAATTTTAAAAATTAATTTCTCAATTTGCCCAACACGCCCATTCCTAATAGCTAAAATTACCCCCCAAAATGTCAAAACTCTTGAGAATCTGCACTTTGCCAACTGCTTAAGACCCAAGGTGCTTAAGAAAGAAATTTGGACATCAGTCACACCCCATAGGAATCATAGTGTTCGACAGTACAGAGGGAGATCATTCGGCCCATCGACAATCCAACCCAAACCCTATCTCCTAGCTCCTTGCTAATCCTTCTGATACTAAGAGGCAATTTAGCATGGCCAATTAACTTAACCAGCACATTTTTGGACAGTGGGAGGAAACCAGAGCACCCAGAGGAAACTCACATAGACCTGGGAAGAGTGTGCAAACTCCACACAGACAGTCAACAGAGGGTGGAATTGAAACCAGGTCCCTGGCACTGTGTCAATGTGTCATCCCTTAGGTCAAATGTATCATGGGGACCACCAAAAGGTGACTGACAGTAGATATTACATGTCTCCCTCAAATTGTTTAACTGTATAAATTGAAGACATTATAACAGTAGCTTCCCCCCTTTCAGCTCTTTGTCCAAAGCCTCTTGTAACAGTAATAATAGTCTTTCTTCTCACTTTGTTTATCACTCCACAGACACTGCCAGTCCTAATGAGTATTTTGAGCATTTTCCATTTTTACTTCAGCCTTTCTTTGCCTTTGTTAGATTCTTTGCAACATCCATTACTCAGCTGTTAAGTAACTCTGATGGTTATTGACTGATTATTCTAGTTGTAAGATAACAAGGCTCATTGATGCTTTGTGTATTCAATATTTGACTAAGTTGTGATTTTGTAATCAAAAAACAGTTTCTGGTCTATGATCTGTTGACTGAGTTTTTCTTTGGTGGTTTGGGCAAGTGGGAATTGAGGAACTTAATTAATTAACTTGTGCTTTGGGAAATTGCAGCAAATTTGATCTGAACTGATTAAATGTCAGGCAGTTTGGGAAGCCACACACTTTGGTACAATGTGAGGTAATTTACTTTGGTAGGAATAACAGATGTGTCGAGTATAGGGCTAACGGGAAGACTTTGAATAGTGTGGAGGAGCAGAGGGATCTAGGTGTATGTGTACATAGATCCCTGAAAGTTGGGAATCAAGTAGATAAGGTTGTTAAGAAGGCATACAGTGTCTTGGCGTTTATTGGTAGGGGGATTGAATTTAGGAGTCGTAGCGTTATGTTGCAACTGTACACAACTCTGGTGCGGCCGCACTTGGAGTATTGTGTGCAGTTCTGGTCCCCACATTACAGGAAGGATGTGGAGGCTTTGGAGAGGGTGCAGAGGAGGTTTACCAGGATGTTGCCTGGTATGGAGGGGAGATCCTATGAGGAGAGGCTGAGGGATTTGGGGTTGTTTTCGCTGGAAAGAAGGCGGCTAAGAGGGGATCTTATTGAAACATATAAGATGATTAGAGGTTTAGATAGGGTGGATAGTGATAGCCTTTTTCCTCTGATGGAAAAATCTAGCACGAGGGGGCATGGCTTTAAATTAAGGGGGGGTAGTTATAGGACAGATGTCAGGGGTAGGTTCTTTACCCAGAGGGTGGTGAGGGATTGGAATGCCCTGCCTGCTGCAGTTGTAAATGCGCCTAGTTTTAACTGGTCGGCGCAACATCGTGGGCCGAAGGGCCTGTTCTGCGCTGTAATGTTCTATGTTCTATGTTCTATAACTCAGTCCGACACCAGGGGAGGATTCATAGCGTCATAGAGCACCGAAACAGGCCCTTCAGCCCAACCAGTCCATGTCGACCGCAGTACCCTCCCAGCTGGTCCCAATTGCCCATGTTTAGCCCTTATCCCTCTAATCATTTCTCATCCATGTACTTATCCAAATGCTTTTCAAATTTTGTGATTGTACCTGCCTCTACCACTCTCTCTGGCAGCTCATTCCATACACGCACCACCCCCTGTGTGATGAAGTGGTCCCTCAGGTCCATTTTAAATCTTTCCCCTCTCACCTTAAACCTATGCCCTCTAGTTTTCAAATCCCCTTCCCTAGGGAAAAGACAACGTGCGTTCATCCTATCTACCCCTCATGATTTTATGCACCTTAATAAACTCACCCCTCATTCTCCTACATTCCAAGGAATGAAGCCCTAGCCTAGCCAATCGCTCCCTATAACTCAGGCCCAGTAGTCCTGGCAACATCCTTGTGAATTTTTTTTGCACTCTTTCCAGTAACAGGGTGATTAAAACTCTACACAATGCTCCAAGTGCAGCCTTACCAACAATTTATATATAACATAATTGAGTTGTACTCAATTTTTTGGGCAGCACGGTAGCACAGTGGTTAGCACTGCTGCTTCACAGCTCCAGGGACCTGGGTTTGATTTCTGGCTTGGGTCACTGTCTATGTGGAGTTTGCACATTCTCCTTGTGTCTGCGTGGGTTTCCTCCGTGTGCTCCAGTTTCCTCCCACAATCCAAAGGTTAGGTTGATTTGCTGTGCTAACATTGCCCTTAGTGCCCTGAGATGTGTAGGTTAGGGGGATTAGCGCGTAAATATGTAGGGGTAGGAAGTAGAGCCTGGGTGGGATTGTGGTTGGTGCAGACTCGATGGGCCAAATGGTCTCTCTCTGTACTGTGGGGTTTCTATGATTTCAATGCCCTGAGTGATGAAGGCCAGTTCTAAAATGCTTTCTTCACCGCTCTGTCTACCTGTGACGCTGCTTTCAATGAACCATGTACTCCAAGGTCTCTCTGCTCCTCAACACTGCCTACGAGGCCCCACCATTAATCCAATCCTGGTTTGACTTTCCAAAATGCAACATCTCACAGAAGTTATAAGTAAGAGTGTTGAAGATTGATCTGGTTTCTGGGCATGTATTTGTTGGGATACCGGAACTCAGTATTCCTATAGGTTGACTCCAGAAAGAATGTTCCTTCCTAAATACTGACATGCCTGCAATATTCTTTTAGTATACTTGCAGCAATTTTAGCTTTAGCAATTACTTTGATTTTGTTTTTTTTGATTGGCTTGGAATCAAACGTGAGTCAGAGAACTGGCTGCTCAGAATGCCGAATCCATCCCTGATCAACAATCAGCAGGAGAGGAACACGCTTTGATTTCTAATTGCCAGCTTAATCCCAATTACAGAAAGTTGTTTTCTGGGGCATAGTAAGATGCCCACACCATCTCCTTCCAGTTCAGTCAGTGAAAATAATCATATGGCAAATTAATTTACACAAACTATGATTGAAGTCTGGACATTTGAGTCATAGAAAATTAAACTTCTGATTTGCATCAAATGACATTGTTCCTTTGAGTGTTGCTGATTGTTAACACTGTCCACAAGGAACAATCACATGTAAAACCAATTGAAACAAATTGGGAACTCAGACAATTCAATAGAACATTCGGCCCATGATAGCTCCTTGGTAGAGTTACCTGATGTCTCACTCATCTGCTCATTCCCCCATCGGCTGCTGATTTTTTACTAAGTATCTATCCAATTTCCTTGTGAAAGTAACGATTGATTCTGTTTCCTTCACCCTTTCAGTTTGTACGTTTCACATCAGAACAGCTCACTGTTACATCCAATTTCTCCTCATCTCCTCTCTGGTTCTCCCTCAGCACCTTACAGTTGTGTTTCTGATTAATCTCTGCTGACTGTGAATCAGTTTTTGGGGTTCTGGGTTTTTCTTAAACTTTGTTACACTTTAGGAACTTTCAAGCGGTTATTGGAAAGGCACATGGAGCACTCCAGAATGATAGGGAGTGGGATAGCTATATCTTGGGTTCCGACATAGCTCAGTACAGCATTGAGGGCCGAAGGGCCTGTACTGTGCTGTACTGCTCTATGTTTCTATATGTTACTGTTTAGTGACATAGGGAGTGCTGCTGGGATGTGGGGAAATCCTTGGTTGTGACTGCCAGGGTTCTGGTCTGGCCTCTTGCGTCCAGTCCTGGGGCCTGTGGTTGCAATTCCCCTTGCAGCATAGGAGGGGAAATGAAGCAGGAGCAGCAAGAGAGAGGAAAAGCTGCTGGCAGGAAACAAAAGGAAAAAGAGAATAGTTCTCGAGAGGAACATTTTCGCCATGATCTTACTTGAACGCTTCCCTTATCTTCAGCTGAGCTTTCTCCAGTGAGTGCATTTTCACAAAATTATAGAATCCCTACTGTGTGGAATGAGGCCATTCAGCCCACTGTGTCTGCACCAAATCTCTGAGAAATCATTCCACCCAGGTTCATTTCCTGCCCCGCCCTGTAACCCCTTGCATTTATCTGTTAATATCTAACCTACACATGTTGGTACACTAAGGGAGAATTTAACATTGGCAATTCACCTAATCTGCACATCTTTGGACTGTGGGAGGAAACCAGAGCACCCAGAGGAAGCCCACGCAGACACAAGGAGAATGTGCAAACTCCACACAGACAGTTACCCAAGGCCAAAATTGAACCCAGGTCCCTGGCGTTTGTGAGGCAGTGGTGCTAACCACTGAGCCACCGTGCCAAATTTTCAAAGTGTTGCACGCTGAACTCTGTCACTCCTTGTCCCCAGGCCTACAGTCTCGGATTTGGGCATGGATGGCACCTGGCAGTGAGGCTGGGGTGACCAAGGTCCTCAGTCTCTCCCTATCAGGTTGGATGAGGTGATATGTGTAAGAGATGGAGTGTACAGGATATCATTGACTGAACATGGCTTGGAGGAAGAACCTAAAGGCTGAGATGTAGCTCGATGGTAAAGACCATTAACCTGGAATGTTTAGCTGGTGAGCCAACCTGTGCCAACATGCTCCGTATGTCCTGCGGGTGAAAGTTCACAAGCCGGGCAGTCATAGTGGGTGAGATTTTCCCACTGCCCATACGCCAGTGGGATCTGCTGGTCCTGCCGTCAGTGACCCCTTCCCCACCGTGTGTTTCCAGGTGTCAGAGAGCACAGACAACAGAAAACCCCAATGGACTGGAAACTCCTGT
This sequence comes from Carcharhinus amblyrhynchos, assembly GCF_965287045.1. Classification (NCBI taxonomy): domain Eukaryota; kingdom Metazoa; phylum Chordata; class Chondrichthyes; order Carcharhiniformes; family Carcharhinidae; genus Carcharhinus; species Carcharhinus amblyrhynchos. Next base: position 1,671,641 of record NC_137350.1, read on the forward strand.
CACTGGCCAATGCAGTGGGATACCTCAGTCAGTGCAGAACACTCCACCAGAGGGGTAGGGTGAGGGGATAGACGGTCAGGGGAGGGGGTGGGGTAAGGAGGTAGTGAGAGAGGGGTGGGGAGAGAAGGTGGGATGAGGGGGATAGGGAGAGGGGGTCGGATGAGGGGATGGGGTGAGGGGTTGGGGACCGGGGAGTGGGGTGAGGATGTGGGATGAGGAGGTGGGGGTTGGGGTGAAGCAATGGGAAGTGAGGTGGGGTGAGAAGGTGGGTGAGGGAGGCAGGATGAGGGATGGGGAGAGAGGGTGCGGTGAGGGGTGAGGTGAGGGGGTGGGGTAAGGAGTGTGGGGAGAAGGGGGTGTGGTGAGGGGGTGGGATGAGGGTGTGGGTGAGGGGGTTGTGGAGAGGGGGATGGGGTGAGGGGGGTGGGTGAGGGGGTGGAGTGAGGGGGTGGGGTAAGGAACGTGGGGAGAAGGGGGTGTGGTGAGGGGGTGGGATGAGGGGGTGGGTGAGGGAGTTGGGGAGAGGGGGCTTGGGTGAGGGGGTGGGGTGAGGAGATAGGATGAGGGTGTTGGGCAAGGGAGCTGGGGAAAGGGGGTTGTGGCGAGGGAGATGGGGTGAGGGGTATGGAGTGAGGGGATTCCCCCCAGTGCTTTTATTTGGTGCCAGTCTGCAACTCTTTTAATATTTGAATCATTATGTCAAACCAGAGGTTTGGGCATGGAGGGCAATTCTGGACCACTCCATCCTGCCCTCCCCACCCTTGCCCCAGCCCAAACACACATGGCTGTTCTGTGTAATAATGAGAACCATTCTGCCACGTGAAGCCTCATACAGCAGACGATCGGGGCTATAAGACAACAGTCTCACTGTCCCAACTCACTCAGGAGGGACCCTCCAGCTGTCTCGGGGTGTAGTGTTCACCACATTCTTGTCAGCTTGAGAAGAGGAGGAAGCGGGGAGGGCAGTGGAGGGGGGAAGGGAGGAAGCAACTAACACAGCCCTCTTTAGCCTGGGCTGTCCATGGTTACCTCCATCATCAATGGTCCCCCTGAACACAATGCCAATTCTTCATCAGCAACAGTTCCTGACCATCACAATGCCCTCTTGACCATAATCCTGAACTAAAAGACATCACAAAATAAATATGCCAAACTAATGTTATCCAAGGAAATACATACCAACATTCTTGAGCATTCCCTCAGTGTCTGTTGTACAGGTATCGTCTCTTGTGAATATTTACAAAGCTGCCTGGGTGCAGAATGGCTAGTGGTAGACTGTTGGCCATTAATGTAGACAACAGATGACCTTGGAAGTCACTTGAAGTGGGAGATTTCTAAACAGTTAATAAGGTTTTTAATCAGTAGACATTAAGGCACTGACAGTATGATCAGTAAAGAGTTAAATGTTTCTTGAAACAAGTTAATAAGCTAACGAGAGAACAGCTCACACATATGCGAATGTAGCAAGGGAAGTAAACAAGTAATTATGATTGAAAACATATATGTTGATATTTTAATGTATTTTCAGTACTGTATGAATCATTGTGACTAGTTGGTGACTAGATGGTGACTAGTGGAGTGCCCCAGGGGTCGGTGCTGGGGCCTCAGCTATTTACCATTTATATAGATGATCTGGAGGAGGGAACCGAGTGTAGGGTGTCAAAATTTGCTGATGACACCAAGATTGGTGGAACGGCAAATTGCGCGGAGGGTGTGGAGAGTCTACAGAAGGATCTAGATAGGCTAGGCGAATGGGCCAGGAAATGGCAAATGGAATTTAATGTTGGCAAGTGCGAGGTGGTCCACTTTGGTAGGAATAATGGTAGGAAGGATTATTACTTACGTGGAGAAAAACTGCAGCAGGTGACGGTGCAGAGGGACCTCGGGGTCCTTGTGCATGAGTCGCAAAAACCCAGCTTGCAGGTGCAGCAGGTGGTCAGGAAGGCGAATGGGATGCTGGCCTTCATAGCGAGGGGGATTGAATATAAAAGTAGGGAGGTCTTGCTGCAGCTGTATAGGGCATTGGTGAGGCCGCAGCTGGAGTACTGTGTGCAGTTTTGGGCGCCATACTTACGCAAGGATATTTTGGCCTTGGAGGGAGTGCAGAGGAGGTTTACTAGGCTGATGCCGGAGTTGAGGGGGTTGAGCTATGAGGAAAGGCTGAATAGATTAGGCTTGTACTCGTTAGAGTTTAGAAGAATGAGGGGAGATCTCATTGAGACGTATAAGATGATGAATGGGATGGATAGGATAAAGGTGGAGAGACTCTTCCCGCTCAGAAAGGATAGTAGGACTAGGGGGCACAGCCTCAAGATAAAGGGGAGGCGGTTTAGAACGGAGTTGAGGAGGAACTTCTTCACTCAAAGGGTGGTGAATCTCTGGAATTCTCTGCCCGTTGAAGTGGTGGAGGCTGCCTCGCTAAATATTTTTAAGACGCGGGTTGATGGGTTTTTGATAAGAGAGGGGATTAAGGGTTATGGGGAGAGGGCGGGAAAGTGGAACTGAGCCACGACAGATCAGCCATGATCTTATTGAATGGCGGGGCAGGCTCGAAGGGCTAGATGGCCTACTCCTGCTCTTATTTCTTATGTTCTTATGTTCTTATTGTTCACTTCAGCTGAAAGGAGGTTACTGCAAGGTATGATGGTAAAGGCAAATAGTACAGAACCAAAGAGCTGGGAACCCTGCAGTCAGCAAAATTCATATCGGGAAGGTTCTTAAACAAGAGCACATGCTGTAACATTTACGAATAGGAGTGTTCATTGTCCAGGCTTCGAATGGAAATGTGCCAGGTTGTGGGATCACATGTCTATCCAGTTTGGCAATGATCCGGTGGGAACATGCACTTTGACCCCTGTAATGAGCAACTAAGGTAACCAGGCAACAGGAAAGTGACTTTAGCCAAGATGGGAGTTAGCATCTGTATTGAATGGACAAATGAGCTGTCATTATGCTGAATGGTGAAATGCGGAGGCCTAAAGGGCCATCTAAAATGGGGATGTGTAAAACACTCTGGGACAATCGGGCAAGAACTCAAACAGCAGCAGGCTGCAGACTAAAAGACAAACAGGCTGCAACCCAGATGAGTGAATACTGGGGTCACAGTGGGTCATCGCCAGGACTAAAGGGACTTTCTGGTCAAACTGGGTTGTTTACCAGACAGAGGGGCACCGTAACCCCTTATCTGGGAGGGAGGTGTGAACTCTATCTGCCCCCAGCACCTACAGACATGGCCACTGGAGACACAGTAAAAAGTCTGACAACACCAGGTTTTAGTCCAACCGATTTATTTGATAGTTTACCCCAGTTTAGAACATAAGAACATAAGAAATAGGAGCAGGAGTAGGCCATCTAGCCCTTCGAGCCTGCCCCGCCATTCAATAAGATCATGGCTGATCTGTCATGGCTCAGTTCCACTTTCCTGCCCTCTCCCCATAGCCCTTAATCTCCTCGCTTATCAAAAACCCATCAACCCATGTCTTAAAAATATTTAGCGAGGTAGCCTCCACCACTTCAACGGGCAGAGAATTCCAGAGATTCACCACCCTTTGAGTGAAGAAGTTCCTCCTCAACTCCGTTCTAAACCGCCCCCACTTTTATCTTGAGGCTGTGCCCCCTAGTCCTACTGTCCTTTCTGAGCGGGAAGAGTCTCTCCGCCTCTATCCTATCCATCCCATTCATCATCTTATACGTCTCAATGAGATCTCCCCTCATTCTTCTAAACTCTAACGAGTACAAGCCTAATTTATTCAGCCTCTCCTCATAGCTCAACCCCCTCAACTCCGGCATCAGCCTAGTAAACCTCCTCTGCACTCCCTCCAAGGCCAAAATATCCTTGCGTAAGTGCGGTGACCAAAACTGCACACAGTACTCCAGCTGCGGCCTCACCAATGCCCTATACAGCTGCAGCAAGACCTCCCTACCTTTATATTCAATCCCCCTCGCTATGAAGGCCAGCATCCCATTCGCCTTCCTGACCACCTGCTGCACCTGCAGGCTGGGTTTTTGCGACTCATGCACAAGGACCCCGAGGTCCCTCTGCACCGTTTACCCCAGTCCAACGCCGGCATATCCACATCATCACTGGAGACACAGCCAGAGATTGGTGTGGCAGCACCCGATTGGACTTTATCGATCAGGGTGATCAAGTCCTGATCGATTGGTTGGCAATGGCCAAAAGAAATGCAAAACTCAGTGGGATATAAAGGGTGCTGCACAACCAAGAGTCTCTCTCTTTGTCTCTGACCCCACGGATGGGCTACAATAACAGTAAAAACCAGCACGAGGAGAGCAACCGCACCTGATAAAGAAGGAAGACCAGAGCCAGAGTGTCAGACCAGACTAAAGGCCCAGACTACACAGAGGACGACCGAGACTGACACACAGATAAAGGCCAATATCTGCTTAGGTACTTACCAGTCACATAAAGTTAAATCAAGGTCTTGTATTGGACTTGAACTCTAGTATTTTCTATAAAGATAACTTATTGTTGTTTGGGTGGGTGATTATTGATTGTGTGTCTTAAATAAATATTAGTTGTACGAGCAAGACGTCTACTCGCAGTTATTTGTCCACCGCACAAGGATTAAAACAGACTGAGCAGCAGGTACAACAATTGGCCACTCCAGCAGGACATTATTAAGAAGTAACTTTTTTGCTGCGATATCGAATCCCGCAGGATCTATATTAAATGATTATTCAAAACTCAGAGCCAACAGGTGTAAACTCCTTACTGCTTTTGGAAAACTGTTTATTGTGAATGCATTGTCACTAACAAGGAGGAGAGGGTAAACTCTGTAGGTTTGCATTAGAATCCGGAGAGATTAGGACTGGAACAGAGCCCAAAGCCGTAGCCACAGTCCGATCAACTCCCTACCCCTTGTCATTGAATATAGAGTGGCAGGAAACAGCACAGAGACAGAGGAGTGTCCCAAATGGGAAGCAAAAAGCAGGGAATTTATTAAGAAGAAAGGGTGGCCCCTATGGGCAGAATCTTGTGCCAATGTTGAGACGGGACCGGGATCTCTGGAGCAGAAATATTGGGATGATCTGAGGAAAGTTCAGGGAAAATGGGCAGACAAAAGTGAGAAAGAAATTGCTATTGTGAACTACTTAGGGAGCTGTTAGGAACAGAAAGGGAATTACACACAGTTCGTAAGGAACTGGAGGAATCGAAGCGAGCACAGGAGGGAAAGGAGGAGAAGGTTAAGAAACTGAAGGAACAACAGCAGGAGAGGATCGAGCAAATAAGAGCCGAAAAGGACAGAGAGGTGGATGAATTAAAGAGAACCAATCAGGCAAATTTATTATATCTGGGTAATTTTCAAACCCGGTATGAGAGAGCCTCCCGAGACGTCCAGCGCGCTGTCTTGGCCAAAGGTGAAGCCGAGCGGGCAGTAACACGACTGGAAGCTCAGTGCACTGACCTGCAGGCAGCAATAAATGCGTTATATCAACTAGTAAAGAACAGGCAACTGCTGACCACTCCAAATACCAGACAAATTTCATGGCTGGAATCCCTATTATTGGTTCAAAATGGAGTTATGTGTACCTTCAGGGCAGTAGAGGAAGAGGAGGTAAAGAATGTGGCTTAGGGAGAGTTAAAGGAGAATGCTAGACTTCACGTTTTGCAAACCGAGGGTTGGGGTCCACCATCATCTTTCCCAGAGGAAATCATACCCACTGCGGCCGCAGATTCAGCTCCAGTACCGGTACACCCTGTGACGACTGAACATCGGGTAGGAGAGTCTCAGGGCCCAGCTGTTACAAACGCAACCCCGTTTACAGGGGCACAATTGGCCAAAATTGCAAATAAAATCACAACCTTGGAGCCATCGGCTGATGCACACAGTTCCTTTGAGGATGTTAGGCAGCAGAAGATAATGTATGGGCTGGAGGAAAGGGAAGAGGTGAAACTGATGGTGATTGTGCTGAAACAAGGGTCTGTGTTGGCAGTCCTCAAAATGTCAGGGAAGGAACCTTAAACAGAATTCAGGAAGCGATATCGATCGGGTTTAATAAAGGGAATCCTGTTAAATAAATGTAGAGGAAAGGGGAACACCCGACTCCTTTGCCAGTCGTTTATGGATCCACTTCATGGGAGTAAATGGGGAATTAGATCGGGCTCGATTGAATGAAGCCGATTCATCCAAACAGGCTGGGACATTAGTCTCATACACACAGAGGAAGGCAGGAAAGCCTGTGCTAATTTTGACCCTGCAGAGGCCACGCACAATGAAGCATGGGTTCTCCAACACTTAGCTCGAGTCTGTGAACAGGGAGACCCAACATCACTGTCAGAAAGGGAGGTGAGAATGCTTAGACAAGAACATAAGAAATAGGAGCAGGAGTAGGCCATCTAGCCCTTCGAGCCTGCCCCGCCATTCAATAAGATCATGGCTGATCTGTCGTGGCTCAGTTCCACTTTCCCGCTTTTTCCCCATAACCCTTAATCCCCTCACTTATCAAAAACCCATCAACCCGCGTCTTAAATATATTTAGCGAGGCAGCCTCCACCACTTCAACGGGCAGAGAATTCCAGAGATTCACCACCCTTTGAGTGAAGAAGTTCCTCCTCAACTCCATTCTAAACCGCCCCCCCTTTATCTTGAGGCTGTGCCCCCTAGTCCTACTGTCCTTTCTGAGCGGGACGAGTCTCTCCACCTCTATCCTATCCATCCCATTCATCATCTTATACGTCTCAATGAGATCCCCCCGCATTCTTCTAAACTCCAACGAGTACAAGCCTAATCTATTCAGCCTCTCCTCATAGCTCAACCCCCTCAACTCCGGTATCAGCCTAGTAAACCTCCTCTGCACTCCCTCCAAGGCCAAAATATCCTTGCGTAAGTACGGTGCCCAAAACTGCACACAGTACTCCAGCTGCGGCCTCACCGGTGCCCTGTACAGTTGCTATAATCGGAACCCAGGATGTGTTCAGCATTTGGGGGAAGGTCAACTAACACTATCAGATGGTCAGACACCATGTTACCGAGGCGGACGTGTGGTCAAGGCTCAAGTATGGAGAAACTCGGGTAGAGGGGATCACCAATACCAGAGAAATACAGCTCCATCTCACTCAGCAGCCCCAGGAAGAGACAGAGGGACACGTTTTAATTGTGGGCAGCGAGGACACTTTGCTCGAGATTATAGGAGACTCTCACCACCATATACACAGTCCCCAAGAGTACCAGGACCACCGGCTCCATCAGGTAGGACAGCTCCTGTGTACAAGAGAGAGAACACTGCCCACCACTGATGGAAGGTCCCGGTCACCGCACGCATACTATAAGCGCTAGCCCATCACTGTATCCAACTGTCCTCGCCGATGGAACCCTAGATTGATGGTGCCCGGCCTCCCCAACCTGGGTGTGTAGCAGCAGCTGGGATAGTGTAGGGAGACCCCGAGTTAATGGCGAGGGTAAGAGGCCACCTGGTAGAATTCCTTTGGGATACTGGAGACTCCCGAACCAGCCTGAATGTATCAAAATTAAAAACAGACATCCCTTGGCCAATTACGGGCACAATTACACTCAGTGGATTTACAGGACACGTGCAGGAGGGACACATTACAGCCCCTGTACAGGTCCGCCTTGGTAACATGGTGTCTGACCATCTGATAGTGTTAGGTGACCTTCCCCCAATTGCTGAACACATCCTGGGGTCCGATTATGTGAATAAAGTTAATCTTTCATTCGATCCAGCTAATTGATGCATCTGGCAGATGGCTACGATTAGCAGAGCGCCATCAATCATTCCAATCGGGATATATCCTAATACGGCTAGCACAATCGGGGAATTGTGGTTTGATCCCTTAACGATTAGCAGTGATCCGGCCGTCAGGGAGATGTTTCAAAGAAACACTGGGGAGTCTGCGCGACATAAACATGATTGTGGTGGGATACCTGGGGAGGTGTTTATCGAAGGGCCGGGTGTGAAACCACAGTATGGTTTCCCCAGACAGGCAGAGGGAGAGGTGGCCAGGGTAATTGAGTCTATTACAGCAGGGGCTGCTGAGACAAGTGGCAGCCACAAATAATGCGTCGATATGGCCCGTGAAGAAGGTAGATGGATCATGGAGGTTAACGGTCAATTATCAGGAATTAAATAAGATTACCCCATTCATCGCCCCCACAGTAGCCACAAGCCCCGTCACCATGATGAGACAGGGAGCCCAGGCAAAGTTTTTCATGGTGCTAGTAATGGCTTCTGATCCATCCCTTTAAATCAGCCCTGCCTTAACCTTCCAATGACAGTAATACACTTGGACTTGTCTACCACAGGATTTCATAATTCCCCGTCCATCTTTCACAGGCCACTAGCTACTGGGTGAGTAAAGCTTTCCTGACCCGAGTGCTTGGTCCAATGTAGATGATTTATTGTTACAGACTGACACCAATGAGGAGTCTGTAACATTGCTGATGAATTACTCGCACTGCTCCACTCATCAGGCTGCAAAGCCAATCTGACAAAAACCCAGATTTTGCAGCTCAGGGTTATATACCTCGGTACGGAGATTGCCCGTGGGAAGAGGGAAACTGAACAGAAAAGGATAGACTCCATAGTGCACCTCCCACTGCCGCGGGAAGTGAGTGCCCTCCGATCTTTCCTCGGTCTGGTAGGATATTGTCGGAACCAGATAGACGGCTTCGCCACCAAGGCAGCCCCACTTCCCAAATTGCTAAAGAAAAATGCGACCTGGGAGTGGACTGAGCAGCACACAGCTGCAGTAACCGATTTAAATCGTGTCCTCGCCACAGCACCAGCCCAGATCCCTGACCCAGATCTACCTTACAGATTGCAGCCACTGACCTGTCAGCAGTATTATTACAGGAATGACATGGTAGACCGGGCCCACGCTCCCTCGCCGTATTGAACCCCGTTGAACAGGGTTTCTCCGGGTGTGAGCCACACCTGTTTGTGGTATTTTGGGCTGTGCAGCATTTCGCCGATATCACCGGACTGGATCCAATAACCGTCCTCACTGAACACACCCCAACCCAGCTTCTGCTGGTGGCCACCTTAAAGACGGCCCCGTAAGCCAGGTCTGCGCTGCCCATTGGACACGACTGCAGGGTAGGGACATCACCGTAAAGTGAACCAAAGTGCCCACGTTCCTGGCAGATAATTTAAATTATGGGGGAAATCCGCAACCGCGTCAGGTAATTGTCACAAAAGACCTCACAGGCTCATTTATCCTGAAATAATGAGGGGACACGGTCAGGAACAAAACAGGCTCAGCCATGGGAATTTATGTAGATGGTTCACCCACCATAGAGGGTGGGACCACAATCACAGGATGTGGCATTTATATCGAAAATCAACAGGGACAAACACTAATAGAATTCACCCTTGAACTACCCAGCCATCTGAGTGCTCAAGCTGCCGAACTAGAGCAGTCACACACATAGTGAGTCACCCAGACCTATTTCCAACTCTTGCCATCATACACTCTGATAGTTTGTACGTGTGCAACAGCCTGACTGAGTTCCTACTGTTCTGGGAAACCAGAGGCTTTGTATCTGCGGACGGAAAGCCCCCACCATCAAGCCCCCTTTATTAAAATACATTCTGCAGGCCACTGGAGGGCGCACTTATGGGATTATTAAGGTTAGAAGCCACCACAGGACCTCCCCACCTGGTATCTGTAAGGCTGATGCACTAGCCAGTGACGGTGCTCGTACAGACAGTTATGGCAGCCACCTGTAGGAGAGTAAGTAAACACTGTGACCATTCGCCAAACTAATCTAGCCAACCTGGTCCAGGCGCAGCGCACTGACAGTCCCGAGGGCAAATTTTAGAAGGATTCTACCCAGCCCCTTATGGGAAATGGAAGGACAAAATACAGATTCAGGGTGGTTTGATATTAAATGCAGGCACATACGTAATCCCTACCCAGGACACAAATCAGCTCATCTGCCAGTATCATAACGGACACATCATCAGGGCATCGAGACAACAATCGGGCGATTAAAGAATTATGTTGGTGGCCTGAACTGCACGATGACATTGGCCATTATATCGACAATTGTTTAATTTGTGTCCAGAATAACCCTGATAGGAATGCAAGAAAAGCGAAGCGAAGATACCCACGGCCAATAGAAGGCCCCTGGACAAATCTCCAAATTGATTATATTGGCCCACTGCTGCCGTGTCGGAATGGATTTAAATCCTGGTAATAATAGACACTTTCACCAAATGGGTGGAGACATTTCCCACGAGATCCAACACAGCTAAGGCCACCGCAATGATATTAGCCCAGCAGGTGTTTACACGATGGGGTCTTCCCCACAGTATAGAGTCCGACCCAGGGACACATTGTACCGGGTGGGTGATGCAGAACATTCTGGCGATGTTTGGCATTAAGCAGAAATTCCACATGGCCGACCACCCACAATCCGAATGAACCAAACGCTAACACAACATGGGATACAGTGCTTCCCTCTGTCCTCATGATGGTTCACAGCACCGTTTCCAGCTCGACTGGATTTACCCCCCCCACACATCAATGACTGGCTGGATGAGGAGAGCTGAATATTTATTGGGGTTTGATGTAACTGAGCCCTGCTATCAGAGCACTCACCCATGAGAAAGCCGCTCCACAGGTAACCAAAAACATTAAAGCAGCCCAGTTAACCGCGGCTGTCCGATTAGGAGTTAAAAAGAAACAGAGTGAGGTATATTTCGATGAAAGGGTACAGCCGGTCGAATATACAGTTGGCCAACAGGTAATGATTTCCCTCTACAACACCAGTTCTTAATAGAGGCATACAAGATGATCAGAGGATTAGATAGGGTGGATAGTGAGAGCCTTTATCTTTGGATGGTGATGGCTAACACGAGGGGACATAGCTTTAAATTAAGGGGTGGTAATTATAGGACGGATGTCAGAGGTAGGTTCTTTACTCAGAGGGTAGTAAGGGCGTGGAATGCCCTGCCTGCAGCAGTTGTGGACTCGCCAACTTCAAGGGCGTTCAAATGGTCAGTGGATAGGCATATGGATAACATTGGAATAGTTTAGGTTACAGAGTCGTTAGATTGGTTCCACTGGTCAGTGCAATGTCGAAGGCCGAAGGGCCTGTACTGCGCTGGAATGTTCTATAATAAACTCTAGGGGAGTACCATGAGAAATATCACACAAATCTAAAACTCCTGCCAGAGGATTTGAACCTGATTCGGGCAAAATTCACTGCAGCCCAGAGAACCTTCAAAGTTGTACAGCGGACCCAAGAGGTGAAAAGGAGGACTAAAGAAATTAAAGTCACCTCCTGGTGGGATGACCTTTGGAACTGGGGCTTAAACATCCAAATCCCTCCATTTCTTCACATGATGTCACACCTGGCGGTGTTACTGAATTTGTTCACCCAGCTTTACTAAATCATCCCCACAGTCCAAATCAGCTGGCGGGAAAAGAGGATCACCCAGAGGCAGAACGTAGGGTCAGGCCCGGGAACCAGGGTCCCCACTAATTCAGCACAGCAATGTTCACAGCAAGACACGAGTTGTACGAACGAACCATTGGAAATTCGACTAACAAAATGTGTTTCAAATCTGTGAATACTTCACTCTAATATTTACTTGAATGTTGGTTTATAATTAGCTTATGGTAAGAATGGTGTTTGAAATATCTGATTGTATTTGTGGGTAATTAGCTTATTGTAATAATGGTGTCTAGAATATGTGGTTATTTGTATTTGTAGAGTGTTGTTGTCTGTAGTTTCTGGAATATGTTTGTAGGGATGTATTATCACTGTGCATGGCCAATGCAAAGAACGAAGATCAAAAAAAACAGCCTGGGAAACAGGCCCTTCGGCCCAACGAGCCCGCGCCGCCATTTTAACATTACCAGTCCCCCCCCCCTGCACCCATGACCCTTATCTATGCTTATGGCAGTCCACATTGAGGGAAAACTAATTTAGGGACAATTTATTCCTGCCAATCAGCCTAACACCTTTGGGGTGTGGGAGGAAACCGGAGCACCCGGAGAAAACCCACGCAAGCACGGGGAGAATGCGCAAACTCCCACAGACACCGGCCCAAATCCATGTGTCTGCACAGCAATCAGCGATAGTCACTGAGCTGTCGTCTTGCCCAGTATCTGGTCCAGTTTAAGCACACACTAACGACATGAAGCACTAGGCCAGTCTCAAACATCCAAGAGCAGCCCCAGTACGACCCATTGCGTGTATGCCCCTCGTTGGACAACAAGGCGGACCGACTTAAAACCTATGAATTAAAAGAGAAAAACCTGGGCCTTGTTTGACTGTTGAGTGACTGGGGGATTGCTGACAGATACTGGTCCTGAGTTTGTGACCTATCACGCTTCGCGTTCAGGATCAAAGGGGGAACTGTGGCCAAACAGGCCATCTAAAATGGAGATTTGTAAAGCATTCTGGGACAATCGGGCAAGATCTAAAACAGCAGGCTGGAGCCTAAAAGACAAACCAGGCTGCAGCTCAGATGAGTGAATAAACAGGATATGGGTCATCTCCAGGACAAAAGGGACTTTCTGGTCAAACTGGGTTGTTTACCAGACAGAGGGGCACCGTAACCCCTTATCTGGGAGGGAGGTGTGAACTCTATGTGCCCTCAGCACCTACAGACATGGCCACTGGGGACACCCCCAGAGATTGGTGTGGCAGCACCCAATTGGACTTTATCGATCAGGGTGATCAAGTCCTGATCGATTGATTGGCAATGGCCAGAAGGGGCACGAAACCCAGCAGGGAATGGGAGGGGGGGGCGGCGCAACCAAGAATCTCTCTCTCTGTCCCCACGAATGGGCTACAACAACGGTGACCATCGCCAGCGACGACCAGCATGAGGAGAGCCACCACACCCGAGAAGGAAGACCAGAGCCAGAGTGTCAGACCAGACTAAAGGACCAGACTTTTCAGAGGGCGACTGAGGCCGACGCACAGATAAAGGCCAATATCTGCTTGGGTGCTTACCGCACGCAAAGTTAAATCAAAGCCTTGCGTTGGATTGAATGCTAATATTTTCTGTAAAGATAACTTATTGTTGGTTGGGTGGGCGATTATTGATTGTGTGTCTGAAAATAAATATTGGTTGCACTAACAAGACGTCTACTCTCAGTTATTTGTCCACCGTATAGGGATTAAAACAGACTGTGTAGCAGGCACAACAATGTAATTGGCTGGGTGAATGTCATTATTGGTGTGTGTACTAAATGTAATTGATTTAAAACTCATGTAAGGCAGGAATGATAAATAAGAAAAATTATAATTGATCAGTTTTTGATTGTTTTTGTTTGATTTATTGGAGAGTTTTTGTCGCTCTATCTCAGAGCTACTTAACCCTTTTGGCGATCTCATTGCAGCTGCTTGTTTTTTTTTAAATAAATGATACATCTTTATACAGAAATATCTGCCTCATGATGTTTGTATTGTCTAAAGTTAAGGCAGGTATCAGTCATCTTGAACATCCCCCTCAGGCAGCCCTGTCTCTCGAGGGCCTTTGGGAGGTGGCAGTGTGAGCTGGCTGGTCACCCTCCTGACAAAAGCCAGGCCACTGGCCAAGTGACAATGGTCAGCGCACAAATGGTGTCATTCTGAGAGAGGACAGTCAGATCGTGCACCACAATGACACTGTCACTGGCCCAGATTGCTGCAGTCCCGTTACCCGTGTCATTGGCTGGAGTACAGTCGGTGTGTGGGTCAGCATGTCCCTTCCATCACCGGGAACTAAAGCCATGACAGCAGTGTGAGTCTGCAGAACAGCAAGTACCCATCCCACAGTCACAGCCTGAGATTCCACTGCAGGAATGAAATGTTGGGAAGTTTCTGCTAATGGTTTGATTGAGGCTGTGAGCCGAGCCACTGGAGGCTGCAGCATGGTTGTGTTCACAAGTATTTTCATCCCATTGGGCACCACTTCTGTGCTCCAGATTTTGTGTAAATTTGATGCCAAGTTGCAGCCTGTCTGCTTAATGTTCCAAAAACAGTGTACGTGTGTGTGTGTGTGTGTGTGTACGTGTGTGTGTGTGTACGTGTGTGTGTGTGTGTGTGTGTGTGTATGTGTGTGTGTACGTGTGTGTGTGTGTGTGTATGTGTGTGTGTGTGTGTACGTGTGTGTGTGTGTGTGTATGTGTGTGTGTGTGTGTGTGTATGTGTGTGTGTGTGTGTGTGTGTGTGTGTGTGTACGTGTGTGTGTGTGTGTGTGTGTGTACGTGTGTGTGTGTGTACGTGTGTGTGTGTGTGTGTACGTGTGTGTGTGTGTGTGTGTATGTGTGTGTGTGTATGTGTATGTGTGTGTGTGTATGTGTGTGTGTGTGTGCGTGTGTGTGTACGTGTGTGTGTGTCCATTCCAGTTTTCCTGTATGCCACTCAGTCAATGCCCTCTCCTGAACCTCTGCAGTAGAATCCATTTGCAACTTCATCCTTCAGGGATTTGGCACACAGCAATCCAATACCCCAGTTACAAGCTCTTCAAACTCAATAACTAACCACAAGTAGATTCTGCCTCTATGATCCCCTCCAACATCTGAGTGCTGCCAGTATCTCCAAGCTGGTGACTCAGAAGGGACAACATCACCATCGCACCCTTCTGGACAGGGTGAACTGATAAGATATCGAGACAGCCATGAGGTCAGACTCACGCCCAATTTCTCACCTATTGTGATCTTACCAGCAACGGATATGCAGCAAGATCAGATTTGTGCCCATTTCCAGCACAAGACTGAATAAATTCTGTAAATTTAGTTTATGTCATTGAAATTGAATTAGCAAAGCCTATTGGCTGGGCTCACATGCCTGTATAGACCTCCCAGGGAAGGTTCTCCCTGGTGAGAATCACAGCTGGTCCCCAACAATGGGGATTAGACATGACGGACTCGCCAGTAGGACTGGAGACCATTGGTGTCCTCCAGGAGGCTTGGGGCAATGGGGATTGCCCCTTGGACAGTGTCAGCCTGGCACCCTGGACAGTGCCAAGGGGGGAGGTTTGTGGGGGTAGAGCCTACTGGGGGAAGAGCCAGACTTGGGGTGGATGAGTTGGGGGATGTTTTGTCTGTATAGCACAGAAAAAACAATACTTCTCACTTTATCCCAATAATAAATTGAAGCAAATCAAATCAACTGCCCCAGCTAACTGTAATTAGGATGGTGTGAAAAATAAAAATTTCCTATCAGAGAGAATGAATGTCCATTTTCAGAAAGGTCAGTTCTGGGCTGTGTACGGAAACAATGTGCCTGTACAGAATCAGCAAAAAGACAAAAACTTTGAAATATGGCAAGATCGATAAAGTAGTAAATGTGAAGATTTTATGATGTCCTTCTGGTGAGCTCCAGGAATCAAGTGAAAATGACTGCAGTGCTAATTGCTGAGTAGAGGAGAACAAAATGTGCTTTAGTTAGGCACAGGAGCTGCAGTTTCAGTTATTGGAGGATTACAGAGAGAGTAGGAGGGATCTCAAACAGAGAGTTAGGAGAGCAAAGAGGGGGCATGAGATGGCTTTGGCAGGTAGGGTTAAGGAGAATCCAAAGGCGTTTTACTCCTATCTTAAGAACAAAAGGGTGGCTAGGGGTAAAATCGGTCCTCTCAGGGACAGACGAGAGGAATTGTGCTTAGAGGCAGAGGGAATGGAGGAGATCCTGAATGAATACTTTGCGTTGATGTCTAGTACGGCCATCGAGGGAGCGGTAGACCAATTGAACGATCTATCGATTACGAGGGAAGAAGTGTTAAGGCTTTTAGAGGGCATTAAAACCGACAAATCTCCGGGGCCTGATTGCATTTATCCTATGCTGCTTAGGGAACATAAACATAAGAACATAAGAAATAGGAGCAGGAGTAGGCCATCCAGCCCTTCGAGCCTGCCCCGCCATTCAATAAGATCATGGCTGATCTGCCGTGTCTCAGTTCCACTTTCCCGCCCTCTCCCCATAACCCTTAATCCCCTCGCTTATCAAAAACCCATCAACCCGCGTCTTAAAAATATTTAGTGAGGCAGCCTCCACCACTTCAACGGGCAGAGAATTCCAGAGATTCACCACCCTTTGAGTGAAGAAGTTCCTCCTCAACTCCGTTCTAAACCACCCCCCCTTTATCTTGAGGCTGTGCCCCCTAGTCCTACTGTCCTTTCTGAGCGGGAAGAGCCTCTCCACCTCTATCCTATCCATCCCATTCATCATCTTATACGTCTCAATGAGATCTCCCCTCATTCTTCTAAACTCTAACGAGTACAAGCCTAGTTTATTCAGCCTCTTCTCATAGCTCAACCCCCTCAACTCCGGTATCAGCCTAGTGAACTTCCTCTGCACTCCCTCCAAGGCCAAAATATCCTTGCGTAAGTGTGGCGAGAGATGAGATTGCTGGGCCTCTGACGCAAATCTTTGTCTCTTCTTTGGACACAGGTGAGGTCCCAGAGGACTGGAGGATAGCAAACATGTTTAAAAAGGGTAGGAGGGATAGCCTGGGTTACTATAGGCCGATGAGCTTAACGTCAGTGGTAGGTAAGTTGATGGAGAGGATTCTTAGGGATAGGATGCATGAGCACTTAGAGTGTTGCGATCTGATTAAGGATACGCAGCATGGCTTTGTAAAGGGGAAGTCTTGCCTTATGAATCTGGTAGAATTCTTTGAGGAGGTGACAAAAACGGTCGACGAAGGACGAGCCGTTGATGTCGTCTATATGGATTTCAGTAAGGCGTTTGACAAAGTCCCTCATGGTAGGTTGGTACAGAAGATTAAAGCTCATGGGATATGTGGTCAGGTAACTAGATGGGTAGAGAACTGGCTTGCAAAGAGGAGTCAGAGAGTAGTAGTGGAGGGGTCTTTTTCTAGCTGGAGGTCTGTCACTAGTGGTGTGCCGCAGGGCTCAGTACTGGGACCTCTTCTCTTTGTAGTGTATGTAAATGATTTGGAAGAGGAAGTAGGTGGTGTGATCAGCAAATTTGCTGATGACACCAAGATGGCTGGATTGGCGGGCAGTGAGGAGCAGTGTCTGGCGATACAACGGGATATTGATAGGTATATTGGGCAGATATATGGCAAATGGAGTTTAATCTGGATAAATGTGAGGTGATGCATTTTGGCCAGAATAATGTAGGGGGAAGTTATATGATAAAGGGTAAGCCCGTAAGGAGTATAGAGTCGCAGGGAGACCTGGGGGTGCAAGTGCACAAGTCTTTGAAGGTGGCAGTGCAAGTGGAGAGTGTGGTGAAGAAAGCCTATGGTATGTTAGCCTTTATAGGACGGGGTATAGAATATAAGAGCTGGAGTCTAATGTTGCAGTTGTACAGAACGTTGGTTAGGCCGCATTTGGAGTACTGCGTCCAGTTCTGGTCGCCTTACTACCGGAAGGACGTGGAGACTCTGGAGAGAGTGCAGAGGAGGTTTACCAGGATGTTGCCTGGTATGGAAGGACTGGGGTATGAGGAAAGATTGAAGAAATTGGGGCCCTTTTCCCTTGAAAGACGCCGACTGAGGGGGGATCTAATAGAGGTATATAAGATTATGAAGGGTATAGATAGAGTAAACACAGGTAAGCTATTTCCTATAATAGAGGCACGTAGGACAAGGGGCCATGGACTTAAGGTGAGGGGGGAGAGGTACAACACAGATATTGGAGGTTTTTCACACAGAGGGTAGTGGGGGTATGGAATGCTCTGCCAAGTAAGGTGGTGGAGGCAAACACGCTAGAGTCCTTTAAGAGTAACTTAGACAGGCACATGACTGAGTTGGAGATAGGTGGATATAGGAGATCCTTTTAAATAAGGGTCATTAGCATTGGGGCGTCCCTGGTAATGTAAATGGGTATAGTATGATAATAATGTTTTTTCTCTTTTCATTCACAGGTTTTAAGTCGGTCCACCTCGTGTCCAACGAGGAGCATACACACGATGGGTCGTACTGGGGCTGCTCTTGGTTGTTCAAGATTGGCCTAGTGTTTCATGCCGTTATTGTGTGCCTAAACTGGACAAGATACTGGGCAAGACGACAGCTCAGTGACTATCGCTGATTGCTGTACAGACACATGGATTTGGGCCGGTGTCTGTGGGAGTTTGCGCATTCTCCCCGTGCTTGCGTGGGTTTTCTCCGGGTGCTCCGGTTTCCTCCCATGCCCCAAAGATGTGCTGTTAGGCTGATTGGCAGGAATAAATTGTCCCTAAATTAGTTTCCCTCAATCTGGATTGCCATAAAACAATAGATAAGGGTCATGGGTGGAGGGGGGGACTGGTAATGTTAAAATGGCGGCGCGGGCTCGTTGGGCCGAAGGGCCTGTTTCCCAGGCTGTTTTTGTTCTTTTGTTCTTTTTTGTTCTTTTATTTCTGATGCTGAATTGTGGTTGGAGAAAAGTTCTCTTCAGTCACCATGCAAAAATCTATATTGGCTTAGAAGAGTCATCCCAGGGTCACAGGGTAACTGAATGCAATCCTTCAACCAGAGTTATTCACTTATTGGCAGGACAGCCTGGACCATCTGAAAGGCAGAGATCAGCCTAAAAACTTCAGACCTGAACCCCCACAGCTGTTCACAAGAGGGGAAAGCTGACAGTATCCTGAACCACATCACTCAATACCAAAGGCAGTTTACACCCAGTAAACTTCCTCATTCATTCTTTCCAAAAGTAAAGAAATAAATTGACTATGTTGGAGTGGGGGGCATCATTTCACCTGCGGCAGAGCCAACCAGCTGGCGCTTGGGAAATCGCCCCAGTGCCAAAATCCAACTAGAATCCTATTAGAATTTGCACAGATTATACACAGCTAAGTTCAACGCTAAGTTCATCCCATGTGGTCTGTGGACGAGAGCTTAGCAAGGTTGGGAAATAATTCAATCTTCTCAAAGCTTGATTGTGGTTTTTGGCAACTATCCCTTGGTGGAGAGTCTAAGCTGCTCACAATTTTTATTACATTATTTGGGAGTTTTGCATCTCATCAGCACCAGAATTCTTCCAGCAGACAATGTCAAATATCCCAGAAGTTTTGGATGGACATATGGATGATGTCCTGATCCAGGATCCACTCAGACAGATTATAACACTAGAATGTGAGCTGTGTTGTGACATATAGAGGAAGCAGAACTTACACTTAACAACAAATGAGAATTCTCACAGTAAGCTGTAATGTTCCTTTGGGAGAATGTGGATGTATCTGGTGTCACAATTCATCCACAGAAAACAAGGAAAATAAAGGAGCTTCCAGCTTTTTGAATCATGACTGAGGTTCAGAAATTCATAGGAAATGAAGCCAAGTTGTGAAGTTCCTACCCAACCTCATCAGTGAGCCACTATGATAGCTGTTATGGTACTGGGAGCTGCACTGTTTCAGATATGGATGGGTGGAGAGCATAAAGCAGTTTACTATGCATCCCATTCACTGACAGAGACTGAATAGGGATATGTAGTGACAGAGAATTAGCTGCTACAGGGCTTGTGAGACGTTTGCAGACAATAGTCTTTGTCTCCACTTCAAGATAAAGTAAGGCTGCAAGCCCTTATGATAATTCCTGTATGAGTGCAGTGATTCAAACTGATAATGATGAGGCTTGTTGCAAAGACTTGGGGAGAACAGGAAAATAAAGCAGAGACTTTGACCTGTATCCCACTAGCAAGATTTGAACAAAGTGATTTTGCCCTTGTTGACGAGGCTCAGATGCTCAATATACTGCAACAGTTACACCAATTTAGTTTTAGTTCATTCACGGGACATGGGCATTACTGGCTCTCCAGCATTTATCGCCCATCCCTTGTTGCCCAACTTGAGCATCAACCATGTTAAAGTAAAAGTTAATTTATGAGTCACAATTATGCTTACATTAACACTGCAATGAAGTTACCATGAAAATCCCCTAGTTGTCACACTCTCGCAAAGAACAAAGAACAAAGTAAATTACAGCACAGGAACAGGCCCTTCGTCCCTCCAAGCCTGCACTGACCATGCTGCCCGACTGAACTAAAACCCCCTACCCTTCCGGGGACCGTATCTCTCTATTCCCATCCTATTCATATAATTGTCAAGATGCCCCCTAAAAGTCACTATCATATCCGCTTCCACCACCTCTCTCGGCAGCGAGTTCCAGGCACCCACCCCCCTCTGTGTAAAAAATCTGCCTCGTACATCTCCTTTAAACCTTGCCCCTCGCACCTTAAACCTGTACTCCCGAGTAATTGATCCTTCCACCCTGGGAAAAAGCTTCTGACTATCCACTCTGTCCATGCCTCTCATAATCTTGTAGACTTTTATCAGGTCGCCCCTCAACCTTTGTCATTCCAGTGAGAACAAACCAAGTTTCTCCAATCTCTCCTCATAGCTAATGCCCTCCATACCAGGGCAACATCCTGGTAAATCTTTTCTGTGCCCTCTCCAAAGCCTCCACATCCTTCTGGTAGTGTGGCGACCAGAATTGAACACTATATTCCAAGTGCAGCCTAACTAAGGTTCTATCAGCCTGCAACATGACTTGCCAATTTTTAAACTCAGTGCCCTGGCTGATGAAGGCAAGCATGCTGTGTGCTTGCTTGACTACCTTCTCCGCCTGCATTGCTACTTTCAGTAACTTGTGTACCTATACACCACAGTTTATGACAGGTGAGTTCCCAGAGGACTGGAGGATAGCTAATGTGGTACCGCTGTTTAAAAAGGGCAGTAGGGATAACCCTGGTAATTATAGGCCGGTGAGTTTGACGTCAGTGGTAAAAATTGGAAAAAATTCTTAGGGATAGGATGTATAAGCATTTGGAGTGTTGCGACCTGATTAGGGATACGCAGCATGGCTTTGTTCAGGGGAGGTCTTGCCTTACGAATCTGGTAGAATTTTTTGAGGAGGTGACAAAAACGGTTGACGAAGGACGAGCCGTTGATGTCATCTGTATGGATTTCAGTAAGGCGTTTGACAAAGTCCCTCACGGTAGGTTGGTTTTTAAAGGTTAAGGCACATGGGATACAGGGACAGGTATCTAGATGGATTGAAAACTGGCTAGGCAACAGGAGACAGAGAGTAGTAGTGGAAGGGTCCTTTTCTAGCTGGAGGTCTGTCACCAGTGGTGTGCTGCAGGGCTCAGTACTGGGACCTCTTCTCTTCATGATATATATAAACGGCTTGGAAGAGGGTGTACGTGGTGTGATCAGCAAGTTTGCAGATGACACAAAGATGGCAGGATTGGCGGATAGTGAGGAGGATTGTCAGGTGACACGGCAGGATATAGATAGGCTGGTATATTGGGCAGGTGGAATTTAATCCTGATAAACGCGAGGTGATGCATTTTGGAAGGAATAATGTAGAGGGGAGTTACATTGTAAAAGGTAGACCAATTAAGAGTATAGAAATGCAGAGGGGCCTGGGAGTGCAAGTGCACAAGTCTCTGAGGTGGCAACGCAGGTGGAGAAGGTTGCAAAGAAAGTTTATAGTATGCTAGCCTTTATAGGAAGGGGTATAGAGTACAAGAGCTGGCGTCTAATGCTGCAGTTGTATAGAACGTTGGTTTGACCGCATTTGGAGTACTGCGCCCAGTTCTGGTCACCTTACTACCCTGGAGAGAGTGCAGAGGAGGTTTACCAGGATGCTGCCTGGTATGGAAGGACTGGGTTATGAGGAAAGATTGGGTAAATTGGGGCTGTTTTCCTTAGAAAGACGGAGCTTGAGGGGGGATCTAATAGAGGTGAATAAAGTAATGAAGGGTATGGATAGAGTAAACCGTGGCAGGCTTTTTCCTAGATTGGAGTCAAATATCACGAGGGGCCACAGGCTTAAGGTGAGGGGGGAGAGGTGTAATTTGGATGTTAGAGGGAGGTTTTTCACACAGAGGGTCGTGGGGGTATGGAATGCACTGCCAAGTAAGGTGGTGGAGGCAGGCACGCTGGACTTGTTTAAGGTTTACTTAGATAGACACATGAGCGAAACAGGGATGGAGGATTATAGGAGACTGTTTTAAAAAGGGTCATAGCCTCAGGACGTTCCTGGAAATCAACTGTTACATGTGTTGATGTTTTTCTCTTTTACTCCGCAGGTGCGTCGGTTCACCTTGTTGTCTAATAAGGGACATGCACACGGTGGGTCGTGCTTGGGCTGCTCTTGGATGTTTCGAGAGTAGCCTACTATTTTGTGTCATTGTGTACGCTTAAAACTGGACCAGCAGATGGGCACCACGACAGCTCAGTGACTATCACTGTTTGCTGTGCAGGTACATGGATTTGGGCCAGTATCTGTGGGAGTTTGCGCATTCTCCCTGTGGTTGTGTGGGTTTCCTCCAGGTGCTCCAGTTTCCTCCCACACCCCAAAGATGTGCTCTTAGGCTGATTGGTGTTACAAATTGTCCCTAAACTATTCTCTCCTTAATCTGGTTTCCAATGGGGGTACCATAAGCATAGACATGGGTTAAGGGTGGAGAAGGAAAAGCACATTGTTAAAATGGCGGCGTGGGCTCCTTGGGCCGAGGGGCCTGTTTCCCGTGCTGTGTTGTTCTTTGTTTCTTTATCCCTCTGCCTATCAATACTCTTAAGGGTTCTGCCATTTACTGTGTATTTCCTATCTGTATTAGACCTTCCAAAATGCATTACCTCACATTTGTCCGGATTAATCTGCATCTGCCATCTTTCTTCCCAAGTGTTCAACCATCAAACTTGCTCTATCCCCT
Organism: Carcharhinus amblyrhynchos; assembly: GCF_965287045.1. Taxonomy (NCBI): domain Eukaryota; kingdom Metazoa; phylum Chordata; class Chondrichthyes; order Carcharhiniformes; family Carcharhinidae; genus Carcharhinus; species Carcharhinus amblyrhynchos. The sequence goes on from NC_137350.1 coordinate 1,694,238, forward strand.
GTATCATCACTATCCGCAAATCCACTAACCTTTGTGTCATCCACAAACTTACGAATCAATCCAGTTACATTTTCCTCCAAATCATTTATATATATTACAGACAGCAAAGGTCCCAGCACTGATCCCTGAGGAACGCCACTTGTCACAGCCCTCCATTCAGAAACACACCCTCCCACTGCTACCCTCTGTCTTCTATGATATCCACTTTGCCAGCTCACCTCTGATCCCAAGTGACTTCACCTTCTACACCAGTCTGCCATGTGTGGTAGTAAGGGTGTGGAGTGTCCTGCCTACAGCAGTTGTGGACTCGCCAACTTTAAGGGCGTTCAAATGGTCAGTGGATAGGCATAGGGATGACATTGGAATAGTTTAGGTTAGAGGGTCATTAGATTGGTTCCACTGGTCGGCGCAACATCGAGGGCCGAAGGGCCTGTACTGCGCTGTAATGTTCTATGTTCTATGAGGGATCTTGCCAAAGGCCTTACTGAAGTCCATGTAGGGTTGTTGTGGTGGGAGATTTTAACTTCCTCAAAATTGACTGGGACTCACTTAGTGCTAGGGGTGTGGATGGGGCAGAGTTTGTAAGGAGCATCTTGGAAGGCTTTTTGAAGCAGTATGTAGATAGTCCAACTCGGAAAGGACTGGACCTGGCATTGGAGAATTAGCCTGGCCAAGTGGTCAACATTTCAGCAGGGGAGCAGTTCGGGAATAGTGACCACAACTCAGTAAGCTTTAAGGTACTGATGGATAAAGATAAGTGCAGCCTCCAAGTGAAGGTGCTAAACTGGGGGACTGGCTCCTTGACACCGGATCTTACGCTTCCCATTTCTTGGTAGATGTTGCTGGTCTGACTTCTCCCAGAATGCACCAGTAAAGTTCCTCAGCCACTTTTACAGGTGCGCTGAGGGAGAATTTAGCATGGCCAATGCACGCCTTTCAGACTGTGGGAGGAAACTGGAGCACTCAGAGGAAACCCACACAGACACGGGGAGAATGTGCAGATTCCGCACAGATAGTGACCCAAGCCAGGAGTCGAACCTAGGACCCTGGTGTTGTCAGGCAGCAGTGCTAACCACTGAGACACCATGCCACCGCAATGGCTCTGGAGTCACATGTCAGCCAAACCAGGTAAGGACGGCAGATTTCCTTCCTTGAAGAACATTAGTGGACCAAATGGGCTTTTCCAGCAATCAACAGTGGTTTCCTGCTCATCAGTAGATTCTTAATTCCAGATTTTTTTTATTGAATTCAAATTCCAGGATCTGCCATGGTGGGACTCAAACACAAGTCCCCAGGGCATTAACGGTCTAGTGATAATACCACGGAGACATCGGCTCTCCAACAATATTGGGGCATCACAGAATGCTGAGCCAGAGCAAGACATTCCTTTTGTGGCCTAGTTTCTTAACGTTACTGAAGGAGATGCTGTCACACTTTATTTCTTGTGCTATTCACCATCAAGAGAGCAGAGAACCACTGATGTCACCTTTCTCCCCATGAAGACAATGGGGCTGTCTCGGAATAGAGCCTTTTGAACACAGAGATAATACGCTCTGCTGAGTAAGTTTTTCTGCTCAATAACGGTGACTCCTTGTTTTGCATAACATAACATAACAATAATTTCCTTCTTCTTATATCTTAATTTTGCCAAGTTTTGGCCTTTTACTGTCAGTGTAGTCACTCCTGGACCTTACAATGGAATGGATGATGGCTATAACGTGATATTTTAATCCATTCCCTTTCATCAGATAATATTGAAAGACCAACTCAGTATCTAACTTGAATTTTGTGAAATGTTCACTTTGGGTGGGATACCCAATGCTGCCTAACGAAGCCAGTGTCTCTGCATTAAAGATGTAACTTTATTTAAACAAGTGGCTGCTAGGATTTAAAGAGTTAAATAGTTCTGACATCGAGCTGCAAAATCTCTTCAATGAATCTAACATATCCAATCAAAAACAGATCACTTATAGATTTTTCTTACCAATCGTTCCTGCCTTTCAGTAACTTTGGTTTGTTGTGGGAGGTGAGCTGGAGATTGGGGCGGGCTGGGGGGGTGCAATCACCTGCTAAAGGGTCAGCACTGCCTGGGGAGGGGGTTTGGGGGCTGGAGATCGGTGCAGGTGGGCCAGGAGGGGGGGTTTCAGGGCTGGCCCAGGAATAGTCAGGGGGCTACAATTAGGCCATGGGGGGCTTTGAGGTGCAGCCCTGTGAGGGTCCCAGGCTGGCCAGCGATCAAACTGGCCACAAACGGGAGGCTGATAGTTTGCTGGAAATAGGGCCCACCCCCTGAAATCTAATGATATTCACACTGGTGGCCTCTGCAGTGCACAGAGTGTGGGAAATTCTAGTGTGAACCCCACTGAAAAAAACAACGTGAATTGGATTTGGATGAGAACTTAGGCAGTATCGTTAGTAAATTTGCAGATGACACCAAGTTTGGTGACATAGTGGACAATGAAGAAAGTTATCTCAGATTGCAACGGGATCTTGATCAATTGGGCCAATGGGCTGATGAATGGCAGATGAAGTTTAATTTAGTCAATGTGAAGTGATGCATTTTGGTAGAGTGAACCAGAACATAAGAACATAAGAAATAGGAGCAGGAGTAGGCCATTTAGCCCTTCGAGCCTGCCCCGCCATTCAATAAGATCATGGCTGATCTGAAGTGGATCAGTTCCACTTTCCCACTTTCTCCCCATAACCCTTAATTCCCCTTGTCTGCCAAAAACCTATCTACCCGTGTCTTAAAAATATTTAGCGAGGCAGCCTCCACCACTTCAACGGGCAGAGAATTCCAGAGATTCACCACCCTTTGAGTGAAGAAGTTCCTCCTCAACTCCGTTCTAAACCGCCCCCCCTTTATCCTGAGGCTGTGCCCTCTAGTCCTGCTGTCCTTTCTGAGCAGGAAGAATCTCTCTACCTCTACCCTATCCATCCCTTTCATTATCTTATACGTCTCTATGAGATCCCCCCTCATCCTTCCAAACTCCAACGAGTACAGACCCAGTCTATTTAGTCTCTCTTCATAGTCCAACTCTCTCATCTCTGGTATCAGCCTAGTGAACCTCCTCTGCACTCCCTCCAAGGCCAAAATATCCTTGCACAAGTGCAGCGACCAAAACTGCACACAGTACTCCAGCTGCAGTCTCACCAGTGCCCTGTACAGTGGCAGCAAGACCTCCCTGCTTTTATATTCTATCCCCCTCGCTATGAAGGCCAGCATCCCATTCGCCTTCTTGATCACCTGCTGCACCTGCAGGCTGGGTTTTTGCGACTCATGCACAAGGACCCCCCGGTCCCTCTGGACCATAGCATGCTGCAGCTTTTCACCCTTTAAATAGTAATCCCTCCTACTATTATTTCTGCCAAAGTGGATAACCTCACACTTGCTAACATTATACTCCATCTGCCAGGTCCTCGCCCACTCGCTCAGCCTATCCAGATCCCTCTGCAGACTTTCCACACTCTCCACGCAATTTGCTTTTCCACTCATCTTTGTGTCATCAGCAAATTTCATCACCCTACACTCAGCCCCCTCCTCCAGATCATCTATATAAATGGTAAATAGCTGAGGCCCCAGCACCGATCCCTGCGGCACTCCACTAATCACCAACCGCCAATCAGAATAGCACCCATTGATACCAACTCTCTGCCTCCTATTTGACAGCCAATCCCCTATCCACGCTAACACCTTACCCCCAACTCCATGCCCCCTAACCTTCTGAAGCAACCTTTTGTGAGGCATCTTATCAAATGCCTTTTGAAAATCGAGAAACACCACATCCACCGGTTCCCCTCTGTCTACCGCACTAGTCACATCCTCACAGAATTCCAATAAATTTGTCAGACACGACTTCCCCTTAACAAATCCATGCTGTGTCTGCTCCATCAAACAATTCTTCTCTAGGTGCCTTGTTATTTCCTCTTTGATGACGGATTCAAGCATTTTTCCAACAACAGACGTTAAACTAACTGCCCTATAATTCCCTGCCTTTTGCCTGCTACCTTTTTTAAACAGCAGCGTAACATTAGCCGTTTTCCAATCTTCCGGCACTTCCACGGAATCCAGCGAGGTTTGGTAAATAATCACTAAGGCATCCACTATCACCTCCGCCATTTCCTTCAGAACCCTGGGATGCATTCCATCCGGTCCTGGGGACTTGTCCACCATCAGTCCTGCTAGTCGATCAAACATGACCTCTCTAGTGACAGTAATCGCATTCAGGCCCTCAACTCCTACCATCCTTCTATCTTTAATACCCGGCAAACTATTTGCGTCCTCCTCCGTGAAGACCGAGGCAAAAAACTTATTTAAGGCCTCAGCCATTTCCTCATCCCCCACCACTAAATCCCCCCTCTCATCCTCTAAGGGTCCAACATTCACTTTAGCCAGCCTCCTCCTCTTTATATATTTGTAAAAACTCTTACTGTCCTTTTTTATATTTAGTGCTAGTTTAGCTTCATAGTCTATCCTTCCTTTCTTTATCAACTTCTTTGTCGATTTTTAATCCTCTCCCAATCTTCTACTCGCCCACTACTTTTAGCCACTCTAAACGCATCAGCTTTTAATTTAGTTCTCTCCTTTATTTCCTTCAGGGCAGGACTTACTCAGAGAGTCATTGAGTCAGAGAGGTTTACAGCATGGAAACAGGTCCTTTGGCCCAGCTTCTCCATGCCGCCCTTTTTCTAAACCCCTAAGCTAATCCCAATTAGCCACATTTGGCCCATATCCCTCTATACCCATCGTACCCATATAACTATCTAAATGCTTTTTAAAAGATAAAATTGTACCCACCTCTGCTACTACCTCTGGCAGCTTGTTCCAGACACTCACCACCCTCTGTGTGAAAAAATTGCCCCTCCGGACACTCCTGTATCTCTCCGCTCCTTAAACCTATGCCCTCTTGTTTTAGATTCCCCTATCTTTGGGAAAAGATATTGACTATCCCCTTGTCTATGCCCCTCAGCCTCCGATGCTCCAGAGAAAAAGTCCCAATCTATTCAGCCTCTCCTTTTACTCAGTTAATCTGTTTACTCAGTTAATGGTAGGGCGTTGGGGAGAGTTACAGAACAAAGAGATCTCGGGGTACAGGTTCATAGCTCCTTGAAAGTGGAGTCACAGGTGGACAGAGTGGTGAAGAAGGCATTCAGCATGCTTGGTTTCATCGGTCAGAATATTGAATACAGGAGTTGGGATGTCTTGTTGAAGTTGTACAAGACATTGGTAAGGCCACACTTGGAATACTGTGTACAGTTCTGGTCACCCTATTATAGAAAGATTATTATTAAACTAGAAAGAGTGCAGAAAAGATTTACTAGGATGCTACTGGGACTTGATGGATTGAGTTATAGGAGAGGCTGGATAGACTGGGACTTTTTTATCTGGAGCGTAGGAGGCTGAGGGGTGACCTTATAGAGATCTATAAAATAATGAGGGGCACAGATCAGCTAGATAGTCAATATCTTTTCCCAAAGGTAGTGGAGTCTAAAACTAGAGAGCAGAGGTTTAAGGTGAGAGGGGAGAGATACAGAAGAGTCCAGAAGGGCAATTTTTTCACACAGAGGGTGGTGAGTGTCTGGAACGAGCTGCCAGAGGCAGTAGTAGAAGCTGTAGTAGTAGAAAAAATTTTGTCTTTTAAAAAGCATTTAGACAGTTACATGGGTATGATGAGTACAGGGGAACATGGGCCAAATGTGGGCAATTGGGATTAGCTTAGGGGTTTAAAAAATGATGACACGGACAAGTTGGACTGAAGGGCCTCTATGACTCCATAATTATTTCAGTTCTCCCGCAAATTAGCCTTTTTTTGGGAGAATTCCAGCCTAAGTATTCTATATGCTCCTTCCATCCAAAACTTTACTGATAAACCTGCATATTTCCAAGGCCCAAATATTGTCTTGCAAAATGCCTTTGTCCTAATGAATTTTATCATGATGCTTTGAGCCAAAGTGAACAATCTTCCTTAAAATCAATAACAATACATTGAAAATATCAGTGTATGTGCTTTACAATCACAATCCTCATATGAAGAAATTACTGCAACTCATATCTGTAAATTGCTTCTTGTTAGCTCATAAACTTATTTTAAACATTTAACTGAATGCTACTAGTCTCTCAGTGCCTTTATACCTAATGGTTTAAAAATCTTTCCACTCCATTAAGCGTTCCACTTACAACTGCCAACCTCAGACATCACACCCCAATAATTACTTTCTGTTAACTACTAGAAGATTATTTATATTTTCTTTGGCCCTTCTATTGCATGGCTCTGATTTGGCCATATTATTTTCTCTTTTTGTTTTAGGTTGCAGGCAATTTTAAATTATGTCCTAACTGAGTTGTGGCACTCAGCTCCCCCTGCTGGCCATTCTTCCCGTTTGTTCTGGGCTTTCCCACCACATCAAGAGCATTCCAAGATGGCGGTTGGCAAGGTTCCTCCTGACTTGATGGACTTTTTCTTCAATGCGCTTTCTCTTTTTTGCCCAAAATATTGAATGTCTCCATTGGCTTCAATGTCAGAATTCCCTGAAAACATTAGGTGGGAACATAAGAGTTCCTTTTAGAACATAGAACATAGAACATTACAGCGCAGAACAGGCCCTTCGGCCCACGATGTTGCGCCGACCAGTTAAAAAAAACAACAACAATGACCCACTAACCTAAACCAATCCCTTTTCGTCCATAAACCTATCCACAGACCTCTTAAACGCCCCCAAACTAGGCGCATTTACAACTGCAGCAGGCAGGGCATTCCAATCCCTCACCACCCTCTGGGTAAAGAACCTACCCCTGACATCTGTCCTATAACTACCCCCCCTTAGTTTAAAGCCATGCCCCCTCGTGCTAGATTTTTCCATCAGAGGAAAAAGGCTATCACTATCCACCCTATCTAAACCTCTAATCATCTTATATGTTTCAATAAGATCCCCTCTTAGCCGCCTTCTTTCCAGCGAAAACAACCCCAAATCCCTCAGCCTCTCCTCATAGGATCTCCCCTCCATACCAGGCAACATCCTGGTAAACCTCCTCTGCACCCTCTCCAAAGCCTCCACACCCTTCCTGTAATGTGGGGACCAGAACTGCACACAATACTCCAAGTGCAGCCGCACCAGAGTTGTGTACAGTTGCAACATGACGCTGCGACTCCTAAATTCAATCCCCCTACCAATAAACGCCAAGACACTGTATGCCTTCTTAACAACCTTATCTACTTGATTCCCAACTTTCAGGGATCTATGTACACATACACCTAGATCCCTCTGCTCCTCCACACTATTCAAAGTCTTCCCGTTAGCCCTATACTCAACACATCTGTTATTCCTACCAAAGTGAATTACCTCACACTTCTCCACATTAAACTCCATCCGCCACCTCTCGGCCCAGCTCTGCAACCTGTCTAAGTCTTCCTGCAAACTATGACACCCTTCCTCACTATCTACCACACCTCCGACTTTGGTGTCATCAGCAAATTTACTGATCCACCCAACTATACCCTCATCCAGATCATTAATAAAAATTACAAACAGCAGTGGCCCCAACACAGATCCCTGAGGCACACCACTCGTAACTGAACTCCATGATGAATATTTACCGTCAACCACTACCCTCTGTCTCCTATCCGCTAGCCAATTCCTAATCCAGTTCCCTAGATCACCCCCAATCCCATACATCTGCATTTTGTGCAGAAGCCCACCATGGTGAACATTTTGGAATGATTCCTCCTCCCATTGGGAGCAGCTTGTCATCTCTGCTGCCTCAGCTCCTCTGAGCTGCAGCCAAGGTGAAATGTAACTATAGCCCAGACCATCATCCCCATCACCAGCAATGCCCCACTCCACACACATCGCCATCGGAAGAAGCCTTTTGAAAGCACACATTGCCCTACTCCACCCTGTACCAGAGTAATCAGCTCCTGAGGCTATCAAGGTAGATTCTGTGACCAGTATGCGCAGGTATCAGTGACATTGTTCCGTGTGAAAACATTGAGGGATTTTCTGCTGACCATCATCCCTTCTCATTAGTTTCTTAAATAATGGAGATAAGTTTGATCCCGAAAGGTGAAAGGCCAATTATTTCCATCTCAATTTCAATGGGAAAGAATGTTGAGCTGGCCCTATAGGAACTGCAGATTATCTCAGGGCAGCTTCACTCTGATTGTGTTGCTCAAATATCTAATAATCTGCACTTTTGTTCCTTTCATCATTTCCATAATAAATTAAAATACTGCCAATGCTGGAAATCTGAAATAAGAAAGTCCGTTCATCGTGATGAAGTGCGTGCCTCATTTTCAAAGGAATTGCACTGAAACACAATGTTCAGATGTGTTGACACGATGATGGATTTCCATTCGGGAGAGGTATGGGAATTTGGGAAATTGGCAGTCAGCCCATCGAGCCTGTTCCATCCAGTCGCTCTGAACTTCCTACATGCCATCACCATCACCATCACCATCACCATCAGCCCCAGCCCCAGCCTTGGACTCCCCACTGAAAGGCAAAATAAGACAAAGAAACCTCAGGACAATTTTTTTTATTCCAAAAAATGTTTCTCCAACTCCTCAGCCCGAAGATGATCTGGGAGTTGATGGTAACGGCTGGGAGATAAATTCCACCAATATCCACCAACCACAGCGGTTAACACTGCTATCTCATAGCACCAGGAGCCCGGCTTCAATTCCAGCCTCAGGTGACAGCCTGTATGGAGTTTGCATGTTTTTGCCATGTCTGCATGGGTTTGGAAACATAGGAAACCTACAGCACAAACAGGCCCTTCGGCCTACAAGTTGCGCCGAACACATCCCTACCAACTAGGCTTACCTATAACCCTCTAACTTACTAAGTTCCATGTACTTACCCAAAAGTCTCTTAAAAGACCCTATCGAATCCACCTCCACCACCATTGCCGGCAGCCCATTCCACACATCCACCACCCTCTGAGTGAAAAACTTACCCCTGACATCTCCTCTGTACCTACTCCCCAGCACCTTAAACCTGTGTCCTCTTGTGACAGCCATTTCAGCCCTGGGAAAAAGCCTCTGAGAATCCACCCGATCAATAACTCTCAACATCTTATAAACCTCTATCAGGTCAACTCTCATCCTTCGTTGCTCTAAGAAGAAAAGACCGAGCTCCCTCAACCTATCCTCATAAGGCATGCCACCCAATCCAGGCAACATCCTTGTAAGTCTCCTCTGCACCCTTTCAACAGTTTCCACATCCTTCCTGTAGTGAGGTGACCAGAACTGCGCACAGTACTCCAAGTGGGGTCTGACCAGGGTCTTATAAAACTGCAGCATTACCTCCCGACTCCTAAACTCAATCCCTCGATTAATGAAGGCCAGTACACCATACGCCTTCTTGACCACATCCTCCACCTGCGAGGCTGCTTTGAGCGTCCTATGAATCCGGACCCCAAGATCCTTCTGATCTTTCACACTGCTAAGATTCTTACCCTTAATATTATCTTCTGTCATCCCATTAAACCTGCCAAAATGTACCACCACACACTTATCTGGGTTGAAGTCCATCTGCCACTTCTCCGCCCAGTCTTGCATTCTATCAATGTCTCGATGCAACTTCTGACATCCCTCCATACTATCCACAACACCTCCGACCTTTGTGCCATCAGCAAACTTACCAACCATCCCTCCACTTCCTCATCCAGGTCATTTATAAAAATCACAAACGGTAAGGATCCCAGAACAGATCCCTGGGGCACTCCACTGGTGACTGACCTCCATGCAGAAAAAGACCCATCCACAACCACTCTCTGCCTTCTGTGGGCAAGCCAGTTCTGGATCCACGGAGCTACGTCCCCTTGGATCCCGTGCCCCCTCACTTTCTCAATAAGCCTTGCATGGGGGACCTTGCTGAAGTCCATATAAACCACATCTACCGCTCTTCCTTCGTCAATGTGTTTAGTCACATCTTCAAAAAACGCTATCAGGCTCGTAAGACACGATCTGCCTTTGACAAAGCCGTGCTATTTTTGATCATACTATACCTCTCCAAATGTTCATAAATCCTGTCTCTCAGGATCTTCTCCATCAACTTACCAACCACTGGTCAATAATTTCCAGGGCTATCTCTTCTCCCTTTCTCCAATCCTCCGGAACCTCTCCCATCTCCATTGATGATGCAAAGATCATCGCCAGAGGCTCAGCAATCTCTTCCCTCGCCTCCCACAGTAACCTGGGGTACATCCCATCTGGTCCCAGTGGCTTATCTAACTTGATGCTATTCAAAAGCTCCAACACATCCTCTTTCTTAATGTCAACATACTTTTCAGTCCGCTGCAAGCCTGCACTACAACCACCAAGATCCTTTTCCACTGTGAATACTGAAATAAAGTATTCATTGAGCGCCTCTGCTATTTCTACCGGTTCTGTACAAACTTTCCCACCTTCACATTTTATAGTTCCTATTCCTTCACACCTCATCCTTTTACTCTTCACATATTTGTGGAACGCCTTGGGGTTTTCTTTAATCTTACCTGCCGAGGCCTTCTCATGACCCCTTCTGGCTCTCCTAATTTCTTTCTTAAGTTCCTTCCTACAAGCCGTATACTCTTCTAGATCCCTAACATTACCGAGCTCCCTGAACCTTTTGTACGCTTTTCTTTTCTTCTTGACTAAATTCATTACAGCTTAGGTAGACAATATTAGGTAGACAGAACAATGTATTGTCTACCTGATATGCTGCAGGAAAGGATGCCCCGAAGCATGGTACATTGGGGAGACTGTGCAGACGCTACGACAATGGATGAATGAACATCCCTTAATCTGGACCAACTGACGGGCAACACAACAGCTCAGTGACTATCACTATTTGCTATGCAGATACATGGACCTGGGTAGGATCTCAGGCTTGGGTCGGTGTCTGTGGGAGTTTGCACATTCTCCCCGTGCTTGCGTGGGTTTTCTCCGTGTGCTCCGGTTTCCTCCCACTCCCCAAAAATGTGCTTTTAGACTGATTGGTGTAACAAGTTGTCCCAAAATTAGGCCTCCTTTAATCTGGCGCACATACAATTCCCTAAATTTGCACCCTTTATTGTGGAGTCCAAGAGGCGTAGACAAAAGTTGTAGGTAGAAGAAGGATTGGAACGAGGTGCTCACTGAGTGTTAAAATGGGCGGTGTGGGCTTGTAGGGCCGAAGGGCCTGTTTCCTGTGCTGTGTTGTTCTTTGTTCTTTGTTAACATCGCTCGACAATCACCAGGCAAGACTGTTCCCTTCCTGTTGGCGAACACTTCAGTGGTGAGGGGCATTCAGACTCTGACCTTCGGGTAAACATTCTCCAAGGCGGCCTTCACGACACACGACAGCGCAGAGTCGCTGAGCAGAGACTGATAGCCAAGTTCCGCACACATGAGGACGGTCTCAACGGGGATCTTGGGTTCATGTCGCACTATCTGTAACCCCCGTGACTTGCCTGGGTTTGCAAAACCTCACTCACTGTACTGTCTTTAACCTGTGCTTAACGCTATCTCCACTCACATTGTCTGCATCTTTAAGACTTGAATAGCAGGTTAGCTGTAAAGACTCACATTCTAATCAGTATTCTGTAAACTGTGTGTGCCTCTATATACCCTCCTCTGATCAGAACCTTCCACACACCTGACGAAGGAACAGTGTTTCTGAAAGCTTGTGAGATTACTATCAAATAAACTAGTTGGACTTTAACCTGTTGTTGAGAGACTTCTTACTGTGTTTACCCCAGTCCAACGCCGGCATCTCCACATTATTATTACATCTCTCCAGGATCTGTTTCCCAATCTGCTCCTCAACATCCCTGTTACTATTGGGCGGCTAATAGAAAACACCCAGTAAAGTTATTGTCCCCTTCCTGTTCCTAACCTCCACCCACAAAGTCTTTATAGACAATCCCTCCATGGTGTCCATCTTTTCTATAGCCGTGACACTATCTCTGATAGTGCTGCTCCCCCACCTCTTGCCTCCCTCCTCTGTCCCTTCTGAAACATCTGAAACCCGGCACTTGAAGTAATCAGTCCTGTCCCTGAGTCATCCAAGTCTCCGTAGTGGCCACCACATCACATTTCCAAGTAGTGATCCGCACCCTAAGCTCATCCACTTTGTTCACAACACTCTTTGCATTAAAATAGACACGTCTCAAACCTTCGCTCTGAGCGCTCCCCTTCTCTATCACCTGCCTATCCTCCCTCTCACACTGTCGACAAGCTTTCTCTATTTGTGAGCTAACCTCCTCTCTCCCAGTCACTTCAATTTGATTCCACACCCCCCGCCCCCCTAATCTTTTCTAGCTTAAACTCTCCCCAGTAGCCTTAGCAAACCTTCCCGCCAGGATACTGGTTCCCCTGGGATTCAAGTGCCACCCGTCCTTTTTGTACAGGTCCCAATGATCCAGGAACCTGAATCCCTGCCCCCTGCTCCAATCCCTCAGCCATGCACTCACCCTCCCCCTCATTCCATTCCTGCTCTCACTTTCTCGTGGCGCAGGCAGCAATCCCGAGATTACTACCTTTGTGCTCCTCCTTCTCAACTCTCTACCCAACTCCCTATATTCTCTTTTTTGACCCCTTCCCTTTTCCTACCTATGTCAGTGGTACCAATATGTACCACGACCTCTGGCTCCTCCTCCTCCCACTTCAGGATTTCTGGGGCAAAGAACAAAGAACAACACAGCACGGGAAACAGGCCCTTCGGCCCAACGAGCCCGCGCCGCCGTCCCATTGTCTCAGTGACCTGTTCATGATCTTAGTCTACGCCTAATGTGCGAGGATCAGGGAGGTCCAATATAGGGACAATTTGTTACCCAATCAATCAGCCTAAAAGCGCATCTTTGGGATGTGGGAGGAAACCGGAGTACCTGGAGGAAACCCACGCAACCACGGGGAGAACGCGCAAACTCCCACAGACACAGGCCCAAATCCATGTGTCCGCACAGCAACAGAGATAGTCTCTGAGCTGTCATGTTGCCCTCGAGATGGTCCAGTTTAAGCACACTAACGACATGAAGCAATAGGCAACTCCCGAAGCAACGTCCAAGAGCAGCCCACTACAACCTGCCGCATGCATGCCCCTTGCTGGTCAACAAGGTGGACTTAAATGCCTGTGGAGACAAAAAAATTCATTATTAAACAGGCAAAGACTGTAACATCCCTGAGGCAAAAATGGAATCCCAAGCCTACAATGTTTAGTAAGGCCTGCTATATCCCCCTATATGTAGACCGCTCATGTGGCTGTCTAAGTGTCTCTTAAACAACCCTAGCGTGCCTGCTTCCACCACCTTACTCGGCAGTGCATTCCACACCCCCACTACCCTTTGCGTGAAAAACTGCCCTCTAATATTTGTCTTATACCTAGCCCCCCTCACCCTAAGCCCCTCGTTCTATCCATTTCTAATAGCGGAAAAAGCTTACCACCATTTACTCTATCTATCCCCTTCATAATCTTATAAACCTCTATTAGATCCCCCCTCAGCCGACGTCTCTCAAGGGAAAACAGCCCAAGTTCATTCAATCTTTCCTCGTAAGACAGCCCTTCCATACCAGGCAGCATCCTGGTAAATCTCCTCTGCACTCTCTCCAGGATCTCTACATCCTTCCGGTAGTACGGCGACCAGAACTGGACGCAGTACTCCAAGTGAGGCCTAACCAACGTTCTATACAACTGCAACATCAGACTCCTACTCTTATATTCTATACCCCTTCCTATGAAGGCTAACATACCATACGCTTTCCTCATCACATTCTGCACCTGCACCGACACCTTCAGGGACTTGTGCACTTGCACCCCCAGGTCTCTCTGCGTATCTATACTCCGGATAGTTCTACCTTTTATCGTATAACTCCCCTCCACATTATTCCGGCCAAAGTGCATCACCTCGCATTTCTCCGGATTAAATTCCATTTGCCATCTATCTGCCCAATCTACCAGCCTGTCTATGTCCTGTTGCATTGCCAGGCACTGCTCCTCAGTACCCGCCAATCCAACCATCTTAGTGTCATCAGCAAATTTGCTGATCACACCACCTACCCCCTCTTCCAAGTCATTAATATATACTACAAATAGAAGAGGTCCTAGTACCGAGCCCTGCGGCACACCACTGGTGACAGACCTCCAATTGGAAAAGGAGCCTCCCACTACTACTCGCTGTCTCCTCCTCCCAAGCCAGTTCTCCACCCATCTACATACCTGGCCTTGTATCCCATGAGCCTTCACCTTTTCTATCAGCCTACCATGAGGGACCTTGTCAAACGCCTTACAGAAATCCATATAGATGACATCAACGGCTTGTCCTTCGTCAACCGTTTTTGTCACCTCTTCAAAAAATTCCACTAGATTCGTAAGGCACGACCTCCCTGTAATGAAGCCATGCTGCGTATCCCTGATCAGATTGCAGCGCTCCAGATGCTCATACATCCTGTCCTTGAGGATCCTCTCCATTAGCTTGCCTATAACTGAAGTCATGCTCACCGGCCTATAATTCCCTGGGTTATCCCTCTGACCCTTTTTAAACAACGGTACTACATTTGCAATCCGCCAATCCTCTGGGACCTCTCCTGTGTCCAAAGAAGAGACAAAGATTTGCGTCAGAGGCCCAGCAATTTCATCCCTCACCTCCCTTAGCAGCCTGGGATAGATGCCATCAGGCCCCGGAGATTTATCCGTCTTTATACTGTCTAAAAGTCCCAACACCTCTTCCCTCGTGATGACTATTTCCCTCAACGGATCCTCAAACTCCTCAAGCACAGCACCAGACATCAGGCCCCTCTCCTGCGTGAATACCGACGCAAAGTATTCATTCAAGATCTCCCCCATTCCCCCAGGCTCCAAGCATAGTTCCCCTCCTCTGTCCCTGAGAGGACCAATCTTCCCTCTAACCATCCTTTTGTTTCTAACATAGGAGTAAAATGCCTTAGGATTTTCTTTAATCCTACCCGCCAAAGCCATTTCGTGGCCCCTTTTTGCCTTTCTGATGCCCCTTTTAAGTTCTCTCCTACATTCTCTGTATTCTTCTAACGCTATCTCTGTCCTCAAATGCCTAGATCTAATGTACGCCTCCCTCTTCCTCCTGACCAGGTCCTCAATATCCCTAGTTACTCACGGCTCTCTAATCCTACCCTTCCCATCCTTCCTCTTGACCGGCACATGTCTTTCCTGCAAAGATTTTAGTTTTCCCTTGAGAGACTCCCACATACCCAGCGTCGACCTGCCATCAAACAGCTTACCCCAGTCCGTATCTTTAAGATCCTGCCTAATCCGGTTGTATCTAGCCCTCCCCCAGTTTAACACCCTCCCCTTAGGACAGGCTTCATCTTTATCCATTAATATCTTAAACCAGACAGAGTTGTGGTCACTGTTAGCCACATGCTCTCCTACTTCAATGTCAACCACCTGCCCAGGCTCATTCCCCAGAACCAAGTCTAGTATAGCCCCCTCTCTGGTCGGGCTACCCACATACTGCTCCAGGGATCCTTCCATTACACACTGTACAAATTCCTCCCCGTCAGCACCCTCTGATCTCGGCACCTTCCAATCTACCCCGGGGAGATTAAAATCTCCCACTACCACCACCCTATTCTTCCTGCACTTATCTAGAATGTCCCTGCTTATCCCTTCTTCCACAGCCCTCGGGCTGTTGGGCGGTCTGTAGTACACACCCAACATAGTAACATCTCCCTTCCTATTCCTCAACTCCACCCATAGCGACTCGATTCCTATATCCTCTATACCTCCCTCCCTCTGCACTGCTATGATGCAATCCTTAACTAACAACGCCACTCCCCCACCTCTCAGCGACCCACCCCTATCACGCCTGAAGCACTTATACCCAGGAACATTCAACTGCCAGTCCTGCCCTTCCTTTAACCAAGTCTCTGTCACCGCCACCACTTCCAACTTCCTTTCGAATATTAATGCCTTCAGTTCATCTGTTTTGCCAGTCACACTCCTAGCATTGAAACACATGCACCGAAGACCCTCAGAAACAATCCGATCCTTCTTCCTACCCTCCGGGCTTACCCTATCCCCAATCCCAGTTCCGTCCACCTCCCCACCCCCCCTCCATATTAGTTTAAACCCTGCCGAAACACTCCAGCTAACCTTCCAGCTAAGATATGCACACCCTTCCCAGTTAACTGTACCCCATCCCTCTTGTATATTTGCCCCTCTTTCATAAAGACTTCCCAGTGGTCTACGA
The DNA here is from genome assembly GCF_965287045.1 of Carcharhinus amblyrhynchos. Classification (NCBI taxonomy): domain Eukaryota; kingdom Metazoa; phylum Chordata; class Chondrichthyes; order Carcharhiniformes; family Carcharhinidae; genus Carcharhinus; species Carcharhinus amblyrhynchos. Next base: position 1,710,421 of record NC_137350.1, read on the forward strand.
ATCTAAAACCCTCTGCCCTACACCAATCCTTCAACCACGCATTGAGTTGGAGTATCTCATTATTTCTAGCCCTGCTAGCCCCAGGCACCGGCAGCAGCCCAGAGAACGCCACCCTGGAGGCCCTACATTTCAGCTTAGCCCCCAACTCCCTGAACTGCCTACGTATGTCCCCCCTGCACTTTGTTCCTACATCCTTCTCTCCTATGTGCACTATCACATCAGACTTGGTCCCTCCACCCTCCAAAATTCCCTCTACCCTTTCTGAAACATCCTGTACCCCTGCTCCAGGGAGGCAGACTACCATCCTGGAGTCCCGCTTTTGCCCACAGAACCGCCTGTCAATCCCTTTGACTTTCCCATCCCCCACCACTATCTCACACCCTGCACTCTTCCCTTCCTCCGAGGTATTCTGATCTCCCTCCCTTGCCTTCTCTACCCCAGCTGTCACCCCACCCTTGATATTCCGGGGTAATTCCTCCGGGGCGGTCCTAGTGCCATGACTCCTTTTCTTTTCGCTCTTCCTAACTGTAACCCATCCATCTCTCCTCCTAGGTCCTGGTATCTGCTCAGTGTTACTGTCCCTATCCATTATTTCCTCATTTCCCCTAACTAAAAACATATCCTCCAGCCTCAGTTCCAGCTGCCTCACCCGGGCCCTTAATCTCTGCACCTCTAGACATTTCCCACATATGTGGGCTTTCGGGAGATGTGCTGTCTCCAGAAATGTCCACATATGACAACGAACACAGTGAACCCGTGTAACCCTAGACCCTGCCATTATGTTTGCCCCCTATTAAGGTGTCCTATTAATTCCTGTTACCGAGCCTGCGCTCGCCCAAGCCCAGTGAGCTTAAGCCCTGTTACCTCTCACTCTGCTTCCCGCCTCACTCCGCTGCCCGTTAGCTACCCTAGCCTTCTTTTTATACTCCCGCGCTCCCTTCCCAGCAGCCCCCGCGCCTATCTCCTGCTACGGAGCGCCAAAATAAACAAAAACCCTCCCGAACTTGAAGTAAGTCAAAATGCAGTAATTACAATGCAGCACACTCACCAAAAGGCAGCCACTCGTCGAAATCACAGCTCCAGAGAACAGTGAGCAGAAACATCCTGGATCCCGACACAGGGAGGCAAACTTCCATCCGAGACTCCTGTCCGCCTTCGCAGAATCGCCTGTCTGACCCCCTCACTGTAGAGTCCCCGATTAATACTGCCTTCCTCCTCCTTCCCCTACCCTACTGAGCTACAGGGCCAGACCCCACACTGGAGGCACGGCCACTGCTCCTTCCCCCAGGTGGGCTGTCCCCCCCCAACAGTACTCAGACAGGGGTACTTATTGTAAAGGGGCACATTCACTGGGGTGCTCTCTGTACCTGACCTTTCCCCTTCCTGACCCACATCCCTGCCTCCCGTGGCCCCGATGTGACCACCTGCCTGTAACTCCTCTCCATCACCTCCTCGTCCTCCCTGACCAGACAGAGTTCCTCAAGCTGCAGCTCCAGTTCCCTAACGCGGTCCCTTAGGAGCTGCAGCTCGACGCACACGGCACAGATATGGATGTCCGGGAGGCTGGGAGACTCCAGGATCTCCCACATCCAACACGGAGAGCAACAAACTGGCCTCACACTCATAATTCCCCTTTTCTTCAAATTCCACAGGAAAAGAAACTAAGGATTAAACCTACCCTGCCTCGCCCGTTTCCTCTTAAGGCCATTGAGCCAAAACCTTTCAGCTCTCACTCTGCCACCTGCTCACTCTGCTGCCCGCTACTGACGCTGCCCGCTGTATAGTGTGACCTGCTTTTTAAACCTCGCGTGCTAACAAACCCTTCCCAGGTCAGTTTCTGATAGACAAGGGAATTAAGGGTTATGGGGAGAAAGCAGGAAAGTGGAACTGATCCACTTCAGAGCAGCCATGATCTTATTGAATGGCGGGGCAGGCTCGAGGGGTTAGATGGCCTACTCCTGCTCCTATTTCTTATCTTCTTATGTTCACCCCTTGGCCCACTTCTGCTTTACTGTTAAAGTAACTGGTAAAAAAGACAAACCCTGCGAAAAACTAAAAAATGGTCAATCGCTTACCTTCACACTCCTGTCACAAATCGATCCTCCTCTCAGCTTGTTCCGATGAACAATAGTTTCCTCCAAGTGCCTCAGTTTCCTCCCACACTCTAAAAATGTGCAGTCAAGGGAATGACCATGCTAAGTTGCCCTTTGATGTCCCAGGATGTGTGGGTTAGGGGGATTAGCAGGGTAAATACGTGGGCCTAGAGTTTGGGTCTGATACTCTGTCAAGAGTTGGCGCAGACCCAATGGGCCAAATGGCCTCCTTCTACACTGTAGGGGTCCTATAACTCTCTGCTAACCTGCCATATGTCGTGATTTTGGCCAAAACTAGGAACGCCTCCAGCTGCTTACTGAATTCTTGTAGCCAAATCACATTGACTGAGGATGAGGACAACTTGCTTCAGAGGATAGGAAGGATACTTGGTGGGGGGTGGGGGGGGGTGGGGGGGGGGGGGTGGTGGTTGGGGGGGGGGGTAGGTTTCTGTGGTTTGCGATGGTAGTTGGGAGGGTATTTGGGCGAGGGGCCAGGAGGCGAGTCACAGGGTGGTGGTAGTTCCAATGGGGTTGGGGGGGTGTTGGAGGGTCCAGTGTGTGGGGCGGTGTTCATGGGGCAAGATTCAATACCAAAGTTACTCAGGAAGTGGAAGTAGCTTTAATTTTTCTAACCTTTCCTGGATTACTGTTCTGCTAGGGGAGCATTAGGAACAATGTATAATTTAATGATTGTATTTCTGGGTTCAGAAAGATGATGTGGGTATGCAGGCATTGGACTGGCGTAAACACAGTAAAAAGTCTGACAACACCAGGTTTTAGTCCAACCGATTTATTTGATAATGTACTCACAAGCTTTCGGAGTTAGCCCCTTCGTCAGGTGAATGGAGAGTCCTGGCCTCGGACAGAGCATATAAAGCACAGACAGTTTACAGATTACTGATTAGAATGCAAATCCTTACACCTAACCTGCTATTCAAGACCTGAAGTGGCTGACAATGTGAGTGGAAGGAGCACTGATCACAGGTTACAGAGATGTGTATTGTCTCCAGACAGTACAGTAAGTGAGGTTTTGCAAACCCAGGCAAGTCACGGGGGTTACAGATAGTGCGACATGAACCCAAGTTCCCTGTTGAGACCGTCCTCATGTGTGCGGAACTTGGCTATCAGTCTCTGTTCAGCGACTCTGCGCTGTCGTGTGTCGTGAAGGCCGCCTTGGAGAACGTTTACCCGAAGATCAGAGGCTGAATGCCCGTGACCACTGAAGTGTTCGCCAACAGGAAGGGAACAGTATTGCCTGGTGATTGCCGAACGATGTTCATTCATCCTGATTCATAACATCCAGGCAGTGCCCAGCCTGTTCCAGAGGCAGTGCCCATGGGATGTTCTATGCAGGGTGTGTTCCTGGTCGGGTGTGGTGGGGTGGGGTGGATCTCCTTACAGGGAGGAGTTACATGAGGGGGAAAGTTTTGGATCTGTGAGGGGTTGGAGTTTGTGGAGAGAGAGGTCTATTTTTATTTGTTTATATTGGGGCAAACCTGCTCCTTTTCACCACCCAAGTATTTTACAAACTAAATTACTGCGGAGGCAAGCCTGACCCACAATTGTGATGTTGTGGGATCTGCCCCTTAACCTTGTTTTCACCAAATCCTCGCAAAATACCATTTCCACACCCCCTGCCTGAAAATGGGAAAACTCTGCCCACCCACCACACAGCTATCGAATACTTCCTTGTGTGAGGGTCAACAACTGTCCTGGACTTGATGAATGGAAATCTGTGGACAGTTGGACGACATCCCACAGGAACAAATGGAAACTCGACATGATTTCCTGTGTCTCACTGAGTCACCACAGTGCATTGTGAGTGAATGTTCTTTCTATCTGAAAGGATCGTATCAATGACACAGAAAGCAGACTGTAATAAACTGACATCTTCATTCATTTCAGTACAGGGGGCAGGGTCTGAAAAAGATTCGAGGAGCAGCTTCATTTTGTAACATTGAATTTTGAATATCTATAATCTATTTTAGAGTTATTATTTATTATTCTCACACGTATTTGTATAATTGAAAAGTATTGTTTCTTGCATGCTGTACAGATAAAGCGTACCGTACATAAGGAAGGAAAGGAGAGGGTGCAGAATATAATGTTATGGTTAAAGCTAGAGTACAGAAAAAGATCAGCTTAATACATAGCAGATCCATTCAAAAGTTTGACAGCAGCAGGGAAGAAACTCTTCTTGAGTCAGCTGGTACGTGACCTCAGATTTTGTATTTTTTGCCTGACAGAAGAAGGTGGAAGAGGGAATGTCCGGAGTGTCTGGGGTCCTTAATTATGCCGGCTACTTTTCCAAGGCAGTGGGAAGTGTAGATAGAGTCAATGGATGGGAGGCTGGTTTGAGTGATGGACTGAGTTTCGTTGTAGTTTCTTTCAGTCTTGGGCAGAGCAGGAGCCCACACCAAACTGTGATACAACCAGAAAGAATGTTTTCCATGATGCATCTGTAAAGATTGGTAAAGATTGACGAGCCCAACTCGTCAATTCCGCCCAGTTTTTGCCACTAAGTTAGTCCCAATTGCCCACATTTGGCCCATATCCCTCTATACCCACCTTACCCATGTAACTGTCTAAATGCTTTTCAAAAGATAACATTGTACCCACCTCTACTACTACCTCTGGCAGCTTGTTCTCGACACTCACCAACCTCTGTGTGAAAAAATTGCCCCTCTGGGCCCTTTTATATCTCTCCCCCCTCACATTAACCCTCTAGTTTTAGAATCCCCTACTTTTGGAAAAAGCTGTTGACTATCTAATTGATCTGTGCTCCTCATTATCTTAAAGACCTCTATAAATCACCCCCAAACCTCCTATGCTCCAGCCTCACAGCACCAGGCACCTGGAGTTGATTCCCGGCTTGGGTCACTGTCTGTGTGGAGTTTGCGCATTCTCCCCGTGTCTGTGTGGGTTTCCTCTGGAAACTCCAGTTTCTCCCCACAGTCCAAAGATTTGCTGGTTAGGTGCACTGGCAATGTTAAGTTCCCCCACAGTGTACAGTAAGTTGACTTGTGACTAATAAAGAAAAATAAACTTTAAACGACATTCTTATTTTCTTTCCTTTACGGATGGAGCAATTCGTCTCCCAGTTGTTACACCAGTGTGGAAAAACAACAGTATCCATGTGATTTTCCTGCTGCAATTGCACAATAGAAAATGTGCCAAAATGCTTGAAGCCTCCTTTCCAGCTGTCTAGTTTTAGCCATCCAAACCAGGCCCCAGCAACTTGACATAAACAAGGATGTGCAAACGACTGAAAAACCCCAAAGAGCAGATCTGGCTACTCCTGAGGCTCGCCTGTTCCAGAACATGCAGCATGCATTGCACACAGTGCCCTAATGAAACTAGGTGCAGAACAGATTCCCCATCCCCGTCAGTCAGCAGAATATCAAAGAGCAAGGCTCCTGATTCATTGAGATCTGTTCATTCGTAAACTGCAGCATCCAGTCCAACACCAGCATCTCCACATCATTCATAAACTGAACAGAATTGACCAATGAAGTGCTGTACTAGAATTCAGAATGATTTTCAATTAATTACTTGAGCAAGGTAGTGTAAGGTAGAGGGAAAGGATATTTTACTCCAGATCTGTGTATGAGTACTGCAGGTAAGAATTCTCAAAGTCACAAAGATCGCATCTTGAGGTGCAGTCCTGCATAGTAATAAGCTCCAATAAATCTTTTCTGCTCCTTGTCACACAAGTTGAGTGAAGCCCGAATGATTAGGATGCAGGGGTTGTTCGATGCCGGCTCTGAGCATAACAGGCAAACATTAAAAGCAATTTCCCAGCTGAATATTAAACTCGACATATCAGACAATTACCAGATCGACAGGCCACTAAACCCTATACATACTAATTTACCTAAATACTTCAGTGTCCTGAGGGTTGTTGAATATAGCTTTGGTACCTGGTGTAGGAACACAATGTTCATCCAGGAACAGGAATATTCCAGCGAGCCTCGCAATAACCTCACAAACTTGTTTCTGTTGAGGTTCCTCAAGCAATTATTGCATCATCAATAGAAATGCTGCAAAGTTCAGTTGGAGAATTTAATTGGTTCAATGAGTGCAGTTACAATACTTTTCAATGAGACAGAAACAATTTACTTCCTTCCACATTCACCCTGGTTGGAGGCACTTTCACCTCTTGAGGATGAAGGTTCTAGGTTCAAGCGTCCCCTGCAAGGTCTGGACTCAAGGAGAATTTCTGCCTTCTTGAACCGCTGCGGTCCCTGTGATGTAGGTACACCCATAGTGCTGTAAGGAAGCAATTTTGACCTAATGGCAGTGAAGGAACAGGGACATAATTCCAAGTCAGGATGGTGTGTGGTTCGGAGGGGAACTTGCAAGTGCTGGTGTCCCCATACATCTGGCCTAGTCTTTGAAGCAGTCTTGGTGAGTTGCTGCAGTGTGTCTTGTAGATGGGACACACTGCTGCCACTGTGCATCAGTGATGAAGGGAGTCAATGTTTAAAGTGGTGCATGGGTTACCAATCAAATGTAAGGTTCTGCCTTGGGTGGTGCTCAGCCTCTTGACTGTTGCTGGAGCTGCACTCAGGAAAGTGCCTTGTAGATGGTGGACAGGCTGTGAAGAGTCAGGGGGTATGTTACTTTCTGCAAAATTCCCAGTCTCCAGCCAGCCACAATATTTGTATGACTGGTCCAGTTCAGTTTCTGAGCTGCATTAACACCCACGATGTTAATAGTGTCAGAGATGCTGTCTTTTGATGGAGATGTTGAACAGATACCCCACTGGTGTTAAAGACTATGTGGTCTGATTTAAAGACGTGTAGGTGTCTGCCTAACATTCCTCCCTCGACTAGCATCACCACCCAAAAACATGAATTGCAGCTTCAAAACAAAATACTGCAGTTGCTGCAAATCTGAAATAAAAACAGGAAATGCTGGAAGAACGCAGCAGGTCTGGAGGCACCACTGGGTAAGAGTCTCCTCGCTCTCAGCGGTCATTGCCTGCTGCACCTGTGTTTCATGCAAAATTTCCTCATGTCTCTTTGTATTGCGGCTTTCTGCAATTTTTCTCCATTTGAATCATAGAAACCCTACAGTGCAGAAAGAGGCGATCCAGCCTATGGGTCTTCACCAACTACAATCCCACCCAGGCCCTCCCCCACATCCCTACGCCTTCACACATCTCACGACACTAAAGGGAATTTTAGCATGGCCAATCAACCTAACCCACATATTTTTGGACTGTGGAATTCTTTCTGTTCTTTTGTTCTCCCTTCCAAAATGAACAGTTTCACATTTGCCCACTTACTTAACCTATTAATATCTTTTTGTAAACTGTTTATATCCCTTTCACATCTTGCCTTTCCACCCATTTTTGTGTCTTCTGCCGATTTGGCTACAGTATATTTACAGTATTTGCTGCCTTCCTCCAAGTCAGGAATATATATTGTAAACAGTTGCAGTCCCAAATCTGATCCCTGTGGAATCCCACTGGTAACACATCACCAACCTGAAAAAGAACCCTGTATCCACTCATGCTGTTTCCTGCCCATTAACCAATTCCCTGTCCATGCCAATATACTACCTGCAACAACATGGGCTCTTATGGCTTAACGTTTTGTGAAGTACCTTGTCAAACGCCTTCTGCAGTCCAATTACAGTGCATCTACTGGTTCCCCTCTCTCCACTCTGGTTGAGACTTCTTAAAAAATGAATTAGTCAGACATGTCTTCACTTTCACAAAGCCATGGTGACTCAATTCAGCATGAATCGCTGGAGCCAGTCTCTCCCCATTGGTCCTCACCCATTCACATGACTTTCTCTTCACATCAGGTGTGGGGGTGGGGCTGATTTTTGTCCGTAGCTCACTGGGGTCATTGTGTTGCCCCTGATTCTCAATGGTTCCCGTGTAGGTGGCTTGTCTGTGCTGAAATTGAATACTGGTTTGAGGATTGTTCACCGTGAGTCCAAAGGAAGAAAATGTCATTAATGTATCTAGTGTATAGCATCAGTTGAAGGTCCTGTACAGTGAAGAGGTCTTGTTCAAACCTGTGCATGAAGATGTTGGCATATTGAGGTGCGAATTTGATCCCCATGGCTGTTCCGTCTGTCTGGATGAAGAACTGGATGTTGAACACGGAGAACACGGAGGGTGCTCTGAAGATCGGGATCAAAGGTCTTGATCAGTCTGTTGAGTTGATGGGTGTGTTTCTTGTTCGGATCTGCGGGAACTGTCTGTAGTGTTCCTCGTTGTTCAGTTGTTGGTACACTTCTTTGCAGTAATCTGTTTTGTTCAGTATGGTGATAGCCCCTCCTTTGTCTGCTGGTTTGATGACAATGTTGCGGTTGGTCTTGAGAGCGTGGATGACATTGCGTTGTGATTGGGTGACGTTCGGGGCTGCCTTGTGAGCGCGGTTGATGAATCTGGTGTTGATGCACCTCCTGACTGCTTGGGCATAAATGTCCATGTATGTCAAGGGCAGTGGTCACTTCTTGCCTTCAAACAACCACACAACCTCAAACAGCACATTGTCTGCAGCAAACTACCCAGTCTTCAGGAGAACAGTGACCATGACACCACACAACCCTGTCACAGCAACCTCTGTAAGTTATACCGGATCATCGACATGGATGCCATCATCTCATGTGAGAACACCATCCACCAGATACAAGGTACATATACTTCCAACTCAGCCAACATTGTCTACCTGAGATGCTGCAGGAAAGGATGTTCCGAGGCACGGTATGTTGGGGGAACCATGCAGCTGCTATGACAATGGGTGAATGAACACCGATTGACAGTTACCAGGCAAGACTGTTCTCTTCCTGTTGAAGAACACTTCAGCGATTATGGGCATTCGGCCTCTGATCTTCGGGTAAGCGTTCTCCAAGGCGGCCTTCACGAGACAGGACAATGCAGAGTTGCTGAGCAGAGACTGATAGCCAAGTTCCGCACACATAAGGATGGCCTCAACCGGGATCTTGGGTTCATCTTGGGTTCATGTCACACTATCTGTAACCCCCACAACTTGCCTGGACTTGCAAAATCTCACTAACTGTCCTGTCTGGAGACAACACACATCTCTTTAACTGTTCTTAAAGCTCTCTCCACTCACATTGTCTGTACCTTTAAGACTTGATTAGCTGTAAAGACTCGCATTCCAACCATTATTCTGTAAATTGAGTTTGTGTCTTTATATGCTCTGTTTGTGAACAGATCTCCCACTCACCTGACGAAGGAGCAGCGCTCTGAAAGCTAATGGCTTGTGCTACCAAATAAACCTGTTGGACTTTAACCTGGTGTTGCGAGACTTCTTACTGTGGAATGTGCTGCTGGAGGAGTGGTGGAAGCAGGCACATTAGCAACATTTAAAAAGCATCTGGATGGGTGCATGAATAGGGAGAGGACAGAAGGATACAGACCAAGTAAGGGCAGTAAAATGTATTGAGAGCATCATGATCGGCATGGGCTTGGAGAGCCAAAGGGTCTGTTCAGGGGCTGCGTTTTTCTTGGTTCTTTGTTCTACTGTATAAAGCAATATTAAGACCACACTTAGAATATTGTGTACCCCCTTCTGTGAGGAGGGATGTTGTTGCATTGGAGGTGGTTCAAACGAGGTTCACTAGATTGGTTCTAGAGATGAGGGGTTTGACTCATGAAGAGAGGTTGGGCAGTTTAGGCCAGTTGGGGGAGTTTAGAAGAATGGGAGGAAATCGAATTGATACAAGATGATACAGTACAGGGGATTGACAAAGTAGATGTGGAGAGTGTTGTGAAGTTGGGTAAAGTAATTGTGGATTGGGAGGTAGGAAGTTAGAATTTGGGGTGGGGGGAGGGGGAACCATTGCACAACCTGTTAAAGATGGCACTTTTTTCTGTGCTTAGGGATATAAAATGCAAGTACACAGAGAGCCCAAACTGAAACATTTGTATTGAAAGGCCAAGCAGCAGTTTTTACCAAGACAATTGGCTTTTGAATTTAGCCAATCAATTTCAATCAGACACTTAGGTACTAAAAACCTATTAAATTTAAATCTGTTGATTTTGACAAACTAGAACCAGTCCTATTGTGGCAAATATTGATATGTCATCACAGGTATAAAAGAAGGGGGCAGGGGAACAAAGAGTGTGGAAGTTAAAATGTTCAGATTGAAGGTTCATAGTTTGGAAGTTAAATTGTGTGGAAAATACAGTGTTCAAATTAAAGTTTCATGCCTTCTCAGTGCAGTAGTGGAAAATGATTATCACTCACAGACCGTCAAAAAGAGTCAATCTCTGCTATTTTGCATCGGCCCCATAACATTTTCCTTTCTTGCCTTCACCAGAGGGTGAGCAAGACCAGATCTTTTTCCATAACGAGTTCCAAAGGCAAGCTATCAGGATATGCCGTGCAAATGAATGATTAATGGAAGTCAAATTTTCATCGAATGAGAAGGGGCAAAAAAAAGCTGGTATTTAATTGGCAAAATGTGTGTCAATGAAAGATGTGAAAAATCTCTTGTTCCTGATTTGCTGTAATTGACGATAACTGCTGAGCTGTTTCTCTGTAACCGCAGAGAAACTGATCCGGCCAAACCAATGGACGGAGGAAATTCTCCTTGTGCACAAGTAATTAAAGACCATGCATTGGATGCATGGTATCCAGCACTGTTTATGTTAAGAGTCAACTGAGAATGCCTTTAGATTGCCAACGATCCCTGGCAAGAGAAAAAGAGCAGCTGCCAACTGCCAGAGCTAATTCTCAACTCTCAAGAGAGATAGAATCGCCGGCTCACATAGCTTCATCTATGTCTTAGAGAAAGCACCATCTAGATAGTATAAATAGCAAAGAAGGAAAAAGTCCCAGACTGAAGAATCAAATGAGAAGGCTCAGAATATTTCAGAAAACACAAAACCTGGTTGTAATTTAGAGAGTGACAAACTTCTATTTTTGTTAATGAGTGGGAATTGTATTTAATTGAACAGTGTACCATTAGAATCTTGGTTTATTTGGGAATAGTTCATAGTTGGAAGTTAATAGTTCGTTAATAGTTTAGTTAATTTGTTCATTGTTAGATAAATTGTTCCTGTGGAGCAGAGTCGAGAGGCAGCGATTTTTGGGCGTGCGAGGAGGCAAAAACAAGGTATATTTTTCTGTTTATTCCGTTTAACTTTTTATTTTTAGTGCTAAGTCGCGAGTTTCAGCGGTTTTTTTTTTAAATTAGTTAGAAACCGGAAGTCGTCACTAGGACGCTTACCGGTAGTTGTAGTTTATTTTTCTCGTGCCCCTAACACTATAAATTGGTGCAGAGAGGATTCCCGATTCTCTACACTGGTAGAGAATCCCACCCTTCCACCTCCTCTAACCTAAATTATAAGTGTGAGGGAAGTTTTTTTTTATATTTTTACTTTTCTGCTGGTAATTGATTCAGGGATGGCAGTTCAGGCTGTAAGCTGCATCTCCTGTGGGATGTATGTAGTGAGGGACTCCCACAGTGTTTCAGGTGATTTTACTTGTGGGAAGTGTGTTAGATTGCAGTTTCTGGAGGAGCGTGTAAAGGAGCTGGAAGGGGAATTAGAGGAGCTCCGTATAATTCGGGAAGTGGAGCAGGACATAGAAAGGAGTTATAAGGAGATAGTCACTCCTAGGAATAAGTCTTGGGTCACTGCCAGGAAGAGGGGCAAAAAGCAGTTGGGGGGACAATCCCCTGGGGCTGTTCCCCTCCAAAATAGGTTTTCGGTCCTGGAGGCTACAGTTGAGGAGAAATCAACTGGGGATAGCCAAAGGGAGCAGGTCTCTGGGGGTGAGCCTATTGGCAAGCCTCAGGTGGTTAGGGGTAAGAGATTGGGCCTCGTGATTGGGGACTCCACAGTTATGGGGACAGATAGGAGAGTTGGAGGTAAGGGTAGGGACTCTGGGCTGGTGTGTTGCCTACCAGGGGCTGGGGTCCAGGATGTATCGGACAGAGTATTCAGGACTCTTAGGGGAGAGGGAGATCAACCCCAAGTTATAGTTCATGTGGGGACACATGACATAGGGAGATTAAGGGAAGGGGATATTAAGCAAAGATTTATGGAGTTGGGGTGGAAACTAAAGGCGAAGTCAGAAAGAGTAGTTATATCTGGACTCTTGCCTGTGCCACGGGATAGTTTAGAGAGGAATAGGGAGAGGGAAAGTTTGAACTCGTGGCTGAGGGGATGGTGCAGGAGGGAGGGGTTCAGGTACTTGAGCAATTGGGGCTCATTCTGGGGAAGGTGGGACCTCTATAAGAGGGATGGTCTACACCTGAACCAGAGGGGAATCAATATCCTGGGGGGTAAATTTGCAAAAGCGATGCAGGAAGGTTTAAACTGATTCGGAGGGGGGGAGGGATAGTGAGGAAAGGGGGTGAAAGTGAGGGGGGCATAGTTGGGGAATGCAAGGCATGGCATAGTGGGGGTGGGGCGGAGCAGGGTTTGAAATGCGTGTACTTTAATGCGAGGAGTATTCGCAATAAAGTGGATGAACTTGCAGCGTGGATCAGTACCTGGGACTTTGATGTTGTGGCCATTTCTGAGACATGGATAGAGCAGGGTCAGGAATGGATGTTGCAGGTTCCGGGGTACAAATGCTTTAGTCGGAGTAGAGAAGAAGGTAGAAGGGGGGGTGGGGTAGCATTGCTAGTCAAGGACTGTATCACAGTGTCGGAGAGAAAGTTTGATGAGGACTTGTCAGTTGAGGTAGTATGGGCGGAGATTAGAAATAGGAGAGGAGAGGTCACCCTGTTGGGAGTCTTTTATAGACCTCCTAAAAGTTCTAGAGAGGTTGAGGAAAGGATTGCGGAGACAATCCTGGTTAGGAGTGAAAGTAATAGGGTAATTGTTATGGGGGACTTTAACTTTACGAATATTGATTGGAGTTGCTATAGTTCTAGCTCGCTAGAGGGGTCAGTGTTTGTACAAAGCGTGCAGGAAGGTTTTTTGTCTCAGTATGTAGACAGGCCAACTAGAGGTGAGGCTATATTGGATTTGGTGCTGGGAAATGAGCCAGACCAGGTGCTAGACTTGGAAGTTGGTGTGCATTTTGGTGATAGTGACCACAATTCGGTTACGTTCACCTTAGTGATGGGAAGAGATAGGCATGAACCTCGGGTCAGCAATTTTAGCTGGGGTAAGGGCGATTATGCACTAGAAAGCTTTAGATTGGCTAGGAGGGAGTTGAAGAGTGAGTTGAGAAGGGCTAAAAGAGGACATGAGAAGACTTTGGCTGATAGGATTAAGGAGAATCCTAAGGCGTTCTATAGGTATGTCAAGAACAGAAGGTTGGTCAGGGCAAGATTAGGGCCAGTTACAGACAGCAGGGGGAAGTTGTGTGTGGAACCGGAGGAGATTGGAGAAGTATTGAACCAATATTTCTCTTCGGTGTTCACGCAGGGGGACATGAATATAGCTGAGGAGGACATTGGGTTGCAGGGGTGTAAAATAGACAGTATTACGGTTGATAAAGGGGATGTGCTGGAAATTCTTGAGGGGCTGAAAATAGATAAGTCCCCTGGTCCGGATGGGATCTACCCTAGGATTCTCTGGGAGGCTAGAGAGGTGATTGCAGAGCCTCTGGCTCAGATCTTCAGGTCGTCATTGGTCTCTGGTGTAGTCCCGGAGGATTGGAGGATAGCGAATGTTGTCCCATTGTTTAAGAAGGGGAACAGAGACTTTGCCGGGAATTATAGACCGGTGAGTCTTACTTCTGTTGTGGGCAAGGTTTTAGAAAAAATTATTAGGGATAGGATTTATAGTTATTTGGAGTGTAATGAATTGATTAGTAATAGTCAGCATGGTTTTGTAGCGGGTAGGTCGTGCCTTACTAACCTTATTGAGTTTTTTGAGAAGGTGACCAAAGAGGTGGATGGGGGCAAGGCAGTTGACGTGGTATACATGGATTTTAGTAAGGCGTTCGATAAGGTTCACCATGGTAGGCTTCTGCAGAAAATGCAGATGTATGGGATTGTGGGTAATCTAGGAAGTTGGATCAGGAATTGGCTATCAGATAGGAGACAGAGGGTGGTGGTTGATGGTAAATATTCATCATGGAGTACAGTTACGAGTGGTGTGCCTCAGGGATCTGTTTTGGGGCCACTGTTGTTTGTAATTTTTATTAATGATCTGGATCAGGGTATAGTTGGGTGGATTAGTAAATTTGCTGATGACACCAAAATTGGAGGTGTGGTAGATTGTGAGGAAGGGTGTCATAGTCTGCAGGGAGACTTAGATAGGTTGCAGAGCTGGGCCGAGAGGTGGCGGATGGAATTTAATGCGGAGAAGTGTGAGGTAATTCACTTTGGTAGGAATAACAGATGTGTCGAGTATAGGGCTAACGGGAGGACTTTGAATAGTGTGGATGAACAGAGGGATCTAGGTGTGTGTGTACATAGATCCCTGAAAGTTGGGAATCAAGTAGATAAGGTTGTTAAGAAGGCGTACGGTGTCTTGGCGTTTATTGGTAGGGGGATTGAATTTAGGAGTCGCAGTGTAATGTTGCAACTGTACACTACTCTGGTGCGGCCGCACTTGGAGTACTGTGTGCAGTTCTGGTCCCCGCATTACAAGAAGGATGTGGAGGCGTTGGAGAGGGTGCAGAGGAGGTTTACTAGGATGTTGCCTGGTATGGTGGGGAGGTCCTATGAGGAGAGACTGAGGGATTTAGGGTTGTTTTCGTTGGAAAGAAGGCGGCTAAGAGGGGATCTTATTGAAACATATAAGATGATTAGAGGTTTAGATAGGGTGGATAGTGATAGCCTTTTTCCTCGGATGGAGAAAGCTAGCACGAGGGGGCATGGCTTTAAATTAAGGGGGGGTAGCTACAGGACGGATGTCAGGGGTAGGTTCTTTACCCAGCGGGTGGTGAGGGATTGGAATGCCCTGCCTGCTGCAGTTGTAAATGCGTCTAGTTTGGGGGCGTTTAAGAGATCTCTGGATAGGTTTATGGACGAAAAGGGATTGGTATAGGCTAGTGGGTCATTGTTTTTGTAACTGGTCGGCGCAACATCGTGGGCCGAAGGGCCTGTTCTGCGCTGTAATGTTCTATGTTCTATGTTCTATGTTCTAAATAAATGGTTACGTGTTAATTTTAGAGAGAGTGTTAGGGATTTATTTTGTATTTAATCACTAGAAGTTGGTGAAGCGCATGTCTCAGCACTTCACACACACATTTTACAGATATTAAGGCAAGGCACTCCTCATTAAGTGTTTCAGTGTTAGTTTTTAGAGAGGGGACTCTAGCTCTGCTTTATAACAAGAGGATGTTTCCCCTTGTAGGGCAATCTAGAACAAGAAAGATAAGGGGTGACAGGTTTCTTATGATTCTATCAGATCAGCCATGATCTCATTAAAAGTTGGAGTAGGTCTGAGAGGCTAAATGACCTCCTCTTGCTCCTTGTTCTTATATATTCTTTATGCTAAACAATGGAGTGTAGATTTATTTGAATGATATTGAACCAGATCTTACCAT
The DNA here is from genome assembly GCF_965287045.1 of Carcharhinus amblyrhynchos. Lineage (NCBI taxonomy): Eukaryota > Metazoa > Chordata > Chondrichthyes > Carcharhiniformes > Carcharhinidae > Carcharhinus > Carcharhinus amblyrhynchos. Next base: position 1,725,962 of record NC_137350.1, read on the forward strand.
TGTTTACGCTGGTGGAATCTTTGGCTGGCTGCCAAATTCTCCGACCTTGTGGCAGTGGGAGTATGTCATGAACAGCAGGTAAGATTGTGTTTAAAGGCTGAAACTATCTGTAAAAGTTTTATATAGCTTGTTGTTCTTTTAGTTTGAAGGATTAAGGAGGAAATCTATTTGAGGTTTTTTAAAATAATTAAAGATTTCAGTAGGCTAGATAGAAACTACTTCCACTGGAATTCATGGGACATAACCTAAAAATGAGAATTTGGCTGTTCAAGGGTAATGCCAGCAAGCACTTTATCAGACAAGGTGCATGGGAATTAGGGAACACTCTCTCCCCAAAGATTCTGTTGAGTTTGTGGATCAAGTTCACATTGAAATTGACCAATTTTTAATGAACTTAAAAATTAACAGCTGGAAGATGGAGGTGGGTCAAGTTAAGATTCAGATCAGCTATGAGCGAATTGAATGGCAGAGCAGACTTGATGGGCTGAATGGCCTCCTCTTACCATTGAGTGAAAGAGAAAATGTACAAGAGATGAAGTGTGGGTTTGGAGGTACCTTGAGAGGAGAGCTGTGGAACTTTTACTGTTAAAACAATAGTAGTGGAGAAGTGGAATTAAAGTTTTACATAACTGAAAAGGCCCTTTGGCCCATCGTGTCTGTAGCGGCCATCAAGCACCTATCGATTCTAATCCCATTATCCAACCCTTGGCCCATAGCTTTGTGTGCCATGGCATTCCAAGCACTGATCTGAATAGTTAGGAATGTTAAATACTCAGTGTGGGGGTGGTTGATGAGCAAATGATGAAATAAATTGACAGCAGGAATATTTATTAAGTCCTCAGTTGAGGAACATCGTCAAAGATTTACATCTGAACATAAAGGTGGACTAATTTGTCACATTTTCAAGACGAGAGTCAAAGAGGTGGCCCAAAAATGAATCAGTGTGGCAGCAGATGGTAGATGGGTGGAAGAGAGAGGAGCTTTGTAAATGGTGATACGCATAAAAACTTCAGAAGGTTGTCAAAAAAATGATGAGAGGAGTGTAGGTGGAAATGGAAATGAGATTAGCTGCAGATAAAAACATGACTCTCTTCCAGTTCTGTTAAACAAAAAGATGTGGAAGAAGATTTGAAAGTCTAAATGAAGAAGCCAATGGGAGTAGAGATAAATGGGGGAATCCTCTGGCTGATCCCACCCCACTGCCACCCGCAAGTGAGAACAGAGAATTTTATTCAGCCAAATCTCTGTTCACTGCAGCAGGACCAGAGAATCCTGCTGACATGAATGTCTGGAAAATTCCGACCTTCATTTATTTTATTCATTCTTGGGATGTTCAGACCAATGTAGCCCTCCTCGATATGATGCCCAGAACTCCTCTCAACTGCATGTTGTAGTGAGGGTCTGTATTTACTGTCCAGCTCTAACTGCCCTTAAGGAGATGGTGGTGAGTCATCTTCTTGGACTGTTACAGTCCATGTAGGTCTCTCACAATACCCTCCCTGTGGCAGTTTGATCAACAGCGTGGCTCACTGGGGCAAGTGGAGGGCAGTTAAGAGTCAAGCACATTGTTGTGGATCTGAAGTCATGCAGAGGCCAGACTGGATCACGATGATAGTTTTCTGCTCTTGGAGGGTCTTTACAACAATTCAGAATTTTCATCATCATTATTAGAGCTTAAAAGTTTAGTTATTAGTGTTATGTCACAAGTAGGTTTTTATTTGTTGTTGTTCGTCCATCATCATCGATGAGGACCTCAACACCATTAGTCATTTTGAGGCTGGTCGCAGTGTGTCTGAAGATGACTGATCAGGGCCAATTTGGGCACAGAATGTCCTGGTACATATTGGACAGACTTGTGTAGACACTGTGGTTGTTGCACTGGTGGCTCTGGACTTGCGCAGCTCACGCTTAAATTGTGCTTCAGTAATACACCTTGCTTTGTGAGCTTCACAGCCTTTGTGGATGAGGCAGTGCCAGGTAGGGCGGTTTTGTGCCAGCGTTTCCCAGGTGGTCGTGTCAATGTCAAGTGACTTCAGGGAGGCTCTGAGTGTGTATTTGAAACATTTCTTCTGCCCTCCATGCGAGCGTCTTCCAGCAGAGAGTTCCCCGAAAAGGAGCTGCTTGGGTATGCGCTCGTCTGGCATACGGATGATGTGACCTGCCCCCCGGGTCTGCGCTCTCATCAGCAGTGTGTGGACTGATGGTAGGTTTGCTCTAGAGAGAATTTCAGTGTCTGGTACTTTGTCTTTGCCATCTGATTGTAACATTCTGCAAAGACAAGCCATGTGGAAATGATTGAGCTGTCTGCATGCCTTCGATACACAGTCCACGTTTCACAGACATACAGCAGGGTAGTGAGTACCGCGGCGCTGTAGACCTTCAGTTTTGTTGCTGAGCCGATTCCCCGCCGTTCCCATACAGTGGAACGCAGTCTACCGAAAACAGAACTTGCCTTTGCTATTCTGCAGTTAACTTTTCTATCAGTAGTCGCTGCTTGGGAGAGGGTGCTGCTAAGATAAGTGAACTGGTCCACTGCCTGTAGTTCCTGCTCTTTGACTGTGATTATGGGTTCTGTGTACAGTACATGAGGAGCAGGCTGGTGCATGACTTTGGTCTTTTTAATCTTGATGGTGAGTCCAAAGTTGTCACAAGCCGTGGAAAATTTGTCCATACTGACTTGCATCTCTGGCTCTGAGCCAGTATACAGGGCGCAGTCATCGGCAAAGAGGAAATCTCTCAGAACATAAGAACATAAGAAATAGGAGCAGGAGTAGGCCATCTAGCCCTTCGAGCCTGCCCCGCCATTCAATAAGATCATGGCTGATCTGTCGTGTCTCAGTTCCACATTCCCGTCCTCTCCCCATAACCCTTAATCCCCTCTCTTATCAAGAACCCATCAACCCGCGTCTTAAAAATATTTAGCGAGGCAGCCTCCACCACCTCAACGGGCAGAGAATTCCAGAGATTCACCACCCTTTGAGTGAAGAAGTTCCTCCTCAACTCTGTTCTAAACCGTCCCCCCTTTACTTGAGGCTGTGCCCCCTAGTCCTACTATCCTTTCTGGGCGGGAAGAGTCTCTCCACCTCGATCCTATCCATCCCATTCATCATCTTATACTTCTCAATGAGATCTCCCCTCATTCTTCTAAACTCTAACGAGTACAAGCCCAGTTTATTCAGCCTCTCCTCATAGCTCAACCCCCTCAACTCCGGTATCAGCGTAGTAAACCTTCTCTGCACTCCCTCCAAGGCCAAAATATCCTTGCGTAAGTGCGGCGACCAAAACTGCACACAGTACTCCAGCTGCGGCCTCACCAATGCCCTATACAGCCGCAGCAAGACCTCCCTACTTTTATATTCAATCCCCCTCGCTATGAAGGCCAGCATCCCATTCGCCTTCCTGACCACCTGTTGCACGTGCAGGCTGGGTTTTTGCGACTCATGCACAAGGACCCCGAGGTCCCTCTGCACCGTCGCCTGCTGCTGTTTTTCACCCCGTAAGAAATAGTCCTTCCTACCATTATTCCTACCAAAGTGGACCACCTCGCACTTGCCAACATTAAATTCCATTTGCCAGTTCCTGGCCCATTCGCCCAGCCTATCTAGATCCTTCTGCAGACTCTCCACACCCTCTGTGCAATTTGCTGTTCCCCCAATCTTGGTGTCATCAGCAAATTTCGACACCATACACTCGGTTCCCTCCTCCAGATCATCTATATAAATGGTAAATAGTTGAGGCCCCAGCACCGACCCCTGGGGCACTCCACTAGTCACCATCCGCCAATCCGAATAGCACCCATTGACCCCCACTCTCTGCCTCCTGTATGACAACCAATCCTCTATCCACGCTAACACCCTACCCCCAACTCCATGCCCTCTGACCTTCTGCAATAACCTCTTGTGAGGTACCTTGTCAAAAGCCTTCTGAAAATCAAGAAAGACCACATCCACCGGCTCTCCTCTATCCACCACCCTAGACACATCCTCATAGAACTCCAGTAAATTTGTCAGACACGACTTCCCCTTAACGAAACCGTGCTGCGTCTGCTCTATCAAGCAATTCCCCTCAAGATGCCTCGCTATTTCCTCCTTGATGCTGGATTCTAACATTTTACCTACAACAGATGTTAAACTAACCGGTCTATAATTCCCTGCCTTTTGCCTGGCACCCTTCTTAAACAACGGCGTAACATTAGCTGCTTTCCAATCTTCTGGCACTTCCCCGGAATCCAGTGAAGTCTGGAAAATAACCACCAAGGCATCCACTATCACCTCCGCCATTTCTTTCAGAACCCTTGGATGCATTCCATCCGGTCCTGGGGACTTGTCCACAATCAGCCCCTCCAGTCTGTTGAGCACCACCTCTCTAGCAACAAAAATGTCATTGAGACCCTCCAGTCCTACCACCTTTCCATCGCTAACACCCAGCAAATTATTCACGTCCTCCTCCGTGAAGACAGAAACAAAAAAGTTATTCAAGACCTCAGCCATTTCCCCATCCCCTACCACTAAGTCCCCCTTCTCATCCTCTAAGGGTCCAACGTTCACCCTAGCCAGCCTCTTCCTTTTTACATATTTATAAAAACTCTTGCTATCCTTTTTTATATTAAGCGCTAGCCCAGCTTCATAGTTTCTCCTACCCTTCCTTATCAACTTCTTTGTCAATCTTTGTTGACATTTAAACCTCTCCCAATCCTCTTCTCGCCCACTACTCTTAGCTACTCTAAACGCCTCCGCTTTTAATTTAACACTTTCCTTCACCTCCTTCGTTATCCACGGCTTATTACCTCTCCTCCTCTGGTCCTTTTTGACCATCGGAATAAATTTCTGCTGAGCACCAAGAAAGATCTCCTTAAAGATCCTCCACTGCTCCTCAGCAGACCTACCTTCCAACGCGCTTCCCCAGTCAACATTCGCCAATTCTTCTCTCATCCTACCGTACTCCCCTCTGTTCAAACAAAGGACGCGTGTCCGGGAACCCACTTTCTCCTCTTCCATCTGCATCAGAAACTCCACCATACAATGATCACTCTCCCCAAGAGGATCCTTCACCGCAAGGTCCCTAATTCTACCCGCCTCATTACATAACACCAGATCCAAGCTAGCTCTCTCCCTCGTCGGCTCTAACACACACTGTTCAAGGAAACTATCCCGGCAGCATTCCAAGAACTCCTCCTCGAGCCCACCGTGTCCAACATGGGTTGACCAATCAATATGCAGATTGAAATCTCCCATAATTACGGCCGTCCCATTCCTGCACGCCACACTTATTTGCGCGTTAACAGCCCGAACAGTCTCCTTCACTTTGGTAATAGCTTGAAGTCTCCTCAGGTTGAAGAGCTTCCCATCCACTCTGTACTTGAGGCTGATTCCAGCAACACTGTCCTGGAAGGCATCATTCAGCATGGCAGTAAACATCATGCTGAACTTCTTGTAGAGGTGAACGATGGAAGCATCTTTAAGTTCCTGAGGAATGGATCCTTGCTTCCAAAAGGACTGGAACTCGGTGAGCTTCTCGATAAGTACAGGACCAGCAGCTTTGTAGATCTCTGTGGGTATGGCATCTGCCCCTGGGGCTTTGCCACTGGATAGCTGGCTGACAGCTTTCGTGACTTTGGCTACTACCGGTGGGTCATCCATGGTGCTGTTGGTATCGACCTGGGGAATCCTGTCTATTGCCTCATCGTTAATAGATGACGGTCGGTTGAGGACGGCTTCAAAGTGTTCAGCCCATCTCTGCAGGATCTGAGCCCTCTCTGTAATGAGAGTTGTACCATCTGTACTCAGGAGGGGGGAACTCCCGAGAGACTGAGGTCCGTAGAGAGTGTTGAGGGCTTCATTGAACCGTTTTAAGTTGTTTCTGTCAGCGTATCCTGTATTTCATCTGCCTTGGCACTCAGCCAGGCATCCTGCATTTTACACAGTTTATTCTGGACTGTCCTGCGAGCACTGGGAAAAGCACTTTTCTTGGCAGCTGAAGATGGGTCGTTCTGACAGGCCCGATGGAGATGGTGCTTTTCAACAAGTAGAGCCTGTATCTCCTCATCATTCTCATCAAACCAGTCCTGCTGCTTGTGGGTGGAAGGCCCGAGCATCTTCAGCACAGATGTACGGATAGCATCCCTGAAGAGTTCCCAGTCATCCTCAGAGCTGTCTGTGAGGTGTAGGTCAGCAAGCTTGATTTCTAAGTCTTCAGCCAGTGCTGAAGCTATGCTGGGGTTCTTTACCTTGGCCGCATTGATTCTTTTTATAACCTTGCTTCCTTGTGGTCGCCTCTTGGGTCTGATGCGGAGCCTCATTTTGGAGACAATGAGCCTGTGATCTGTCCAGCAGTCTCGGTCTTGGCACACACGGCCTTGGTCACTCTGACATCCTGTCTGTCTTTTCTCCTGACAATGACATAGTCGATAAGATGCCAATGTTTAGAGTGGGGGTGCATCCAGGAGGTCTTGTTACGGGTAGGCAGATGGAAGGTTGTGTTGGTGATGAGGAGGTTGTGCGCTGCATGGGTCTTCATTAAGAGTAGGCCATTACTGTTACACCTGCCCACTCCATGCCTCCCAATGACTCCCTGCCAGATTGCAGAGTCACACCCTACTCTTGCATTGAAATCGCTGAGCAAGATCAGCTTGTTGGTACTGCTCACTGCTGATAGGAGGGGGTCTAATTCTTCATAGAACTTGTCTTTCATCTCGACCGGGTTGTTTATTGTGGGGGCATAGGCGCTGATCAGGGTGGCTTGACTTCTGTTCTGTAGTGGAAGTTGTAATGTCATAAGCCGGTCGTTCACACCCTTGGGTAGACTATCAACTTTCCGAACAAGGTGACTCCTGACGGCAAATCCAACTCCAGCATCACGACACTCATCGCTGCTGCAACCGTGCTAGAAAAAAGTGTATCCACCTCCAGTTTCAGTCAACTGACCTACTTTGGCAAGACAAGTTTCACTCAGGGCTGCAATGTCCATGTTGTATCTTGCAAGCTCTCTGGCAACTAAGGCTGTTCTTCTCTCTGGTCTGTCTGCTGTAGGGTTGTCCAAAAGAGTGCACACGTTCCAAATGCCAATGGTGAGCAGTGTCACCTTGTGTTTTATTTTGTTTGTTCAACCGCAAGATGTGATCCCCGCCAGCCGCGGTAAACTGGCCAGGGTGTAGGCAATGTTTAGGGCACCTTTTCTAGCCCCTTCCTCATTCTACAGAGGTGAGCAGTGTGTTCCTGAAGAGGACTGCTCAGTCGCCCAGGTAGACGCTGAGTTCCACTGCTGCTTCAGTCAGCGGAAAACAACCATTAGACCTGAGCTGCCTGTGTGCAGGTCCGTGTATCCACACCTACTGCTTCATCGCTCGCCCATCGCCACAGGACTGCAAGGCTTGAACAGGACACTGATGATGATGACGGTGTTGAGACTAGCGCTTGATTTGGATTAAAGTGAGGGAGAGTTGCGCAGCATCAGCCTCACTCCCTCTTCCCAATTCCCATCTAGACCCAGTGGCCAGACAAGAGTCAAGACGGCTGGAGGTGGGACTAGGTGCAGTGGATGACCAGGAATCTTCCGTGTCTTGTCCTGCTCTTCGTGTTCCACGACACTTGCAGAGACTGTTAGACCTTCCATTGGTCTCTCCCGCTCAATCTGCCGGAGTCTGTCTTCACATGCTGGGATAGACATCTCCCTATCTCACCCAGGGTTGAGACCCGTCGGTTACCCTCACTGGTTTAGCCGGCTTGTTGAGACCATTGCCTGGGGTGTGGCCACTGTCGCATGCAAACAGCTACAGGTGAGAGCTGAGTGTCACATGGGGACAAAAGATGGACAAACCGCCCTGAAAAGACACGACATGTTCCCCCACCAAAGGTATTACCCTCCCTGACACCCCATACAGGCTTATATTAACACTGCAATGAAGTTACTGTGAAAATCCCCTCGTCGCCACACCTGTTCAGGTACACTGAGGGAGAATTCAGCATAGTCAATACACCTAATCAGCACATCTTTCAGACTGTGGGAGGAAACCGGAGCACCCAGAGGAAACCCATGCAGGGTGGCACAGTGGTTAGCACTGCTGCCTGACAGCTCCAGGGACCTGGATTCAATTCCCGATCTAGGCCACTGTCGCTGTGGATTTTGCACCTCCTCCCTGTGGCAGCGTGGGTTTCCTCTGGGTGCTCCCTTTTTCTCCAAAAGACGTCCTGGTTAGGTGCATTGGCCATGCTAAATTCTCCCTCAGTGTATCCAAATGGGCGCCAGAATATGGCAACTAAGAGATTTTTACAGTTACTTCATTGCAGTGTTAGTGTAGGCCTATTTGTCACAATAATACATAAGCTTAAAAAAACATGAGGAGAACATGCAGACTCCACACAGAGAGTGGCCCAAGCCAGGAATTGAACCCCAGGTCCCTTGCGCTGTCAAGCAGCAGTGATAACCAGTGTGCCACCATATTAACGAGGCTAGACATACATTTCAGATTTACTAATTACATTCAGATTTCTTAGCTGCCATGGTGAGAATTAAACTCCTGCCACTGCAACATTATTCCAGGTCTTTGGATTCCTAGTCCAGTAACTTTGCTACTGAGCAATGAAAATGTTCTTAAAGTGTTTACACCCCAGTAGTCATCCAACCAGAATTGGATCCAAAGCCAATAATTCCCTTCCTCTATTGAGCGTTAGTTTTGGAACACTTTAACAGTTGGTTGATTTTTAATCCAAAAGAAATGATTTTGAGTCAATTGAAGTTAGTCTATTTTGAATGTGGCTTTTAAGGCAATAATAGAACAGATATTTATTACGATAAACATGATTGCCACTGTTAATTTAAATTTATAGACTGAATTTTATTGTGGGTTCCTCGGAACAATAAATTAATTCAATAAAGCTGGTCTCAGTGTTTGAATTTACAGGGAAAACCTATTACTAAAGTTGATCTATTTCACGATCCCATCACTTGTCTGTGAAATGTGATTACCCTGGCACACTTTCCCCCTGCAGGTCCATCGACAGAAGATTGTAGCCTTTATACATTTCAAGCAAAAAAGTCTCATCACAAATCTCAGCCTTTAATCTCAAAGTTTTGAGTTCCAGAATCACCATCTCAGAAGCCTGTGCAAATGATTAAGGAAACACTCATACACTTCACATCAACACATTGAATCCATAATTCAGAAATCATTATTTTTCACACCTGCAATTCTATACATTCACACATTTATATAGTTTTATACAAATACTATTTATATGTTCACAATTTGACACCAACATACACACATTTGACTGTTTGGAAGTTTCTTTTTTTAGAAGTTTATTTATTGGTGTCACAAGTAGACTTACATTAACACTGCAATCAAGTTACTGTGAAAATCCCCTTAGTCGCCACAGTTCGATGCCTGTTTGGGTACACTGAGGAAGAATTTAGCATGGCCAATGCACCTAACCAGCACATCTTTTGGATTGTCGGAGGAAACTGGAGCACCCGGAGGAAACCCACACAGTACGTGCAGACTCCACACAGACAGTGACCTAAACCTGGATTGAACCCAGGTCCCTGGTGCTGTGAGGCAGCAATGCTAACCACTGTGGAACCAGGATAATAAACAGTGCGATCCAGCCTGCTGACAGTAGACAAATACTGGAGAATAGCCTGGTAAAAGGCTGCAGTCAGGACAAGGAGGGATCACCTTGCTTTGTCAGAGTTAGAATTATAAAATCTGGTACTGTGTGGCAGCAGTGCTAACCACTGTGTTACAATCCCAGTCAGGCCCTGTCCCCATAACCCCTGGCTAGTTTCCCTGACACTAAGGGTTATTTTAGCACGGCCAATCCACCTGACCTGCATATCTTTGAACCATGTTTTATTCTGATAAATCTTCTCTGAACTTCCTCAAAGACTAATAAATCCTTCCTAAGGTGTAATGCCCAGAAGTGCTCACAGATATGGGCTTTATACAAATGAAGAATGGCTTCTACCCCTTTGCGTTCTACTCCTATAGATACATAAATTCCAGCATTCCATTAACCTATTTGATTACTTGCTGTACCTTGTTCCTGACATTTTAATGATCCAATTACTTAAACGCCTAAATCTCTCTGGACCTCCATCATTTCCAGATTGTCACTATTTAGAAACTGCTCCATTTTATTGTTCTTGTATTCAAAAGGGCTGACCTCACATTTGCTTCCATTAAAATCCATTTGTTCATTCACTTTCCCAATATCCCTTTGTAATTTTCTGTTTCCATTCGCACTGTGTACACTGCCTGGATATGTGGCTTTCTATCCTATCATCGGAGTTGTTAATAACTATGATGATTAGTTGAGGCCCCATAACCAGATCCCTGCTTATTGAAGCGTCTGCTCATTCTCCCTACTCTTCCTCTGCTGCCGTACAATCAGTTTTCTGACCGAGTCAACGGTTTGTCTTCAATTCCAGAAGCTTCAGCTCGCAGTCTCTCACAAAGACTTTATCAAATCCTTCTGGAAGACCATATAAATAACATCCATAGAAATTCTTCTGTCCACTACCTCAATAAAAACTTCAGCCATGTTTGTCAGCCAGATTTATCTTTTATCTATCTATGTTGGCTCTTTCCGATTGGATGGACATTTTCAGGTAAAGACAAACTATGGATGCTGGAGCTTGAAACAAAAACAGAAAATGCTGGAAAATCTGACAGTGTCTGTGGAGAGTGCATGAGATCGGTGGGGTGGGCGGCAGGGCTGCGATTGGTAGGAGAGGGAGGTGGTCTGTGAACAGTGGGGGAGGGGGTCCCTGATCGGTCTAGGCAGTGTGTGGGGTGGCAAAGGCTGCATCTCAGACCGTGGGCCCTACAATTGTGGGGGGGGGAGGCATGGGAGGGGAGTGTACTACTTGAGGATGCCTGCAGCAGCAGGGGCCTGACAGCTCTCTATTTGTCTGGTAGACCCCTGTGACTGTCAATGCGCATGTGCAGCATCGGAAGTCTGCACATGCGCAGTACGTCTGTCTGCAGGCTGGCAGGCGAGTTAAGCCTCACACACAGCCTCTCTGGTCAGAAACTGACTCATTGAAATTTTAGGGATAGAGTGAATAAGATTGGGTTTGCAAACTCATCCAAAAAATGGATCTGGAACTCTCCCATTTTCAGACTTGCTGGGTACTTAGAAAAAATCTCTTAAAATTCCACTCTGAGTTTTTTCAGCATTTCCTGTTTTGTTTCAGATTCCAGGATCTTCAATATTTTGTTTTTATATTAGAGAAGACTGGGACTTGATTAGTTTGGTGTGTGTTCCTTCATATGTAGCAGGGAGAACTGCAGTTGAAGTATTTCCGAGGAAATACCCAACAATATGATTCAACAGAAATTGCTGCATCTTGCTGGAGGTTTGGGGACTGCTGTCCCAGCTTCTCTTAATGTCTGAAATCAATGTTCTGCTACTATTTGTCTCTTTTTAAGGATTCAGGCACACAGATGGACTGAGAATATCTTTCATTTGGCTCAATCTCAATAGGGAGACATCTGGAAATAAATTGTCTGACTGGTAAGGTGCAGCGTGGGTTCACGAAGGACAGGTCATGTTTGACTAAATTGGTGGAATTCTTTGAGATTATTACATGCGCAGTGGACAATGGGGAACCTGTGGATTGGTGTATCTGGATTTCCAGAAGGTATTTGACAAGGTGCCACACCAAAGACTGCTACATAAGATAAAGGTGCACAGTGTTGTGGGTAATGTATTAGTATGGATAGAGGATTGGTTAACTAACAGAAAGAAAAGAGTGGGGGTAAATGGGTGTTTTTCTGGTTGGCGATCAGTGACTAGTGGTGTGCCTCAGGGATCAGTGTTGGGACCGCAATTGCTTATGATTTATAGAGATGATTTGGAGTTGGGGACCAAGTGTAGTGTGTCAAAATTCACAGATGACACTATGATGAGTGGCAGAGCAAAGTGTGCCGAGGATGCTGAAAGTCTGCAAAGGGATATAGATAGTCTAAGTGAGTGGGCGAGGGTCTGACAGATGGAGTACAATGTTGGTAAATGTGAGGTCATCCATTTTGGTAGGAATACTACATGGATTATTATTTAAATAGTAAAAAATTGCAGCATGCTGCTGTGCAGAGGGACCTGGGTGTCCTTGTGCAGGAATCTCAAGAAGTTGGTTAAAAAGGCAAATGGAATTTTGTCCTTCATTGCGAGAGGGTTGGAGTTTAAAAACAGCGAGATTATGTTACAGCTGTATAAAGTGCTGGTGAGGCCACACCTGGAGTACTGGGTACAGTTTTGGTCTCCTTACTTGAGAAAGGATATACTGGCACTGGAGGGGGTGCAGAGGAGATTCACTAGGTTGATTCCGGAGTTGAGAGGGTTGGATTATGGGGAGAGACTGAGTAGACTGGGGCCATTGGAATTCAGAAGAATGAGGGGAGATCTTATAGAAACATATAAGATTATGAAGGGAATGGATAAGATAGAAGCAGGGAAGTTGTTTCCACTGGGGGGTGAAACTAGAACTAGGAGGCATAGACGCAAAATAAGGAGAAGCAGATTTAGGGCTGAGTTGAGGAGGAACTTCTTCACACAAAGGGTTGTGAATCTGTGGAATTCCCTGCCCAGTTGAGGCTCCCTCGTTGAATGTTTTTAAGGCAAGGATAGATAGATTTTTGAACAGTAAAGGGATTAAGGGTGATGGTGAGTGGGCGGGTAAGTGGAGCTGAGTCCATGAAAAGATCAGCCATGATCTTATTGAATGGCGGAGCAGGCTCGAGGGGCTGGATGGCCGACTCCTGCTCCTAGTTCTTATGTTCTAATCTCCCAGGCATTCCTTCAGAGACCTTCTGTCTGATAGGGTCTGATATGGGGATTCAGCAAAAAGCCACATACAAATTAGAAGTCAATGGGCTGAGAAAAAAATACTTGCAACTAACAAATAAACTCAAAATATTTCTTAGAACGTTTTGTTGATTGCAGCACAGTTTGCTGTTGGCATCCTTGGATTTCCCACCTCAGATGGGAAACTTGTATGTTTGTCATCCAGATGGGAGGCTAGACGGACACGCATTAAATATGAAGGTGAAGTTCATGGGATCCAAGTGGCTTTGCCTTGTGGATCCAGAACTGGCTTGCCTGGAGAAGGCAGAGAGTGGTTGTGGATGGGTCTTTTTCTGCATGGAGGTTGGTCACCAGTGGAGTGCCCCAGGGATCTGTCTGGGACCCTTGCTGTTTGTCATTTTCATATCCAATCCGACTCACAAATCTGGCTCCCAACCATTGACTGCCTACACTTCCCGCTGCCTGGGCAAAGCAGCCGGCATAATTAAGGACCCCACGCACCTTGTTCATTCTCTCTTCCATCTTCTTCCATTGGGAAAAAGATACAAAAGTCTGAGGTCACATATGAACTGACTCAAGAACAGCTTCTTCCCTGCTGCTGTCAGGCTTCTGAATGGACCTGCCTTGCATTAAGTTGATCTTTCTCTAAATCCTAGCTATGACTGTAACACTACACTCTGCACTCTCTCGTTTCCTTCTCTATGAATGGTATGTTTTGTCTGTATAGTGCGCAAGAAACAATACTTTTCACTGAGTATTAATAATAATAAATCAAACCAAATTAAAAGAAAACTCAACTGCAAGATAATGGTTGGAATGCGAATCTTAACAGGTATTCAAATCTTTACAGGTGCAGACAATGCAAATGAAGAGAGGGTTAGGCACAGGTTAAAGAGTGAACTGTCAGGACAATACACACCTCAGTGTAGGACAGTTAGTGAGATTTTGCAAGCCCAGGCAAGTTGTGGGAGTTACTGATAGTATGACATGAACCCAAGATCCCAAGAGCCTTCAACATGTCATTGATGAAGATGAATATTTCGCCAGGGCCATCCCCACACCCCCATTCCTTGCCTTCAAACAGCTGCACAACCTCAAACAGACCATTGTCTGCAGTAAACTACCCAGCCTTCAGGAGAACAGTGACCACAACACCACACAACCCTGCCACAGCAACCTCTGCAAGACATGCCGGATCATCGACACGGATGCCATCATCTCACATGAGAACACACGGTAAATATTCTTGTGACTCGGCCAACATTGTCTACCTGATACGCTGCAGGAAAGGATGTCCCGAGGCTTGGTACATTGGGGAGACCATGCAGATGAATGAACACCACTCAACAATCACCAGGCAAGACTGTTCCCTTCCTGTTGGCAAACACTTCAGCGGTCACGGGCATTCGGTCTCTGATCTTCAGGTAAGCATTCTCCAAGGCAGCCTTCATGACACACGACAGCGCAGAGTCGCTGAGCAGAGACTGATAGCCAAGTTCCGCACACATGAGGACAGTCTCTACGGGGATCTTGGGTTCATGTCACACTATCTGTAACCCCCATGACTTGCCTGGACTTGCAAAATCTCACTAACTGTCCTGGCTGGAGACAATACACATCTCTTTAACCCGTGCTTAACCCTCTCTCCACTCACATTGTCTGTACCTGTAAAGACTTGATTACCTGTAAAGACTCGCATTTTGACCATTATCTTGTAATTGAGTTTGTGTCTTTATCTGCCCTGTTTGTGAATCGAACTTTTCACTAACCTGATGAAGGGGCAATGCTCCAAAAACTCGCACTACCAGATAAACATGTTGGACTTTAACCTGGTGCTGGGAGACTACTTATAGACTAATGGTTTGAAATGAAAGGAGTTTTAAGGGATTTATATTTGTAAAGTTTAAAGTTTATCTATCAGTGTCACAAGTAGGCTTACATTAACACTGCAATGAAGTTACTGTGAAAATCCTCTAGTTGCTATACCTGTTTGGGTACACCTAGGGAGAATTTAGCATGGCCAATGCATCTAACCTACATATCTTTGGACTGTGGGAGGAAACCGGAGCACCGGGATGAATCCCATGCAGACATGGGGAGAACATGCAGATCCTACACAGACAGTAACCAAGCTGCGAAATAGTATGGGTAAACAGTAGAAATAAGGTATAGTATTAAGTAGGTTTAATTTCTGCACCTGGAAAGAAACCTTTAGTTAAATTTAATGCTGAGCAAAAACGTTTGTTTGTGTGAAGGTTAGTTTCAGTTCCAGCTGAGATATGTGATAGAATTCTACCGCCCCACCCACCAAGGGATGGGAGCAAATAAAGTGAGTTCAGAGAGCTATGGCATGAAGAAGATAGTTGCTTAATAATTAGAGAAGCCCTGTAAGAGGAGAAGCAGCTTTCTTTCTTCTTTCGTCTCAGCTGAGACAGTTGTGGGTGGTAAAGGTCAGATCATCGGGCAATGAACTGATCCACCGCAGAGAAACCATTTCTGATAGATTTGTTGTGGGAGAAAATTCTACAATGCAGTATTGATCAGCCAATGCCAGAGCTCCAGAGAAACTCGAGAAATTAAAAAAAGTTTCCAAATGTTGAGAGGAATAGATAGGGTGGACTCTCAGAGGCTATTTCCCCGGTTTGAAATGGTCGCTACGAGAGGACACAGATTTAAGGTGCAGGGAGGGAAGTTCAGAAGTGATGTTAGGGGTAAGTTTTTCACTCAGAGGGTGGTGAGTGAATGGAATCGGCTGCCGTCAGTGGTGGTGGAGGCGAACTCGCTGGGGTCTTTTAAAAGACTTCTGGATGAGTATATGGGGTTTAATGAGATTGAGGGTTATAGATAGGTCTGTAGGTTGGTAGGTGATGATGTGATCAGCGCAACTTGTGGGCCGAAGGGCCTGTTTGTGCTGTAGTGTTCTATGTTCTATGTTCTATGATCTGGAGTTAAAAAGAACAAAGAAATTACTGGGAAATGGTAGGATTCTGTTCAGGGACTCCTGAAAAATTTGAGAAGAAATCAATTGGTGAGAATAGTAGAGAAAGGTCTCCTAAAAGTAATTCTAAAGTTTGAAATGTCTTATTATTATCTATAAATAAATTATAAAATATTGACTGGATGTTAGAGTTGGTGCAACAGGGAAAACCTGACAAAGTTAACCTGAAATCCTGGAACTGACTTGCTGTAAAAATGGAGTGGAAGTTCTGGTTAAACAGATTTTTTGGAAAATGTGACCTGGAATTTGGAATGTAGCTCACTATGAGAGAAAACTTTAAAGTGTTTTTTTGGGAGTGAAGTTTGAAAATTCTCATATGACAATTATCTGGGGTAATTCTGAGAAGCAATCTGCAGGCATTAACTTTTTGTGCTGATGAGGTCATTGTAGCTTCAAATGGAATTTATCACCCGTGTTCATTTTAAAACCAGTATTTATTTTTTAAATTCATTCATGGGAGATGGGTGTCACTGGCTGGGCCAGCATTTATTGTCCATCCCTAGTTGCCTGGGGGCAGTTGAGAGTCAACCACATTGCTGTGGCTCTGGAGTAACGTATAGGTCAGACCGGGTAAGGACAGCAGATTTCCTTCCCTTTAAGGACATTAATGAACCCGATGGGTTTTTCTGATAATCAACAATGGTTTCCTACTCAAGTGGATAGAGTATGAAGAAGGTTTTAGTGTGTTAGCATTTATTAACGGGGGTTAGAGTTTAAGTGCCGCGGGGTATACTGCAACTGTACAGGACCTTAGTGAGATCACATTTGGAATATTGTGTGCAGTTCTGGTCACCTCACTATAAGAAGGATGTGGAAGCATTGGAGAGAGTGCAGAGGAGATTTACCAGGATGCTGCCTGGTTTGGAGGGTAGGTCTTATGAGGAAAGGTTGAGGGAGCTGCAGTTTTTCTCTTTAGAGCGGAGGAGGATGAGAGGCGGCTTAATAGAGGTTTATCAGATGATGAGGGGGATTGATAGAGTGGATGTGCAGAGACTATTTCCTCGGGTGGATGTAGCTGTTACTCGGGGGCATAACTATAAGGTTGATGTTGGGAGATATAGGAGGGATGTCTGAGGTAGACTCTTTACTCAGAGAGTGGTCGGGGTGTGGAATGCACTGCCTGCTGTGATAGTGGAGTCGGACACTTTAGGAACTTTCAAGCGGTTATTGGATAGGCACATGGAGCACAGCAGAATGATAGGGAGTGGGATAGCTTGATCTTAGGTTTGGACAAAGCTCGGCACAACATCGAGGGCCGAAGGGCCTGTCCTGTGCTGTACTGTTCTATGTTCTATGTTTCATGGTTAGCAGTAGATTTTGAATTCCAGATAAGTTTGATTGAATTCAAATTCCACCATGTGCCGTGGCAGGATTCGAACCTGGGTCCCCAGAACATGAGCTGAGTTTCTGGATTAACAGTCTAGTGATAATACCATTAGGCATCACCTTCCCTTATTGGTTAAGATGAAGGAGGAGTAAAAGGAGTATTGTACTATAATCTATTCTTCATGTTTAATAAGTGTTCTTTTTCTTATTGTTAAAAATGTTAGTGGTTCTGTGACTCTGTTCCTCCAGCCTTCTGAGTCAGGGTTCTATTCTGGGATCTTTCCATCCAGTTATAACAACTACTGGGACTGTAACACTTCTCAGCACTCCATGTGACAAACCTCTCAGGGAATAAGATCAAAAGGCAAATGTACAAACGGCCACACAAATGAGCGTGTCACCTGCTGACAATGTTAGTAAATCTGCTGGCAAGTAACCATTAAGAGAAACAAACAAGGAGAAAAGAATCAAATGAACAAGAGAAATCGACAAAAAATAAATTGAAATGCAATTAAGCTGGAACGGATAGAAAGCAGCAAAATATCAGCTAAACAAAAGCTGTAATCAGAGAAGATTCGATGGGACACAGAAATGAGAATTAAACAGAGTGCAACAAATGGGAGAAGCAGCCGTCCACCCAACTGGCTGTGCCCCTTATCTGTAAACCAGACAGTCTGTGCTCTGTGCCTATCCTCGGAGCAGTCTCCAGGGTAACGGTGATGAAGTAGTGCCCCTCGCTTCCTGCCCAAACTGGGGAAAAGTGCCAATGTCACTTTCCTACCCTACTGGCACCTGTTCCTGCCTGCCCAAAAATTGAGTCTGGGACAGGAAAAGATGCTGAAGTGTCGCCCAAGCGTAATTGCACCTGGGTTTGGGTAGTTAGGTTCCTAAACGGAATCACATCCATTCAATTATACTCCCCCCAAAAGGGATAATCATCTAAAGAGATAAAGTGTGTAAGACTACAAGGAAAGGGCTAAGGATTAGGGATTA
Source organism: Carcharhinus amblyrhynchos (assembly GCF_965287045.1). Classification (NCBI taxonomy): domain Eukaryota; kingdom Metazoa; phylum Chordata; class Chondrichthyes; order Carcharhiniformes; family Carcharhinidae; genus Carcharhinus; species Carcharhinus amblyrhynchos. The sequence goes on from NC_137350.1 coordinate 1,744,082, forward strand.
TTTGAGTTACTCTTACAGAGATCCAACATGGATATGATGGCCCAAATGGCCGACTTCCATTCTGTAATCTCTCCATGAATCCACACAAGTGTGGTATACATCTATCTGGTAGATTGGGTGTATTTTTCAGTACATTGTTAGCTTTTACCTGGAGGTGGTGTACTTGGTCACTGTTCTCTCTGACACAGCGACCTTGGCCATTTTCCTGGGCAGTAGCAGGCTCACAGCTGTCTGGATCGCCAGACCACTCGTTGTAATTGGCCAGATGGGAAACCTCGCTGGCATCACGCTCAAAGATGTTGGTGACACATTAGTTTAGGATGCTCATTGCCTTAGAGGAGATGCCAGTGTCGGGGTGAATCTGCCTCATCATTTTGCAGATATAATTGGAGTAACTCTCCATCTTTGACCTATTTCCTCTGGGTGCTCTGGTTTCCTCCCACAGTCCAAAAATGTGCAGGTTAGGTTGATTGGCCATGCAAAAATTGCCCCCTTAGTGTCCTGAGATGCGTAGGTTAGAGGGATTAGTGGGTAAATATGTAGGGAAATGGAGGTAGGGCCTGGGTGGGATTGTGGTCGGTGCAGACTCGATGGGCCGAAGGGCCTCTTTCTGTACTGTAGGGTTTCTATGATTCTATTCTTGCCGTTCTTCATTGGCAGCTTCTCTCGGCTTTCTTGGTGCCCTTCTTGGGAAGTTGAACTTCCTTGTCATCAGACACGGTCAAGTCAACTGCAAACTGTAGATTTCCTCATCTAGCCACTTTGATACAGTTTGATAATCAAAGCTTTGTGTTTCCTTTTTCATTTATGTTCTTGGTCTTTTTGGTCAAACCAAAGACAAACTCAAATTACATTAGGACAAATAAAAGGGGCATCTCCCCAAAAGGAAGGGGAACGGCCCGAACAAAATCAAAAGTACAAAGGAAACTTAAGACACATCAAATCAAAATGTGATTGTCGGGGTCTATAATGCACGCCAGCCCCTGCGGTGCCCAGTGGGCACGGAAGGTGTCGACTGTGTTTGCGGACACCGCATGCCCCCTCTCCAGAGACACCTGGCCACGAAGGTAGCTGCGGTAGAGGGGCATTTATGTTCTTGATTTACAGTTTAATAAATGTCTCGGATTGCACCCTCTACAACCTCAACAATTAAAGTTTATTTATTAGTCACAAGTAAGGTTGACATTAAAACTGCAATGAAGTTACTGTGAAATTCCCTGTCATCACCGTTACCCTGGAGACTGTCTTCCAGTTTCTGGGACAGGAGCAGAGCACAGACTCTCTGGTTTACAGATAAGGGGCACAGCCAGTGGGTGGACGGCTGCTTCTCCCATTTGTTGCACTCTGTTTAATTCTCATTTCTGTGTCCCATCGAATCTTCTCCGATTACAGCTTTTGTTTAGCTGATATTTTGCTGCTTTCTATCCGTTCCAGCTTATTTGCATTTCAATTTACTTTTTGTCGATTTCTCTTGTTCATTTGATTCTTTTCTCCTTGTTTGTTTCTCTTAATGGTTACTTGCCAGCAGATTTACTAACATTGTCAGCAGGTGACACGCTCATTTGTGTGGCCATTTGTACATTTGCCTTTCGATCTTATTCCCTGAGAGGTTTGTCACGTGGAGTGAAATGAATTTATTGGGAGGAATTTTCAGTGAGGGCTGTTTTAATTGCGTGGTTCCACTGAGCTTTCTGTTCCTATCAAACAACTTTCAACCAGAGTCGTGTAAAATCCATCAGAGAATTCTCTCAATGCCAACACCCAGATCCAGGAGAGGAGCAGGGGAGAGAGGCAGGGGAGAGGGGTGAGGGGAGAGAGGCAGGGGAGAGGGGCAGGGGAGAGGGGCAGGGGAGGGGAAGAGAGCAGGAGAGGGGAGGGGGGAGAGGGGCAGCATCTATAGCATCTTCAATTCCCACCTCATCTCTTTGCGTTAATCTCTAATCCTCCACTCCCTGTGAGTCCAAGCTTGTTGAGTGCTCACCCTTATGCACTGGTTTGCTGCTTTGGGTGTTAACCTTCTCTGAGTGAAACAGATGCATTTCATTAAACATTTAGCGAGATGGAGAAAATCGATTCAGACACACGGCAGAAACACCCCTGACAATTTGAGAAATAAATAGAATGGTAAAGTTCTGAGAGGGAAAGGGGAAAGGGGAGAGGGGAGAGGGGACAGGGGAGAGGGGACAGGGACAGGGGCAGGGGAGAGGGGAAAGGGGAGAGGGGAAAGGGGAGAGGGGAAAGGGGAGAGGGGACGGGGGCAGGGGAGAGGGGACAGGGGGCAGGGGAGAGGGGAAAGGGGCAGGGGAGAGGGGACAGGGGGCAGGGGAGAGGGGAAAGGGGGCAGGGGAGAGGGGACAGGGGCAGGGGAGAGGGGAGAGGGGACGGGGGCAGGGGAGAGGGGACAGGGGGCAGGGGAGAGGGGACAGGGGGCAGGGGAGAGGGGAGAGGGGACGGGGGCAGGGGAGAGGGGAGAGGGGACGGGGGCAGGGGAGAGGGGAGAGGGGACAGGGGGCAGGGGAGAAGGGACAGGGGGCAGGGGAGAGGGGAAAGGGGGCAGGGGAGAGGGGACAGGGGCAGGGGAGAGGGGAGAGGGGACGGGGGCAGGGGAGAGGGGACAGGGGGCAGGGGAGAGGGGACAGGGGGCAGGGGAGAGGGGAAAGGGGGCAGGGGAGAGGGGACAGGGGCAGGGGAGAGGGGAGAGGGGACGGGGGCAGGGGAGAGGGGAAAGGGGGCAGGGGAGAGGGGAAAGGGGGCAGGGGAGAGGGGACAGGGGCAGGGGAGAGGGGAGAGGGGACAGGGGCAGGGGAGAGGGGAGAGGGGACAGGGGGCAGGGGAGAGGGGAAAGGGGGCAGGGGAGAGGGGACAGGGGCAGGGGAGAGGGGAGAGGGGACGGGGGCAGGGGAGAGGGGAGAGGGGACGGGGGCAGGGGAGAGGGGACAGGGGGCAGGGGAGAGGGGACAGGGGGCAGGGGAGAGGGGACAGGGGGCAGGGGAGAGGGGACAGGGGACAGGGGAGAGGGGACAGGGGCAGGGGAGAGGGGAGAGGGGACGGGGGCAGGGGAGAGGGGACAGGGGGCAGGGGAGAGGGGAAAGGGGGCAGGGGAGAGGGGACAGGGGCAGGGGAGAGGGGACAGGGGGCAGGGGAGAGGGGAGAGGGGACGGGGGCGGGGCAGAGGAGAGGGGAAAGGGGAGAGGGGACGGGGGCAGGGGAGAGGGGACAGGGGGCAGGGGAGAGGGGACAGGGGGCAGGGGAGAGGGGAGAGGGGCAGGGGAGAGGGGAGAGGGGGCAGGGGAGAGGGGAGAGGGGACGGGGGGCAGGGGAGAGGGGAAAGGGGGCAGGGGAGAGGGGAGAGGGGCAGGGGAGAGGGGAGAGGGGACAGGGGGCAGGGGAGAGGGGAAAGGGGGCAGGGGAGAGGGGACAGGGGCAGGGGAGAGGGGAGAGGGGATGGGGGCAGGGGAGAGGGGAGAGGGGACGGGGGCAGGGGAGAGGGGAGAGGGGACGGGGGGCAGGGGAGAGGGGACAGGGGCAGGGGAGAGGGGAGAGGGGACGGGGGCAGGGGAGAGGGGACAGGGGCAGGGGAGAGGGGAGAGGGGACGGGGGCAGGGGAGAGGGGACAGGGGGCAGGGGAGAGGGGACAGGGGCAGGGGAGAGGGGAGAGGGGACGGGGGCAGGGGAGAGGGGACAGTGGGCAGGGGAGAGGGGACAGGGGGCAGGGGAGAGGGGACAGGGGCAGGGGAGAGGGGACAGGGGCAGGGGAGAGGGGAGAGGGGACGGGGGCAGGGGAGAGGGGACAGGGGGCAGGGGAGAGGGGACAGTGGGCAGGGGAGAGGGGACAGGGGGCAGGGGAGAGGGGACAGCGGCAGGGGAGAGGGGAGAGGGGACGGGGGCAGGGGAGAGGGGACAGGGGGCAGGGGAGAGGGGAAAGGGGGCAGGGGAGAGGGGACAGGGGGCAGGGGAGAGGGGACAGGGGGCAGGGGAGAGGGGAGAGGGGGCAGGGGAGAGGGGAGAGGGGACAGGGGGCAGGGGAGAGGGGACAGGTGGCAGGGGAGAGGGGACAGGGGGCAGGGGAGAGGGGACAGGGGCAGGGGAGAGGGGACAGGGGGCAGGGGAGAGGGGACAGGGGGCAGGGGAGAGGGGACGGGGGCAGGGGAGAGGAGAGAGGGGACGGGGGCAGGGGAGAGGGGACAGGGGGCAGGGGAGAGGGGACAGGGGGCAGGGGAGAGGGGACAGGGGGCAGGGGAGAGGGGACAGGGGCAGGGGAGAGGGGAGAGGGGACGGGGGCAGGGGAGAGGGGACAGGGGGCAGGGGAGAGGGGACAGGGGGCAGGGGAGAGGGGAGAGGGGCAGGGGAGAGGGGAAAGGGGCAGGGGAGAGGGGGCAGGGGAGAGGGGAAGGGGAGAGGGGAAAGGGGAGAGGGGAAAGGGGAGAGGGGACAGGGACAGGGGCAGGGGAGAGGGGAAAGGGGAGAGGGGACGGGGGCAGGGGAGAGGGGAGAGGGGCAGGGGAGAGGAGACAGGGGCAGGGGAGAGGGGACAGGGGCAGGGGAGAGGGGAGAGGGGCAGGGGAGAGGGGAAAGGGGCAGGGGAGAGGGGGCAGGGGAGAGGGGAAGGGGAGAGGGGAAAGGGGAGAGGGGAAGGGGGCAGGGGAGAGGGGAAGGGGGCAGGGGAGAGGGGCAGGGGAGAGGGGAAGGGGGCGGGGGAGAGGGGCAGGGGAGAGGGGAAGGGGGCGGGGGAGAGGGGAAGGGGGCAGGGGAGAGGAGAAAGAGGCGGGGACAGGGGCAGGAGAGAGGGGAAGGGGAGAGGGGAAGGGGGCAGGAGAGAGGGGACAGGGGCAGGGGAGAGGGGAAGGGGAGAGGGGAAGGGGGCAGGAGAGAGGGGACAGGGGCAGGGGAGAGGGGAAGGGGAGAGGGGAAGGGGGCAGGAGAGAGGGGACAGGGGCAGGGGAGAGGGGAAGGGGAGAGGGGCAGGGGAGCAGGGTGGGTTAGGGATGGGGGAAAGAGGGGGAGGGGACCTGGGACTAATGGGCAGCAATGGCCCCACACTGCGACTGAGAACAACCACAGTCCAACTCTGCGACCGGCTGAGCCAGTTTGATGTGATTTGTAAAATCCGAGTGATGTTTTTCACTGTTCAGCCTAACTGTATAATGAGGTATGAAGGTAGGCAGGCAGAGGCAAATGTAATCCTTTTCCTTTCATCTCTAATCTGAACAAATTTTCACCTCAGAGAATGGCAGCCCAGCCTCCCAGAGAGCAAATAACATCCAGACACAACTCCCATCTGAATCCCCAGCTGAAGTATCAGAAAAAAACATTAATTTATGCTCAGCCTTGCTGCTAAATAAATAGCTTAGCAAAATGCAGAATGCAGAATCATGGTTCTATGATTCTATGAATTTTGAGTAAATTCCGTGCTTCACAGAAGATTAAGTGGTTAAACGCTAAAAGCACACACAGTGTCGCACAGCAACTCCATTCTCTGAACTCACCATATTTTTGTAGCTTTCAGCCCACATCAAGTGAAACTGAAAGAAATAATATGAGTATAATATAAGAATTGAAGTGTTGGGAATGATTTAATTGTTATGTTACTGATGACAAAAATCGGTTGCTTGATTCAGTGCGGTCACTACTTCACCTTTGAAGATTGGGTTCAAATCCCACTCCAGAGTGTTTTATCCAGGCCAACACTCCAGGGAAACACTTAGAGCACTGCACGATCAGAGAGAGTGATCAGCTAATCTCACTAACAATGACCGTGGAACTATCGTCAACTGTGATAAAAACCCACCTGGATTTCAGCTTCAGACAGGTAGAGAGGTGACTGCCAGGGGAGGCAGGCAGGTAGTGTGGAGCCTCCTGTGAATATCCTCCTTTCAAACACCGTCTTGAATACTGTTGAGGGGGATAGCCTGTCAGGGGGAGATAGGCCAATGGCACCACACCTGGTTCTGCTGTAGAGCAGGGTTGGGCAAAGAGCAAGCGAGCAGTAATAATAGGGACTCGCTGGTCAGAGGCACAGACTCTAGAATGGTGGGCTGCCTCCCTGGTGTCAGGGTCAAGGACGTCACTGAGAGGTTGCAGGACATTCTGAAGGGGGAGGGAGAGCAGCCAGAGGTCGTTGTACATATTGGTACCAATGACATAAGTAAGAAAAGAGATGAGATCTTGAAGTGTGAATATAGAGAGTTAGGCAGAAGGCTAAAGTGCAGGACCTCAAAGGTAGTAATCTCTGGACTACTACTGGTGTCATGTGCTAGTGAGAGTAGGAATGGGAAGAGTAGGGAGATGAATGCCTGGTTTGGGAGCTGATGCAGAGGGCAAGGATTTAGTTTTGTGGATTATTGGGATCTTTTCTGGGGAAGGGGTGACCTGTTCAGGTGTAACCTGAGGTTACACCTGAACTGGAGGGGGACCAATATCCTGGAGGGGAGATTTGCAACAGCCATTCGAGAGGGTTTAAACTAATTTGGCAGGAAGATGGGACCCAAAGCAGTAGGAAGACAGAAGAGTAGGTTGAGGAAAGCACAGAAGTTAAAGACAGCACATTAACCAGTAAAAGCAGTGTCAGTAATCCCAGTACCAGACAGATCAGACAAAAGCAGGACAGAGAGCAAGGGAAGTCCAGATTAAACTGCATTTGTTTCAAAGCAAGAGGCCTGACGGGCAAGGCCGATGAACTCAGTGCATGGATGGGTACATGGGACTGACTGAAACATGGCTAAGGGGAGGAACAGGATTGGCAGCTCAATGTTCCAGGGTACAGATGCTGTAGGAAAAATGGAACAGTAAATCAGAGAGATGGAGGAATTGCACTTTTGATTAGGAAAAACATCATGACAGTATTGAGAGGGGATATATCCCAGGGTTCGTTCACTGAGTCTATACGGGTAGAACTGAGAAATAAAAAGGGGGAAATCACCATGATAGGGTTGTGCTATAGTCTCCACAAATAGCCAGCTGGAAATTGAGGAGTAAATATGCAAGGAGATTACAGATAGATCCAAGAAAAATGGGGTGATAATAGTCAGGAATTTTAACTTTCCCAACATTGACTAGGACAGCTATAGTATGAGAGAATTGGATGGAGAGGAATTTATTGAGTGTATTCAGGAGGAATTTCTCATTCAGTCTGTGGATGGCCCGACTAGAAAAGGGGAAAACTTGACCTCCTCTTGGGAAATAAGGAAGGGCAGGTGACAGAGGTGTCAGTGAGGGATCACTTTGGGACCAGTGATTATAATTCTATTAGATTTAAGATAGCTGTGGAGAATAATAGGTCTGACCCAAAAGTTAAAATTCTAAATTGGGGCAAGGCCAATTTTGATGGTATCAGGCAGGAACTTTCAAAAGTTAGTTGGGGGAGTCAGTGGGAAGGCAAAGGGATGTCTGGTAAGTGGGAGGCTTTCAAAAGTGCATTAATCAGGGTTCATTCCTCTTAGAGTGAAGGTCAAGGCTGGTAGAACCCTGGATGACTCAGGATATTGAGGTCCTGGTCAAGAAGAAGAAAGAGGCACATGATATGCACAGGCAGCTGGGATCAAGTGAATCCCTTGAAGAGTATAGAGGATGTAGGAGTAGAGTTAAGAGAGAGATCAGGAGGGCAAAAAGGGGACACGAGATTGTTTTGGCAGAGAAGGCAAAGGAGAATGCAAAGAGCTTCTACAAATACATAAAGGGCAAAACAGTAACAAGAGAGAGAGTAGGACCTCTTAAGGATCAACAAGGTCATCTATGTGTGGAGCCACAAGAGATGGGTGAGGTCCGAAATGAATATTTCTCATCAGTATTTACTGTTGAGAAAAGCATGGATATTAGGGAACTTGGGGAAATAAATAGTGATGTCTTGAGGAGTGTACATATAACAGAGAAGGAGGTGCTGGAAGTCTTAAAGCGCATCAAGGTAGATAAATCCCGGAACCTGATGAAGTGTATCCCAGGACACTGTGGGAGGCTAGGAAGGAAATTACGGGTCTCCGATTTGAATCATCGATAGTCACGGGTGAGGTGCCTGAAAATTGGAGAGTGGCAAATGTTGTGCCTTTGTTTAAAAAGGGCTGCAGGGAAACCCAGTGAGCTTCACGTGTGTGGTGGGAAAGTTGTTGGAAGGTATTTGGAGAGACAGGATCTACAGGCATTTGAGACAATCAGCATGGTGTTGTGAGTGGAAGATCATGTCTCACAAATTTGATTGAGTTTTTTGAAGGGGTAACCAAGAAGGTAGATGAGAGCAATGAAATTGATGTTGTCTATATGGACTTTAGCAAGGCCTTTGACAAGGTACCACATGGTAGGCTGTTGCATAAAATTATATCTCACGGGATGCAGAGTGAGGTATCTAAATGGAAAATTGGCTTCTTGACAGAAAATTGGCTTCTTGACAGAAACCAGAGGGTGGTTGTAAAGGGTTGTTTTTCAAACTGGAGGCCTGTGACCAGCGGTGTGCCTCAGGGATCAGTGCTGGGTCCACTGTTATTTGTCATTTATATTAATGATTTGGATGAGAATATAGGGGGCATGGTTAGTAAGTTTGCAGTGACACCAAGATTGGTGGCGTAGTGGACAGTGAAGAAAGTTATCTCCAATTGCAATGGGACCCTGATCAATTGGGCCAATGGGCTGACAAATGGCAGATGGAGTTTAATTTAGATAAATGCGAAGTGATGTATTTTGTTAGATTGAACCAGGGCAGGACTTACTCAGTTAATGGTAGGGTGTTGGGGAGAGTTACAGAACAAAGAGAGCTCGGGGGTACATGTTCATAGCTCCTTGAAAGTGAAGTCACAGATGGACAGAGTGGTGAAGAAGGTATTCGGCATGCTTGGTTTCATTGGTCAGAACATTAAATACAGGAATTGGGACGTCTTGTTGAAGACTGTACAAGACATTGGTAAGGCCACACTTGGAATACTGTATACTGTTCTGGTCACCCTATTATAGAAAGGATATTATTAAACTGGAAAGAACGCAGAAAAAATTTACTAGGATGCTACCGGGACTTGATGGATTGAGTTAGAAGGAAAGACTGAATTGACTAGGACTATCTTCTCTGGAGCGTAGGAGGCTGAGTGGTGATCTTATAGAGGACTATAAAATAATGAGGGACACAGATCAGCTAGATAGTCAATATCTTTTCCCAAAGGCAGGGGAGTCTAAAACTAGCGAGCACAGGTTTAAGGTGACCTTCAGGTTTAAGGTCTATATCTTTTAAAAAGCATTTAGACAGTTACACGGATATAATGGGTATAGAGGGATATGGGCCAAATGTGGGCAATTGGGATTAGCTTAGGGGTTTAAAAAAAGGGCAGCATGGACAGGTTGGGCCGAAGGGCCTGTTAGCACACTATAAACCTCTAGGACTCTCTATGACTCTATGTGAGAGGGAGAGATACAAAAGTGTCCAGAGGGGCAATTTTTTCACACAGAGGGTGGTGAGTGTCTGGGACAAGCTGTCAGAGGTAGTAATAGAGGCGGGTACAATTTTGTCTTTTAAAAAGCATTTTGACCGTTACATGGATAAGATGGGTATAGAACAAGATGGGCCAAATGTGGGCAATTGGGATTAGTTTAGGGGTTAAAAAAAGACAAGTTGGGCTGAAGGACCTGTTTCTATCTGTAAACCTCTGTGACTCATCCATAAATCTTCATTTCCTCTCCAATCAATGCACAGTAGTAGCAGTGTGTATTCCCTGCAAGATGCATTGCAGAAACTCACCAAAGTTCCTTCAACAGCACCTTCCAAAACAACAACCCCTGTCATCGAGAAGGACGAGGTCAGCAGTCACCACACCTGCAAATTCCTGTCCAAACCACTCACCATCCTGACTTGGAAATAGATCACCTTTCCTTCACTGTCACTGGGTCAAGATCCTGGAACACACTTCTTAATAACACTGTGGGTGTACTTACAGCTCAATGGCTGCAGCATAGAGCATTACAGCACAGAAACAGGCCTTTTGGCCCTTCTTGTCTATGCTGAACTATTTTTCTGTCTAGTCCCACTGACCTGCACCTGGACCATCTCCCTCCATGCCCCTCTCATCCATGTACCTGTCCAAGTTTTTCCTAAATGTTAAAAGCAATTGAACAGCAGAGCTCACCATCACCTTCTCAAGGGTAATTAGGAATGAATAACAAATCCTGGTTTTGTCAGTGATGCCCACATCTCTGGAATATAGAAGTAATATTGGTATTGTGTGGTTAGTTTCTGTATAGGAATATCAATATGGAACTGTGAAATGGTCTAAGAGTGAGGATAGTTAGTAGCTGTTGTCTACTCTTTGGGATGCAGGATTTAGATCTTGACGGCCATATGGTGTGTCTGATGACGAGGCATCAACATCTCACTCCCATCAGCAATCTGTCCCGTTTGTTGTGAGTAAATTTGCCCTACTTATATTCTGAGGGACAGACCATGAAGAGGACTGATACTGAGGCAGATGATGAGGATGCCTGCCCTGTGTGGGTCTGTGTAAGGGCTGAGGACATGAGCTACTCAAGATGTGAGAGGACTTGAAGATGTCAAGGTGCATGTGAGAGAATTAGTGGTGATGTTCTTTATGATGTTAATGTGTGAGATCCCTGTGGAGTGTGAGAAGTGAGTGAGGAGAAGGTTGACATCCTGATAGAATGGATGAGATTATTCATTCTCTTCCTGCACTGGATGCTGGGCAGATCTCCTGTGTACAGAGTTGGTGCTTACATCACACCTTTTCCAATGGTGTGGTTGCTGGACTTCCATCTGGCATTCTGGGGATAGAGGGTGTTCCAGCATCCCCTCAGTGCTCTGTCACTGGATCTAGAGGCATGTGACCTCTTGGCTTTTGGGGACAATCACTCTCATTCCTGACCAGGTATTGCTGTGACTGAATGATGTACTGGTATGCTGTTCAAATCCCACGCCCGGGAAGGTGATCCAATCAGGTTAGAGCAGGGTGGGCGAATCACATGCATATATAATAAGTTGATAAGCGGATGATCTGCACAGAAACCCGCCATTGCGGCCAATGGGAAACAGGCTGAATTTTGCCATCTCATTGTCTCTGAGGTGGAAAATGCCACAAGCTGGATTTTCACTGCCAAATTGGGAATGTTCCTGACCAGGTTTAGAGGACTTTGTCATGTGCAGTTTTCACTCTGGGGAAGCAGTGGGTGAGAGAGGATCAGTCTGACTGACCCTGAAACAAGATTGGAGCCAGGTTGGGAATGAGAGAATGCTGAGTGTTAGAAGACCCACTTTGCGTTTCTGGCCCTTTGACACTGTTGTATTGAGAGGCCCACCAACCCTCATCCCTCACACACTCTCATCCCCTCACCCATTCCCAGAACTCCTCATGCCTCCTCCATGGCCATTCATCCTGGGGAAGCATCACAGAATCTTACAAAAAACAAAAACAAAGAACAAAACAGCCTGGGAAACAGGCCCTTCGGCCCAACGAGCCCGCGCCGCCATTTTAACATTACCAGTCCCCCCCTCCACCCATGACCCTTATCTATTGTTTTATGGCATTCCACATTGAGGGAAACTAATTTAGGGACAATTTATTACCCCCAATCAGCCTAACAGCACATCTTTGGGGTGTGGGAGGAAACCGGAGCACCCGGAGAAAACCCACGCAAGCACGGGGAGAATGCACAAACTCCCACAGACACTGACCCAAATCCATGTGTCTGCACAGCAATCAGCGATAGTCACTGAGCTGTCGTCTTGCCCAGTATCTTGTCCAGTTTAGGCACACACTAACGACATGAAGCACAAGGCCAATCTCGAACATCCAATAGCAGGCCCAGTACGACCCATCGCGTGTATGCCCCTCGTTGGACACGAGGTGGACCGACTTAAAACCTGTGAATGAAAAGAGAAAAAACATTATTATCATACCATACCCATTTACATTACCAGGGACGCCCCAATGCTAATGAACCTTATTTAAAACAATCTCCTATATCCACCCATCTCCAACCCACTCATGTGCCTGTCTAAGTTACTCTTAAACAACTCCAGCGTGCCTGCCTCCACCACCTTACTTGGCAGAGCATTCCATACCCCCACTACCCTCTGTGTGAAAAACCTCCCTCTAATATCTGTGTTGTACCTCTCCCCCCTCACCTTAAGCCCATGGCCCCTTGTCCTATGTGTCTCTATCATAGGAAATAGCTTACCTCTGTTTACTCTATCTATACCCTTCATAATCTTATATACCTCTATTAGATCCCCCCTCAGTCGGCGTCTTTCAAGGGAAAACAGCCCCAATTTGTTCAATCTTTCCTCATAACCCTATCCTTCCATACCAGGCAACATCCTGGTAAACCTCCTCTGCACTCTCTCCAGAGTCTCCACGTCCTTCCGGTAGTAAGGCGACCAGAACTGGACGCAGTACTCTAAATGCGGCCTAACCGCATAAAGATGTGTTGAGTATAGGGCTAACGGGAGGACTTTGAATAGTGTGGAGGAGCAGAGGGATCTAGGTGTATGTGTACATAGATCCCTGAAAGTTGGGAATCAAGTAGATAAGGTTGTTAAGAAGGCATACGGTGTCTTGGCGTTTATTGGTAGGGGGATTGAATTTAGGAGTCGCAGCGTCATGTTGCAACTGTACACAACTCTGGTGCGGCCACACTTGGAGTACTGTGTGCAGTTCTGGTCCCCACATTACAGGAAGGATGTAGAGGCTTTGGAGAGGGTGCAGAGGAGGTTTACCAGGATGTTGCCTGGTATGGAGGGGAGGTCCTATGAGGAGAGACTGAGAGATTTGGGGTTGTTTTCGCTGGAAAGAAGGCGGCTAAGAGGGGACCTTATTGAAACATATAAGATGATTAGAGGTTTAGACAGGGTGGATAGTGATAGCCTTTTTCCTCGGATGGAGAAAGCTAGCACGAGGGGGCACGGCTTTAAATTAAGGGGGGGCTAGTTATAGGACTGATGTCAGGGGTAGGTTCTTTACCCAGAGGGTGGTGAGGGACTGGAATGCCCTGCCAGCTGCAGTTGTAAATGCGCCTAGTTTGGGGGCGTTTAAGAGATCTGTGGATAGGTTTATGGACGAAATGGGATTGGTTTAGATTAGTGGGTCAGTGTTGTTTTTTTTAAAAGCTGGTCGGCGCAACATCGTGGGCCGAAGGGCCTGTTCTGCGCTGTAATGTTCTATGTTCTATGTTCTATGTTTCTATGTTTTAACCAACGTTCTATACTTCTCTCAGTGTTTGCTGAAACATTATTATTTGAACCTTTCCTCAGTGTCTGCAGCCAGACAGCACCTGGTCTTTAAATAAAACTGGCTGGCATGAGGTGACATTAGAGGTATCTGCAGGCTGGGCCCTGGAGCAGATGCACAGATATCGAGTGAGGGATGTCAGACTGTGTAGTTGGTTGCGGGCTGGGGGGGGGTGGGGGTGGAACGTGGTGTTTGACGGCTTCCTGGTGTGAAGTACAGAGTGCTGGAAATTCAACCAAGTTTGTCCAAAAATCTCAGTTTTCCTGCCAATTGGGCATTTACTTTTTCTGGGGGCAAATCTTCCCCCACTTTCCTGTTCTCTACAACCCTTCAACTTGTCAAAAACTTGTCTCCCTCCTTCTTTAAGTTTACTCAATTGCATTGAGTTTTTATAAGTGGCCCACAATAACCTCCTTAATGATAGATTTCAGCATTTCCCTGTGACAAATGTCAAGCCAACAAACCTGTAGTTTCCTGCATTCTGTCTCCTTCCATTAATAGAGTAAATACAGAATATTTGCTACTTTCCAATCTGATGAGACCTTTGTAGAAACTAAGGAATCTTGGAAAATTACAACCAATGCATCTACTGTCTCTGCAGCCACTTATTTTAGGTTCCTCGGATGAAGTCCATCAGGTCCTCGGCATTTGTCAACCTTTAGTTCTGATTATTTTCCCTGGTGATTGCAATTATTTGAAATACCTTCCTGCCTTTCACCTCCTGATTTACAATTATTTCTTCTTTGTGTCTTCAACAGCGAAGGAAGTAGACAGGATTCTCCTAAAAAAAACTAAAGTGCCCAATGGGTGGGAGAACAGGAGATTTTCCCACCTGCTTAGTGGAATGAATCTCTGGCACTCCGTGCCTCAGAGGGTTTCACGCCAGGAAATGGAGGGTGGGGACTCTCCCACGGAGAGGCTGGCAGCGTAGTGTTGAGTGGGCCATTGCACACGTGTTGATCTGGGGAGGGGCGAACCACAATGGCTCCTGTCCCTGCCAGTGAGTTGGGCAAACCTGGTCCCCACTGGTGGGAAGCAGTTGTAAACCTTGTTGGTGGGAACCTCTTCTGGCGCTGGGCAGATCCACAGAGTACTGTCCCAGACCTGCTAATTAAATGGAAATGAGGGTTTCCGTATGGCAATCAGCCTCATGCTGATTTCTAGTGCAGGAAAGCCACAGTCTGGGAGACTCGCAAGTCCCACTTCAGGCCCCTCTTTGAAGTCTCTTGGTGTGCTGTGCAACTCGAGCAATGCCAGCCTAAATATTTCCAACTGTTCTGACAATTCCTTATTTCCAATTATTAATTTCCCAACTCACTCTGTCAAGGATGCACAGACACTTTAGTTACACTTTTCATTTCTGAAATACTTGTAGAAACTCTTACAACAGTTTGACATATTTTGAGCAGACTCCAATTTCTTCCTCATTTTCTTGTCATTGTTTGGACAATTTTAAATTC